>NC_138550.1:159615290-160053860 GCF_964273705.1 Natrix helvetica | reverse complement strand
CAGATGGTTAATTAGTCTCATGTCATATAAAAGCAACTTCTTACATTCCTATCAATTTCCAAGAAAATGTTCAATTGAAATAAATTAGTTTCTGGAACATCTCTGCTAATTTTTTTATCCATTATGAAGGGAAATGAAAGTCTATTTTTGTGCCATTGTGGACCGGGATGAATCTTGATTTTAAAATACCATATATTCTTGGCTTCCATTCATATCGGTGAAGATGTGATGTTGGGAAGTCTTCTCTTTTGGCTTTGGGCTGTTTAAAAGCAAATTAGAGTTTTACAGAAAAGGAACCGAAATGGCTTAGGAGACTAGTTTTACAGCTGAGAAGACATTATGGGTTAAAACTTAAGTTCACGGCCAAATAATTCACACACAGGTAATTTCATTTCCTAATTCGGGACTTGACTTCTCAACAGTGCATGGAAAAACTAAAGATTTTTTCACGTGAGGCTATTTGTAGCCTACTAGCTGATAACATGGCATTGCCCAAGTATTTATTTATTCCAGTCCTGTATTAAGACAGGAAAAGGAATGAATTATAAGTGGAATGTAATTGCGGAATCGGTTGTCCTCCTCCTTCCATGAACATCGCCGCAATTCCTGAAGAGGCGATGGCAAGAGCAACTTCTCCCTGAGTCCTGATTCCGGCGACAATTAAATTAGTTAAAAATGTTTTCCCTATGCCCCCAGAAGCGTAATTTCTAATGTTGGGTTTTCCCCCTTACCAGAGGGAGCCCCCTTGTGGAGTACTGTGAAGCCATTACCATGGGAACTCCACTGCACTGTACAGTAGAAGCCATTTTACAGCAGTACAGTAGAAGCCGTTTTAAGGCACAACAGGCTGTATCTTAACAGAACAACCCCCCGAGGGGTGTTAGGGGTATCTTACCCCCACAGTATTTTTTTCAAAGTCATCTGTGTACCAAGTTTGGTTGAAACTGCTCGAGGCGTTCCAGATAGGGGTGGGTTGATGCTGATTTTACTACTGGTTCGCTTCACATGCGTTTTGCATGCATGCACAGGACAATTTACAGTGAACTGCACATGTGCGGTCACTTCAAAACAACATGGCAGCAACATAAGCGGCGTTGAGGGAACTGGCTCGTGGCAAGCCTGGGTCGCTACCAGTTCTGTGACCCAGGCAAAAAAACCACAACCGATTCGGCCGAACTGGGCCGAGCTAGGAGCAACCCACCTCTGATTCCAGAGTTATGTTCGAATACACACACACACACACACAGCCATTTATATATATAAACTGAAATACACATAATATAAACTGAAATGCACATAAGCTAAGATAGATAGTAGATAGATAGATAGATAGATAGATAGATAGATAGATAGATAGATGATAGATAGATAGATAGATGATAGATAATAATAATAATAATAATAATAATAATAATAATAATAATAATAATAATAATAATAATAAAAATTTGAATTTATTAGCCGCTCCCTCTCCACACAGGACTCGGGGCGGCGTACAATAAAACATATAAAACATAAAACATATGTGCAAACACATAAACATCCAAATACACACATATACAAAGACATACATGCACGGAGGAGGTAACAAATTACATCACATGAATGTTAAAAATCAGCCATTAAAATACCCCATTAATAATACCACAATTTAAAATTCAAAAGGACTGTCAGATAGATAGATAGATAGATAGATAGATGATAGATAGATGATAGATAGATAGATAGATAGATAGATAGATAGATAGATAGATGATGGATGGATGGATGGATATTAGCTTATGTGTATTTCAGTTTTAAGTCTCTCTGGCCCAGCTTCTGAATCTCTTTGTCAACCAGTACATCTGAAACCTTAAGATTGATTTTCCTTTGGATGAGTATTTTTGAACGCAGCGTTTCGAGCCAAGAAGTGCATTTCAAAATTGGAAGATTCTTACAAGCCAAATAAAATCCCTCTAATGATCCTCACTATAGTGTAGAACATCCAAATAAGATTTACTTTTTAAACAAAAGTAAAACAAAAACAAACTGATACTATCTCTTTGATGAATCACGTATGATCAAATCACTGCAGGGTGCAAGCAACCAAACAGATCAATTTTCTTCATGGGGATCTGTCGCTAACCTTGTTTCTCGTCTTTTTTTTTTTTTTTTTTGTCTTTTTATTCATAAATGTTTTGAATAAAGCATACTGTCAGGGCATATCGTTTACGAAAAGGCAAAGAAAGAACAAAAAGAAATATTAACTCATTTACTAATATCGATAATAATAGTGTAACAGAATAATTTTACCTAGATTTCGCTTTATATTAGCTTATTTCTAATTCTGTTAATTAGATTAGGATATTTATCATTATAAACCATATTTATATTTAATTCATACATAGCAGTAACCTTTCTTCATCTAATTTCAACCTCTTGTCTCTAACCCCTGATAAAATCTATTCCATGTTAAGTAATACTCTGTGTCTTCTTTGTCCTTCGTTTTTAATGCCAATCTATCCATCTCTGTGCAGTCTAATTTTTTCTGAATTATATCCTCATCTGAGGGAGCGTTCTCGTTTTTCCAATATTGTGCAAATACAATCCTTGCTGCTGTCATGATAGCCGTGTTCCAATATCTCAGGGGTTGCCACAAAGAAGAGGGAGTCAAACTAATTCTCCAAAGCACCTGAGGGTAGAACAAGAAGCAATGGGTGGAAACTAATCAAGGAGAGAAGCAACTTAGAACTGAGGGGAAATTTCCTGACAGTTAGAACAATTAATCAGTGGAACAGCTTGCCTGCAGAAGTTTTGAATGCTCCAACACTGGAAATTTTTAAGAAGATGTTGGATAACCATTTATCTGAAATGTATAGAGTTTCCTGTCTAGGAAGGGGATTGGACTAGAAGACCTCCAAGGTCCCTTCCAACACTGTTATTCTATTCTATTCTATTCTATTCTATTCTATTCTATTCTATTCTAATCCATGCAAAACTAAATAGACAGTCCCTTTATTATAGCCCTACGGCATTATACACAACAAAAATATTTCTGCTTTCAGATCTGTGTTGCTTGATCGTCTTTTCCAACCAAGCATGTATTTTTGTCCAATATTTTGTTGCTTGTTTCTCAAGTCTCTTCAGTTATAGCCGCTCTGAATTTGTCCATCCATCTTGTGTGTAGTTATCCCCTTCTTTTTCTCTTTCCTTCCAATACCTTGTAAGATGCTCCCTTAATTATCTCTTTGGGGAGACCTTAACCACCGACCCTTAAATCAGATCATTCAGTCCTATCATTTTTCAACAGCAACGTTCCAAGTGTTTTTTCAAAACCTTCCTAAAAATACCAGAAATTCTTTTTTTTTATTTTGCACGGAAGGACAGTTTCATTAAAAATTAAAAACGGGCTAAACCTGAATTTACAACCCATTTGCTTCAAAAACAGAGCTTACAAAATTCTCAGTTGCTCACAGCCCTCACACCATAATGAGCAAAATTGCTTTTAGTGTCTTTATTCTTAAAAGTTGAGCATGAACAATCTATTTTGAAGTTCTTGCATTCCGTTGCTAGAATAAAACCTTTTTTTTTTTACCAGTTACATTTTCAGACTGCACCAATTGAATACTGGATAAAATAAAATGCTGGTAGATTTATTTATGAACTAATGCAACCAGAAGGAAATTGAATTCATTGCAATTCATTACATTCTATTGTAATGCATTTTACTCTATATCCTCTTTTGTGAAAAGAAAAAAGAACAGAGAATGGAATTCCAGTTATGTTCTACTGTAGCATTCATGGTTCTTTACATAAAGCTTGTAAAGAATTATTTCTTGATGGCCAATCTATCTATCTATACATATATATGTCTCTCTCTCTCTCTCTCTGTCTCTTTCTCTTTCTCTTTCTCTCTCTGTGTGTTTGTATGTTCCAGCATAACTATGGAACGCCTTGGGCAGTTCCAACCAAACTTGGTACACAGATTACTTACTCTCTGCAAAAAAAATACTGTGGGGGTAAGACACACCTAGCACCCCTCAGGGTATGTGTTCTGTTAAGATACAGCCTGTTGTGCCTTAAAATGGCTTCTACTGTACAGTGCAGTGGAGTTGCTTCACAGTACTCCACAAGGGGGTTCCCTCTGGTAAGGGGGAAAATCCAACATAACAAATTACATTTGGTCTAGACATTTCCCCCTTATAAATAAATACCCAGGCAATGCCAGGTTATCAGCTAAAGATAAATATGTAATTGATTAAACAGAGTGGCTTGCCATTTCGGCTGAATAAATTAGAAGCAAAATGTTTTGATCAGTTGCATGGCGATCATCTATTTGCCACTGACAGGTACTTAAATGAATTATTTTACCTTTCTGCAACTTATCTTGCTTGGACATTTTCTTTTTCCTTTATTTCTTGGCTGTTGAACAGTGGTTCCATCTGGCTTTGTTTAATTGTCAAGATACGCTGCAAGATGCAATGATGACACTTGCTTTGTAACACCTCAGCCTACAGCTGATGGCTACAGATTAATTTCAGAAGCAACACGAAATGCAGAACTGATCGTGATAAATGCCTTTTCTTAATATAAAGAATAAGGGGCGTGCATTTGCACAGACATGCAGGGGGAGGAAAAACTTACCACGATAGGAAAGTTCCATGACGCATAAACACCAAGGATATGGTGATGGTGTGGAAGGGAAGGGAGGGAGGGAGGGAGGGAGGGAGGGAGGGAGGAAGGAAGGAAGGAAGGAAGGAAGGAAGGAAGGAAGGAAGGAAGGAAGGCAAAGTATGAGCCTTGGTGGCGCAGTAGTTAGAGTGCAGCACTGCAAGGCTACTTCTGCTGACTGCCGGCTGCCTGCAGTTTGGCTGATCGAATCTCACCAGGCTCAAGGTTGACTCAGCCTTCCATCCTTCCGAGGTGGGTACGATGAGGATCCAGATTGTTGGGGGCATTCTCCTACAGTTGCTCAAAACAGGGACTTCCCCCATCAATCGTTTCCACACTGCGGCCAGGAGCACTGAAAAACGGGGTCTTTAGTGTGAAATGGTGACAACCAGAGGTAATATTCATCTACTTCGGACTGTTTCGCCTGAACCAGTAGCAGAAATCGCGGGTGGGCATGTGTCCCCCACCCCCACCTCGGCTCTATGCTGTCCTATTTAGGCACCGTTGTGAGGCCAGGCACATGCGCGGAAGACCAGGCGCCTATGCAGAAGGGGCTCACGGCAAACCGGTGGTAACAAAATGTGAGACCCACCGCTGGTGACAACTCACCATGGCCAACTCATCATGGGAAAAGTCACCGCACGGCCATTCAACAAATACAAATGTTAAATGAATTTCAGTGAAACTGTGGCCAATAATAATAATGAAAGAAAGTCAAACCAGAAATACAAGAGTTACAATGACGAAAATGGGTTCACTAATAATAAAAGTAATTAAATGAAACAATCAATACCGTGTTTCCCCCAAAATAAGACAGGGTCTTACTTTCTTTTGACCCCCGAAATAAGCATCTGGCCTTATTTTCGGGGAGGTCTTATTATTTTTGAGATGAAGGAGGAGGTGAGTGTGGTCACCTCATGGCTGCTGCTGTGTTGCCATATTTTCGGGGAGGGCTTATTTTGTGGGGAGAGCTTATTTTAGCACATGCGTTCAAAAACCCAATCAGGCTTATTATCTGGGGAGGTCTTATTTTCGGGAAAACAGGATACAACATTGAATTGTTCCCTAGTGAGTTGGCCATGGGAAGTTGGCTGCAGCACATTGGCCATTGCAAGTTGCCCTAGACTCCCTTGCTGCTCTCTGAACTTGGTAGTTTGCTGCAGACATTTCATTACCAAACTAGGTAACGCCATCCGTGCTAGTCCCAGTGCACGGATGACGTTCCTTAGGTGGGCAATGAAATGTCTGCAAGCCAACTATCAAGCACCTGAGTCTACCTAAGACTCCATTTTGAACTGTAAAAATATCGTTCTCGAAAGGAAGAGGATTAAGTTTATTTTAACAAAACATCACATTCTCAGATCTCAGCTTTTTTCACTGTTTCTAAAATAGCAGTTGAATATGCGGAGGGCTAAATATAAATGTTTATTTTGGTTGCATTACAGACACCTCTGCATTCCATTTGAGAGAGATCATCTTGGTTAGATGTTCTGGCCCAATTCTGATGCTGCAGGCTCTGTTTCTGCCCCTGTGCTCATATGAATATAGGTTTTTATTGGATAGTGGATAGCCACTTGTCTGAAGTGGTGTAGGGTTTCCTGCCTAAGCAGGGGGTTGGACTAGAAGACCTCCAAGGTCCCTTCCAACTCTGTTATTCTGACACCTTTGATGTTGGAGAAGACTCCTTCTCCAAATCTAGCTGCCAGTGCATTTGTTTCTAAATCAGCTTGAGACCTGTGCTTTTTCAAAAACATGGATTTCAATCAGTCAGTCAATCAGAATAGAACTGGGAGGGACCTTGGAGGTCTTCTAGTCCAGCCCCTTGCTCAAGCAGGAGATACTGTATGATTTGAGACAAGTGGCTGCCCAGTGTTGAAAGCACCCACAACTTCTGAAGGCAGGGCAAGCCAGTGGTTAATTGTTCTCACTGTTAGGAAGTTACCAGATTGCTCCTCTCCTTGATTCATTTCCATCCATTGGGGTGAAATCCAGCAGGTTCTGGAGAATGGGTAGTGGAAATTTTGAGTACTTCAGAGAACTGGAAAACGCCACCCTTGGCTGGCCGCAGAGTGGGGCGGGAATGGAGATTTTGCAGTATCCTTCCCCTGCCATGCCCACCAAGCCACACCCACCAAGCCACACCACGCCCACCAAGCCACGCCCACAGAACCGGTAGTAAAAAAAATTGAATTTCACCCCTGAGTTGACCCCTACTTCTTTCTGCTAATACTTGTTCAATATAACATTTTCCCACTCATCTCCACCAACTCTCCGAGTCCCTTTTGGGAGAGGGGGCGGTCTATAAGCGCTAAGAAATAATAAATAAATAAATAAATAAATAAATAAATAAATAAGCACCTTGTCCTCCCTTGTCGCCATTCATATCTAGCTTACAATTGTTCACTCCATTTGCTCTGCCATTGGTCTTTGATCCACTAATTTTCAAGTCTATGCAATCTGCTAATTCCCCTTCCCCTTTGAGGAACAATTAAAGTATCTGGGTGTATTTAGCCTACAGAAGAGACAACTTAGATCAGCTTTAATAAGAGCAATCTGGAGCTATCTGAAGGGTTGTCACACAGGAGAGTTAATTTAAGCTCAGTTGTCCCAGGGGGCAGAATTAGACTCAATAAGTTGAAATTGTGAGGAAAGTGATTCAAGCTAAACATCAAAAGAAACTTCTCAACTGTCTGAGCTGTCAGACAATGAAACAGGCTGCTATGTGAAGTGGTGAATTCTTCTTTGTTGGACATCTTCAAACAGAAGTTGGATGTTAAAGATGTCCTAGCAGATCCAACATTAAGTAGGAAGTTGGGAAGGCTGCATTTAAGGTTCTCTCCAATTGCATAATTCTATCATCATTGTGATTCTGAACTAAAAACATAGCATTTGCATATAAAAGCATATCTATGCTCATCTTTCTTAATAATGTACATCTAATATCACTCTTAGCATTTCTTATGCATTTTACCCATACATTCTAGAGAATTGATCATAGCCAAGAAGATTCTCAGGACTTACGTGTGGTTTTTCCCCAGTTCCTCTATCTTATAAGAAACCAGGAATTTATATTTTGCTGAACATCAAGGATTCAGACCTCTATCCATGGTCAAAAAATAATAACAGTTAGAAGGGACCTAGGAGGTCTTGTAGTCCAATCTCTTCTCAAATAATTCCAGTGTTGGAGCATTCACAACTTCTGGAGGCAAACTGTTCCACTGATTAATTGTTCTAAATGTCCGGAAATTTCTTCTTAGTTCTAGGTTGCTTCTCTCCTTGATTAGTTTCCACCCATTGCTTCTTGTCCTACCTTCAGGTGCTTTGGAGAATAGCTTCTGCTTTCTGGCAACCCCTGAGATATTGTAACACTGTTATCATGTCTCCCCTACTCCTTCTTTTCATTAAACTAGACATATCCAATTCCAGCAACTGTTCTTTATATTTTAGCCTCCAGCCCCTAATCATCTGTTGCTCTTTTCTGCACTCTTTTCTAGAGTCTCAACTTCTGTTTTATATCCTGGCGACCAAAACTTGATACAGTATTCCAAGTGTGGCCTTACCAAGGCATTATAAAGTGGTACTAACACTTCACATGATCTTGATTCTATCCCAGGACAGCTCTACCATATTTCCATTATCAGCTCGTATAAATACAATAACCCCTGGTTAGATGCAGTGTGCACTGAGCATGATTTGAATTGTTGTTAAAAGAATTACATAAGTGAAGCATTCATTTCCCCGTCTATTAAAACAATATTTGCTACTTTCTCCACTAAGTAAAATACCAACTATTTTTAACTGAGGTGTTAATTACAAATCAACACAGTTCTTCAAAACCTTATTAATCAACAGTGTCCATGACAACAAGGTTTGGGACGGCACATCTTAAATATGTTGCAAAGAGGAGAGAAAAAAAATGACAACAGCTTTTCAATATTCTCCACTTTGAACCAAAGGCTACTGCAAAAAAATGAAGAAAGAAAAACCAGCAAGGATCAGGATAGTTAAACAAAATGAGCTCTGTTTGCTTTGACATTGAGGGGGGAAAGCGTTCCTGCCTCTTTCTCCTTACTAAATGAATTGCCTTCTGTTACATTCCACTCCTATTCTTACAGTATTTAAAGAGTATATAGCTCTGTGTATAGGCCTTTGAACTCTGGTGCTGGAGAAGACTCCTGCGAGTCCCTTGGACTGCAAGGTGATCCAACCGGTCAGTCCTAGAGGAGATCAACCCTGACTGCTCTTTAGAAGGCCAGATCCTGTAGATGAGACTCAAATACTTTGGCCACCTAATGAGAAGGAAGGACTCCCTGGAGAAGAGCCTCATGCTGGCAAAGATTGAGGGCAAAAGAAGAAGGGGACGACAGAGAATGAGGTGGCTGGATGGAGTCACTGAAGCAGTTGGCGTGAGCTTAAATGGACTCCAGAGGATGGTAGAGGACAGGAAGGCCTGGAGGAACGTTGTCCATGGGGTCGTGATGGGTTGTACACAACTTCGCAATTAACAACAACAATATTCCAAGCTTTTGGTGGGCAGATCTATATTTGCAACTGCATTTTCTCCAGAAAGACAAGCTAGCAAGTATCATTCTTGGCCACATATTGCTTACCTGGAGGGGAGAAAAGTGTTTTGCACTGATAAACAGAAGCAATTATAGAGGATGAGGTGGAGAAAGGACAGAAGCAAGAAATTTGGTATTCCTGGGACAGCAGCAAAAGCTCAGCTTTCAATGCACAAGGCGTTGGCTTCTGCAAGCTAAGACAGAAACGAAAAGACATCATATATGATCCTCGGTGATCTAACAATCAAGCCCAATCTTGTGTGATTTGAAGAGTTTGTGCTAAAATTGGACTTTATGTCTACAGTGCCTTACGATTTTTTCTTTGCAGGGCTCAGTTTATGAGGAAACTATTTTTGAAAAAAAAATTGAGGAAAAATAGCGTGTAATGTTGCAATGTATGGCTGTGAAAGTTGGATCATAAGGAAGGCTGAGCGCCAAAGAATGGAGGCCTTTGAACTCTGGTGCTGGAGAAGACTCCTGTGAGTCCCTTGGACTGCAAGGCGATCCAACCGGTCAGTCCTAGAGGAGATAAACCCTGACTGCTCTTTAGAAGGCCAGATCCTGAAGAGGAAACTCAAATACTTTGGCCACCTAATGAGAAGGAAGGACTCACTGGAGAAGAGCCTCATGATGGGAAAGATGGAGGGCCAAAGAAGAAGGGGACGGCAGAGAATGAGGTGGCTGGATGGAGTCACTGAAGCAGTAGGCCTCATCTTAAATGGACTCTGGGGGATGGTGGAGGACAGGAAGGCCTGGAGGAACATTGTCCATGGGGTAGCGATGGGTCAGACCTGACTTTGCAACTAACAACAACAATAACAATAGCTCTGATTTAAAGGGAGGGGGGAAACTTTTGATCTTCTACCTATTGGTGTATTCAGTAAGAAAAGGAAGTTTAGAGATCTTGCAAATATGGCAGCTACTCTGTTACCTAGCAATATCACTAACCAAGCTCCTGTGGAAATTTGGGAGTGCTAAGGTAGCCCCTCACCTGAGGGAAATCCCCTCACCTGTTGGTATTAATAGCCTTAAAAGTCCATTTTTGTGAGGCTGGGAGTTCCTGGCCTCTCTAAAAGCAGAATTAACAGAATTAATATGATACAGTTGGAAGGGACCTTGGAGGTCTTCTAGTCCAACCCCCTGCTCAAGCTGGAGAGCCTATACCAGTGATGGCTAACTTTTTTGCCTTTACGTGCCAAAAGCATGGGGAGCGGGGGGGTCATGCGTGCACGTGCCCAGACCCATAATTCTATGCGCCCTCCCCCTGTGCATGCGTGCGTGACCCTCCCCTGCGCTCCCCCTGCTTTTGGCATGCGGTGGGGCTGTGGGGCTGTTTTTTGCCCTCCCCAGACTCCAGAGACTTTCTAGGAGCCTGGGGAGGACAGAAACAGCCTCTCCCATCCCCACTGGAGGCCGAAAACCCCTGTTTCCCGACTTCAGGTGGGCCCAGAAGGCCCAAATATCAGCTGGCTGGTGCGCGAATGCTCCCCGGAGCTGAGCTTGCATGCCCACCGATATGGCTCCATGTGCCACCTGTGGCACGCATGCCCTAGGTTCTCCATCATGGGGCTATACCATTTCAGACAAACAGTTGTCCAAACTCTCTCTTTTTTAAAAGGGGGTGGGGGAGCAGGAGCCTTGAAGAAAAGATTGCTTAATGCAGGTGAGAAGAAAAATGTGAGAAGATGACTCAGAATACCTAACTTTCCCTTAATTATGTTAGGTCAGGGGTGAGGAACTACGGCCCTTTTATGGAGACTTCAACTCCCCACATTCCTGAACCGACCAGCCTCCCATGTCCCTTCGCACTCTTGTTATTCTGTTAAGTTGCTGGCACTTGTTCTGCAGCCTCCCAGCTCCCTAAATTTTTTTAAAAAATAAATTGAAAGCGTTTTTAAAAAGTCAGATGGGACAAAGATGCCGGCAGATGCCAAGTAAGTTGTCTGCAGGCAATACAGTGGGGACTCCGGCTGGAGAGAATTGCTCCTGAATGTCTGATTGACTTCTGCCTGGTGAGTGGGCTGCTTAATTTAGCTTCCCAGATCAAGATATCTATATCATCTTACATGCAGCTCCTTTGGCTCAGCGCATGGAGTTCAGTCGCGCAGCCGAGGCAGCAGATCTTTTGGATGTCTAAGCAGTTCTTAGAAGCGGTACTGTATCACAATAGCCAGCAAATTACATTAAAATAATACTAAAACCGGTGATGAGAGAGATCTCGGGCGTCTTCGTTCCCTTTGATAGAGCAGGCATGAACAGCGGTATCTCCACTGAAATAAATGAAAATGACTTCAGAGAAAAGAGATCTTTGGCCTCGAATATCCAGGGTTCCATTATGATATATTTCAAAGGAGTTGTTGGAATTTAACAACTGCCAACATTCCTTCCTCCCTCCCTCCCTCCCTCCCTTCCTTCCTTCCTCTTCCTCCCTTCTTTTCCGCCTTCTTTCTTCCTCCTTTTCTCCCTCCCTCCCTTTTCCCTCTTCTTCCTCCATCTGTTCCTCCTTCTCTCCCTCCCTCCCCTTCCCCCTCCTTTCTCCCTTCCTTCCTCCTCCTCCCTCCTTTCCCCTTCTTCCTTCCTTTCTTCCTCCCTACCTTTTCTCCCTTGTACCTCCTTCCTTCCTTCCCCCCTCCCTCTCTCCCTCCCTTTTCCCCCTTCTTCCCTCCTTCCTCCCTCCCTTTTTCCCCTTCCCCCTTCCTCCCTCTCTCCCTTTTATCCCTTCTCCTTCCTTCCCCATCCCTCCCTTTCTTTTCCCACTTCTTCCTCCCTCTCTCCCTCCCTCTTTCTTTCTTTCTTTCTTTCTTTCTTTCTTTCTTTCTTCCTTCGTTCCTCCTCCCTCCCTCCCTTTCCCTCATTTAAGCAAGGAGAGGTAGCGCCTTCCTTGTAACGTTGCAATTTAAACCAGTCCATTTTTCAGTGGTTGAGACAAGAGCTCTTTGTTCCCTTAACTTCCAAAACTAAACTGAACAGTTTCATGTTTTATATATTTTGTTTTTTAAAAAATTATCCTGTTGCCATTTTTTTCTGCCTCTTGTTGGGTTAGGGTTAGGGACACGGTGGCTCGGTGGCTAAGAACCTGAGATTGTCAATCAGAAAGGTCGGCAGTTTGGCAATTTGAATCCCTAAGCACCGCGTAATGGAGTGAGCTCCCGTTACTTGTCCCAGCTTCTGCCAACCTAGCAGTTCGAAAGCATGTAAAAAATGCAAGGAGAAAAATAGGAACCACCTTTGATGGAAAGGAAACAACGTTCCGTGTACCTTCGGCGTTTAGTCATGCCAGCCACATGACCACCGAGACGTCTTCGGACAGTGCTGGCTCTTTGGCTTTGAAATGGAGATGAGCACCGCCCCCTAGAGTCGGGAACGACTAGCACATATGTGCGAGGGGAACCTTTACCTTACCTGGTAGGGTAGGATCAATCCAGATGGACTACAACTCTTTTATGATTCTCAGCTAAAAAAAATGAGCTCTGAATTCCTGTTCTTTTCAATGGGACCACCGCAAAGAATTTCAGTTTTGTCCACCCGAGAACAAGGAGGTATTCGTGCTGCTTTCAATACAACCATGAGACATCTTGATGGATTAATTTGAATTAAGGCTGTTTTGTTCCCAGCTTGAGACAATGCATGTGTTCTAGTACATGTACATTCTTAATTGGCTGAGACATTTTTCTGTCCAGGCCATTTTTCTGTCCTGTCTGCAAAACAGCTCCTTTGAGCCCTGGTAAAAATCTTGTCCTGAATAAAGAAGATAAAAACAATATGATTTTATCACACTGCATCGCGCCCGCACATAGAGAGGGGAAAAAAAAAAAAACTAGTTCAGGTTTACATTTCCAACAACAGATAAGTGAGTAGCTAAAGAAGAAGACAAATCAATAAATGTCTGGGAACCTGCTTGTTTATTGGATTTCTTTTTATTTAGAATATTCCTGCAAAGCAGGCTTGCTTGGCATTGTTCTGAAATAAAAAAAATGCATTTTGAAAGATGACTAAAGACAGTTTTTTATTTTATTTTTAAAATATCATTAAACTACAGGTGCAGAATCACTTGTTCAGATGGGTGAGTATATATAAATCCAACCAATAAAAAGAAATGCAAAGAAAATTCACTTCTATCAATCCATAGTGACGATAGGTAGATGATAGATGGCAGATGATAGCTAGATAGATAATAAAAGACAGAGGGGGGGGGGGAGAGATGATAGACAGACTCAGTCAGACATATACAGTACATAGATGACCCAAGATAAAAATAAACACAGTAATTGGGAAATTTGCTGCAATTTCCAATTTAATTGGCTCTCAGCACCCTTCCAATATTCAGATCAAAGCAAACACAAACAGCACTCTCTTCAGCTAGCAAAAATATGTTTATGAAAATCAGCAAACATCAAACACAGTTAACTGGCAAAAAAAGGGGATAAAAAGCAGGCAAATGCGAGGAGAAGTAAATAACAACCAAAGGTTTAAAAGGAAGAGGATTTTGTAACAGAAATCTGCATTTCTCAATAACTGTTGATGGCTGTAGCAGGAGGTATGAAAAGGAGGACACCAGGTGATCCCTCTGTTCTTTTTTTAATTTTTTTTTACTTGGTATGTATTTTCTTTAATATACATAAGTATTCAATAAACATTGTATTATTTGGGTCATTTTACATATACGTAATAGTACTACTACTACTAATAGTAAAAATGATAATGATAGTGTGTGTGTGTGTGTGTGTGTGTGTGTGTGTGTGTGTAAATGACTCTGTGTGGGTGTGTATGTTCCAGCATAACTCTGGAACGCCTCAAGCAATTTCAATCAAACTTGGTACACAGATGATTTACTCTCTGGAAAAAAAAAACCCTAACACCCCTTCAGGTGTGTGTTCTGTTAAGATACAGCCTGTTGTACCTTAAAATGTGTTCTACTGTACTGCTGTAAAATGGCTTCTACTCTACAGCGCAGTGGAGTTTCCATGGTAACAGCTTCACACTACTCCACAATAATAATAATAATAATAATAATAATAATAATAATAATAATAATAATAACAACAACAACAACAACAACAACGATGGTAATAATAATGGTAATAATAACGGTAATAATCTTTACTTATATATAGCAATATTCTTCCCATTTCTAATTTCTACTTTTATTATCTAACCATTGGTAAAACAAATCTCACGTTAAACAGCATTCTATGTCTTCTTTATCCTTCATCTTTAAAGTTAACCTATCCATTTTGGCACACTCCCTCTGTTCTGTAACACTGACACATGGCTGATTCCAAGAAAACTAAGCGGGGTCAGATTTGATTAATCTTCGGTTAGGATGGGGACCCAGGAAATCCTAGGCGGGGAATGCGACCACGTGTGCAGGAGGGAGGCTGAGGCAGCCTCAGCCTCCTGCACACGTGGTCCCATTCCCTGCCTTCCTGATGACATCACCAGCCTCACCAGCCATAAACCTCACCGCATGTCACTGCTAAGAACTGATGGTCTCCTAGTTTCTACCTGGTGCTTTTACTTATTGCACCAAACTAACAGGGTGTAACAGTAACAGAGTTGGAAGGGATGTTGGAGGTTATCTAGTCCAAACATTGCTTTTGCAGGAGACCTGTACTATTTCTGATGAATGGCTGTCCAGTTTCTTCTTAAAAGCCTCCAGTAATGGGGCACCCACAACAACGTGTGTGATTGGACACACAAGGAATTTGTCTTTGGTGCATATGCTCTCAGTGTACATAAAGAAAAATAAAATAGAATACATTCATCAAGAATCGTAAGATACAACACTTAGTAATAGTCATAGGTTACTAATAAGCAATCGAATCAAACTAGGAAAAAATAAAACTATAAATTTTAAAGATATAAGCAACATGGTTATAGTCATAAATGGGAAGAGATAGGTACTAGGAAGGATGAAAAGAAGAATAGTAATACAGTCTTAGTAAATAATTTGACAGTGTTGAGGGAATTATTTGTTTAGCAGAGTGATGGCGTTCAGGAAAAAACTGTTCTTGTGTCTAGTTGTTCTGGTGTGCAGTGCCCTCAAGCGTCGTTTTGAGGGTAGGAGTTGAAACTATTTATGTCCAGGATGTGAGGGATCTGTAGATATTTTCACGGCCCTCTTTTTGACTCGTGCAGTGTACCAGTGACGTGCAGTGAGCTTTACGGCTGGTGAGGCTGGTGACGTCACCAGCGTGAGCCGCGGTCCCCTTCATGTTGACTCAGGAAGGAGGGGAATGGGACCACGTCAGCCTCCCTCCTGTGCACGTCCCATTCCCCGCCTTCCTAAGTCAACATGAAGGGGACCGCGGAGCGCGCTGATTTAGGAAGGCGGGGAATGGGACGTGCGCAGGAGGGAGGCTGGAGGGATCACGGAGGAGGGATCGCGCAGCATGAGCCGTGGGACAGCGGCTCACGCTTCACGATCCCCTTCATGTTGACTCAGGAGTCAGGAAGGAGGGGAATTCCCCTCCTTCCTGGCTCCTGAGTCAACATGAAGCGGACCACGGAGCGCTCCCATTCCCGACCACGTGTGCAGAAGGCTCCTCAGCACCTTTTCCCTTTTCCCTTTTAAAAAAATTTTTCATGATGAGAGTGGTGCGGCTCTGCCTCCCCTGCCTCCCCTGACCGCAGGTCCCTGCAGTGTACAGATCCTCAATGGAAGGCAGGTTGGTAGCCATTGTTTTTTCTGCCGTTCTAATTATCCTCTGAAGTCTGTCTCTGTCTTGTTGGGCTGCAGAGCCAAACCAGACAGTTATAGAGATGCAGATGACAGACTCAATAATCCCTCTGAAGATCAGAATCAGCAGCTCTTTGGGCAGTCTGAGCTTCCTGAGTTGGCGCAGAAAGAACATTCTTTGTTGTGCTTTTTTGATGACATTTTTGATGTTCGGTGTCCATTTTAAATCTTGAGATACGAAAGAGCCTAGAAACTTGAAGGTCTCTACTGTTGATACTGTGTTGTCTAGAATTGTAAGAGGTGGTAGTATGGGAGGGTTTCTCCTAAAATCTACCTTTATTAGATTTCTACTACTATGAATGATAGTAGAAAGACAGAAGAAGAAAAATTACAATGCTGTGAGATAGAATAAGAATAGAATTGGCACTAGGGAAGATTCTTTTTTTCCCCCATAAATTGAGATGTTGGAATCATTCATTGTTGAACACAATGGAAAAACTATGGAGATGCCTTCCTTGTACTATTAATCAGGGTTGTGGGACTCTTTATTCTGGGTATGAAATGTTCCCTTGGAACATTTTGTCTTCTTCAGAGAATGGTCTCCTCCATGGGCAGTTTGTCATTTCTGGAAGAACATTTTTTAAAGAGGGGAGTGGATCGTGGTGTTCCAGAGAAAAAGAATTATGCTATCGGGGCCATCAACATTTTCCATGATCCCATGTTTTGGAAGGGGTTTTTGAGGCAAGGCAGAGGAGGAGGGGGAGGAAGAGGAGGAGGAGGAGGTTGCCTTTGCCACCTTCGTTCTATTTCTATTTGTAGGTCTTTGTGTTTTGTTATATTTTCCAGCTCTTTCTCTTCTACTATTATTCTTATCTTTATATTATCTCTTTTATGCATTAAACATGAAACTCAGTCAACTGAACTTTTAAAAATGTACCTCAAATATCATTGACTGGCACTGATGGTTGATATGGGTTGCTGCCAGCATCTTAAGTATTTATTATTTCTTTTATTTATTAAACATGAAACTCAGTCAACTGAACATTGAAAAATGTATCACAAATACCACTGACTGGTGCTAATGGTTGATACGGGTTGCTGCCAGCATCCTAGGTATCAACCAAGGACCTTCTTAAAATATAAGATGATCCGAGTAGCACAGTTTTTTGCAGTTCTCCTGATGTTATTGCAGGAAGCTGCAATTTGTTGATGTATCTTGTAAAATTCTTGGACATGGCACCAAGTGCCCCAATGACAATGGGTATCATTGTTACATATTTGATCCATAATCAGGTAGTTTCGATGGCCAGGTTGTGGTATTTTGTGATTTTTTCCCAGTTTTTCTTTGATTCTGGCATCTCCTGGTACTGTGATGTCAATAAATTGCACGTTTAAGTTTTTGACAACTGTGATATCTGGCGTGTTGTGTTCCAAATGACGATCTGTCTATATTTCAAATCAAATCAAATCAAATTTTATTTGATTAGCCGCAACCCTCTCCCGAAGGACTCGGGGCGGCGTACAGTCAAAAAGATAAAATACACATAGGACACACATACATACGAAAAAACAAGGACAATTACATTTGTGCATGGAGGAGAGTAGACCTGCAAGTGAAAGACAATAAACACAGCTAAAAACACAGTTAAAACACAGTTTAAAATCCCCTAAATAAAATTGCTGAATTAAAAACCCCTCAGGAGCGTAACGAAGTTATGGTTGGGCCAGGCCAGATATTTGAAAAAGGTGGGTCTTGAGCTTAACACGGAAGGAGCGGAGGTCTGTAGTGGTCCTAATATCCGGGGGGAGGTCATTCCACAGGGCTGGGCCCGCCACAGAGAAGGCTCTGCTCCTAGGCGCCGATCTTTCTTGTGGAAAGATCCACAAGAGCTTCACCTTCTTATTTTCAATAACCTTTTCCACTTTATGTTCCCATGACTTTCTGGATACAGGTAAATTGTATTTTTTACATAATGACCAGTGGATTGATTTAGCAACTCGCTCATGTCTAGCTTTGTAATCAGCTTGTGCAATTTTGCTGCATTCATATATAAAATGTGAAACAGTTTCAACTGTTACGGCAAAGTCGGCAATTTGGGTTGTCAGTGAATTTTTGTATCTTCGCTTTCATGGTATTAGTTTGTAGTGCTTGTTCTTGAGCAGCCAGTATTAAACCTTCCATTTCTTTCTTGATAGTTCCCATCTTAAGCCGTGTCCATGTCAAGTTATCATCACATTTTCCTTCAATGTTTTTCAAGTGCTGTCCATGAAAAGCTTTGGTTTTCCATCTATTTAATCTGTCATCCAGCTGTTTTTCCTTATATTCTGTTGTTTTTATGCTGGTCTCCATTTTCACAGCCTGCAGCAATTTTTCTGTACTTTGGTTCACATAATCATTCAAACTTTGTTTTTCTTCTTCTACAGTTTGATGGATTTGCAATAGCCTCCTGCCCCCTATTTTTCTTGTCAGGTACAACCTGTCGATGTCACTTCGTGGATGTAAAGCATGGTACATATTCAAAAGTTTGCGTGTTTTCCAGTCCAAGTTTTCCAGTTCAGCCAGAGTCCAGTTGATGATTCCAGCTAAGTAGCGTATCACTGGAACTGCCCATGTATTTAATTTTAATTATGTTTCCAGCATTCAGCTTTGATTTTAATATTTTGCGGACCCTCGTGATGTATTCCTTTTGTGTTGACTCTTTGACTTTTCCATTCAAGATATTATCTGCTTCCAATATGCCTAGGTACTTGTAACCATCATCCTTTGCTAATGCTTTCATTATATTTCCATTTCCCAGTTTTATTCCTTATGTTTTTTCCATTTTTCCTCGCCGCATGGATAATATAGCACATTTTCATGCCCAAAGTTCATTTTGATGTCACTGCTCAACAGTTAAACTGTGTTGAGTATTGATTTAAGTTCAGTGGGGCTTTTCGCATACATTTTAAAGTCATCCATGTATAGTAGATGGTTTATCTTGCCATGTTGGCTTGAGATTTGGCATCCCAGTTTTGTGTTTCTTAGGATTATTGTCAGTGGACTTAATACAATGTTGAACAGTAGTGATGAAAGTGAATCCCCTTGGAAGATTCCTCGTCTGATGTTGACTTCACCAATGTTCTCCCCATTTGTTGTTAGAACTGTTTTCCATTTTGCATATTTGCTTTCAAAAATGTACATATATTTTTGCTGATTCCAAAGTTTTCCAGACAGGTGTTAATCCAGCTTTGGGGTTGTTGTTGTTGTTGTTGTTGTTGTTGTTGTTGTTGTTATTATTATTATTATTATTATTATTATTATTATTATTATTATTATTATTATTATTATTATTATTATTATGTTAATCCTTGGTGAGATTCACAGCCTTTGGGGCTGGTTGGTAGCTCAACAGCTCGAGTCCTAACCAAGGACCTAGGAACTGTTAAGGTAACGTCGGAGGATATAAGTTGTTCCAAGTAGGGTGGTTTTTTGTAGAGTCAGAATGTTCAAGTGAGGTAAATTTAGAATTTCCAAATAGCGAGGTATCCCTTTAGGTATTGCTCCAAGGGCTCTAATTACAATTGGGACAACACATGATATCTTTTTCCACAGTCGCTCAACTTCAATTTGCAAGTCCCGGTATTTTGTGATTTTTTCTTGCTGTTTATCTTCAATTTCGTGCATCACCAGGTATTGCGATGTCAATGAACCATACTTTTTTCTTTTCAACTTTTGCTATGTCAGGTGTGTTGTGGGCCAAATGCCTGTCAATCTGGATTCTGAAGTCCCACAAGATCTTGACTTTCTCATTCTCTAAAACCTTCTCAACCTGATGGTCCCAGTGGTTTTTGCTGTACTCAAATCCAAATTTTTGGCACAATTTCCAATTAACAATCTTAGCAACGTGGTCATGGCGTTGTCAGTTTGTGAAATTTTGTTGTACCCACTGATCAAATGGTTGACTGTCTCATCTTTCTCATTACAGAGGCGACATTTGCTGTTGGTGGTAACATGTTGAATTTTTGCCTTCATGCAGTTTGTGGCTAAGGCTTGTTCTTGAGCCGCCAAAATAAAGCCTTCTGTTTCTTTTTTCAGTACTCTTGATCTTAACCAGTTCCAAGTTAGTTTTTGGTCAGCTTTGCCTTCAATTCTTTTCAAGTATTGGCCATGCATAGCTTTGTTTTTCCAATTTTCAGCTCGCTTCTCAATTACTTCTTTCTTATATTCAGCTTTTATCTTAGTTGTCTTCAAAAGGCCTCCTTTATTTACTTCCTTAATCATTGGTTCTTCACTTTTCTGGATGTAATCATTCAAGCTGTGTCTTTCTTCTTCCACAGTCTGCTTTACTTGTAGGAGTCCTCGACCACCCTCTGCTCTTGGTAGATATAATCGGTCAACATCGCTTTTAGGGTGCAAAGCATGATTCATTGTCATAAGCTTCCTTGTTTTTCTGTCCAGATTGTCCAACTCCATCTGGGTCCAGTCAATTATTCCTGCAGAGTATCGAATTACAGGTATAGCCCAGGTATTTATGGCTTTAATGATGTTTCCTCCACTCAGTTTGGACTTTAATATCATGTGAATTCGTCAAATGTACTTGGTGGAGGTTAATTCCTTGACTTTATTATGCATTAAGTCAGAGGCCTCTAAAATCCCCAAGTACTTGTAGCCTTCTTCTAGTTTTACTGCCTTTAGCATTTCTTCATTCTCAAGTTGTATTCCATCATCTTCTATGACTTTGCCTGCTTTGGTTGCCATTGTTGCACATTTGTCAATTCCAAACTGCATACCAATGTCTTGGCTAAATTCTTTTGTGCTTTCAATTAATAAATTCAGTTCAGCTTTTCTTTTACCAAACAACTTCAAATCATCCATGTGAAATTTTCAGTCCTTTCTTTGCAAGCTCGTATCCACAGTTCACCTTCTTCAAAATGGTTGTCAGTGGTAGCATTGAGAGTATAAAAAGTAGGGGTGAAAGGGAATCACCCTGGAAAATGCCTTGTTTAATTTCAACTACACCCAGTTCTTCTCCATTAGCCATAAGCTTCGTTTTCCAGAGATTCATTGAAGTTTCCATAATTTTTGTATGTTGCTGCTGATGCCAAAGATTTTCAGGCATTTCTTGATCCAGCTGTGGGGAACTGAATCAAACACTTTCTTATAGTCTATCCAAGCCATGAACAGATTGGTTCGTCTTTTCTTTGAATTCTTTAGGATTAGCTTGTCAAGGAGCAGTTGGTCCTTTGTTCCTCTTGAATTTTTGCAGCATCCTTTCTGTTCTACAGGAAGCACGTCATTTCTTTCCAAGTTACCGTATATTTGGTTTGCAATGATACCAGTAAGGAGCTTGTGTGTTGTTGGCAAACAGATGATTGGCCTATAGTTTCTGGGGTCCTTTCCTTTTTCTTTATCTTTTTGGATCAAAAATGTCCTTCCAGTTGTCATCCATTCATCATTTTCAGGTGTTTTAAAGATCTGGTTCATTTGGGCTTCCAATCTTTTGTGCATACTTGTGCCTTTAGCCAGAAACCATGTAGCTTATCTGGTCCAGGTGCACTCCAATTCTTCACTTTTCTTGACTGCCTTTGCACCATTTCTTTTGTTATTTTCACATCTTCCATTTTATGCACATTAATAGAATCCTCAATGTGTTTGATCCATTTTGCATTTCTGTTGTGCTTCTTGTTGTTTCCCCACAAATTCTTCCAGAATTTCAGAGCTTTCTCTTTATCAGGCTTTTCATTTGTTGTTACTCTATCTCCAATTTCTAAGCTCATATAAAACTGGTGCTGATTGGCTCTGAACTGTGAGTTTTCCTTGAACTGAGTTACTCGATTTTCATACCGTTTAATCTTTTCAACAACGGCAACAACCCTCTGCTTCAGTTCTTCAATTACTACCACAATCTCCTTATTCTCCAAATCCAGCCTGCTTCCAGGCTGCTTTTGACCTTGTTGTTCTTTAGCTGACCTTGCCTTGGGTTCTTCAAGTTGCTCAAGTCTCCACAAAATTTTTGGATCTTCAATTCCAACCGAATTTTCCACTTAGGCTTCCTCTTCTTGCCTCTTTGGTTCCTTTGTATTTTCAAACCCAATTCTTTGGTGGTTATGAAGGCTGCTGCATACATCAGCTGGTTTGTTTCAACTAATGTAGTGGTTCGAATGGTTTGCACAGCTTCATTGACTTTTTTTAGTACATTTCTCAATTCTTTCCGGTTCACTTGGTTCAGCTTTGTGTTCTTTCAGCATCTTCCATTTGATGCTTTATTTTCTCAGCTAATTGAGCACTATCTGTTGGTGCTTGCTCTTCAGTGCTTCCTTGTTCTTTATCTTCATCCATTTCAGCAGCCTCTTCCTCCCTTTCTTCCTCAGTTTGTTTTTGAGTCTGCAAATCATTCTTGATGTTACTCTTCTTTGTTGGTATACTCAGACCATTAGTTGCTTTCTCTTCGATTCCTGTTAATTCTGCTGTAGTGAAAAATTTGTGGCTCAGAATTACACGTCGTTGGTCCATTAGCCTTTGTTCACTGATATCACAGTCCGTGTGGGTCACCTTCCAAATCTGATACATTCGTTTTTGAAATCCACGTTTTTCTGGCTCAGACTGATAGTAAGCTTCCATAATAGAGGTGTTTTCTTCCCTAGTCCAGATTTTTCGTTTTTTCGCTTTTTCTTCCAGTAGCTTGTCAGCTCCATGCCCTGGTTGCCTAGCAGAGGGAGCTGAGCCCTGTAGCTCATTTTATGCAGAATGCCCAGGAGCCATAGCATCCAATGGAACCCTTGTTAATGCGGGCGATGGTTCAGCTGGCATAAATTTCATTTTTCTTGTATTCACCATGTTTGAATGGGTTGTGGAGCAAATTTTGTCTGGCCTTTCACCTAAGACCTGTCTGATATGGTTGCACCTGTTCAGCATAGCCCTTAGGATCACTAGAGCGTGCAAGCCCCTCCACCACGACAAGGTAAAGCTCCTTGGAGGAGGTTGTTGTTGTTGTTGTTGTTATTGTTGTTGTTGTTATTATTATTATTATTACTATTATTACTATTATTACTATTATTACTATTATTACTATTATTACCATTATTACTATTATTACTATTATTACTATTATTACTATTATTACTATTATTACTATTATTACTATTATACAATTGTATCACAGCGGCCAGTTGTTTCACCGGATTTGGCATTGATTACTAGTTGGGCCCCACCCATGGGCCTAGGACGTCATAACGTATTTTTGTAATATACATGCAGATCCAAGCAGTGCAGCTTTTTGCATTTGACTGATGGTGATTTTGTTTTAACTGTTTTAAATGTAATTCCAGTGCTTTTGGAATAGCACCCAGTGTGCCGATTACCACTGGAATTACCACTGCTGTTTTGTGCCATAATCGTTGAATTTCAATTTTTAGGTCCTGGTATTTCGCTATTTTTTTCATGTTCCTTCTCGTCGACCCTGCTATCACCTGGTATTGCGATGTCTATGATTGTAACCTTATTTTTCTCAACCAGTGTGATGTCTTGTGTGTTATGCGCCAGTATTTTGTCTGTTTGTATACTAAAATCCCACAGGATCTTGACCATCTGATTTACGGTGACTTTTTGAGGCTTATGTTCCCACCAGTTTTTATTATTATTATTATTATTATTATTATTATTATTATTATTATTATTATTATTATTATTATTATTATTATTATTATCATCATCATCATCATCATCATCATCATCATCTTTGGTGAGATTCACAGCCTTTGGGGGCTGGTTGACCATCTGATTTTTGTGACTTTTTCAGGCTTATGTTCCCACCAGTTTTTTGTTGTTGTTGTTGTTGTTGTTGTTGTTGTTGTTGTTGTTGTTGTTATTATTATTATTATTATTATTATTATTATTATTATTATTATTATTATTATTCACACAGTCAGCCAGATATTTAGACTATTTGCCATTTTGGTTCATGTTTTGAGTCCTTCTCAAGGACCTGAGATAGCCAGATGTTGTTTGATGGTGCTAAATGTATCATTGCAAGATATGATCTGTTCGAAAGAAAGCTGCCTTTTGCAATTGACAGGTGGTGGTTTTGTCAATGCCGATGGCGTTCAAGTAATTTAACCAGATATTTTGGAATTGCAGCCAAGGCACAAATCACCCTTGGCTTTCGTTTGACACTGTTGTTCTAGTATTTTCAGGTATTTATATTTTGTGATTTTCTCCAGTTCTTTCAACTAAGATGATTAGAGGCCTGGAGACTAAAACATATGAACAACGGTTGCATGATTGGGTTTGGTTACTGGAGAGAAAAGAAAGTCTAAGGGGGAGATGATAGCAGTATTCCAGTATTTGAGAGGTAGTCACAAAGTGGAGGGGGTGAACCTATTATCAAAATACTGAAGGCAGGAGAAGAAACAATAGCAATAGCACTTAGACTTATATACCACTTCATAGGGTTTTACAGCCCTCTGTAAATGGTTTACAGAGTCAGCATCTTGCCCCCAACAATTTGAGTCCTCATTTTACTGACCTTGGAAAAATGGAAGGCTGAGTCAACCTTGAGCCTGGGGAAATTTGAACTGATAAATTACAGGCAGCTGGCAGGCAGCAGAAGTAGCCTGCAGTACTGCACTCTAACCACTGCACCACTGCAGATCAAGGAGAGGCCTGCAACCTTCCCCCAACTCCAATTTCACCGGCAGGGGGTTGTAGGAGACCGTTGCAGCCGAAAACAGAGTCCAGGAGCCTGTTTTCTATGGCAGAAGCACCATGGACCGGTCCTTCATTGTTTCCAGGGAGGCCTTGTGAGCTAGATCTAAGCACCCCGCCAGCCAGATCCAGACCTCCGGGCCTTGACTTTAACACCGCTGGTATAGAGTCTCCTGCTTGAGCAGAAGGTTGGACTAGAAGACCTTCAAGGTCCCTTCCAGCTCTATTTTGATTGATTCTCTTCTCTTCTGCTGACTCTAGGTACTGCCATTTCTTTTTAGTATTATTCACAGTACTATTCATTAAAGAAGTATTTAATAAATACTACTGAGGAGAAATTTCCTGACAGTTAGAACAATTAATCAGTGGAACCACTTGCCTCCAGAAGTTGTGAATGCCCCAACACTGGAAGTCTTTAAGAAGATGTTGGATAGCCATTTGTCTGAAATGGTATAGGGTATCCTGCCTAGGCAGGGGGTTGGACTAGAAGACCTCCAAGGTCCCTTCCAACTCTGCTATTGTATTGTATTATTGTATTATTGTATTAAATTATTTTTATATCAACAATCTTTGGGGATCAGGGAACAATCTGAAACTTCATGAAAGGGCCGATGACCTGAAGAGTTTCTGGATTCCTATTTTAGACCATGTGATAAATGACATGTGCGCCGTTACCCTTTGGTGAGGGCTGAACCAAGAAAACAAGCCAAGAACATTAAGACATTACAGCAGAGGTGGGATTCAGCTGGTTCGGACCAGTTCGGGTGAACCGGATGCTAATTTTACACCTGGTTCACTGAACTGGTAGTTCCAAGGACTTGCTGGCCCCACCCACCCTCCCAGGAGTCTCCACGCAGCCCGTTTTGGATGCCAGTTAAATGCAGGACGCGCACAGAGGCTCTGAGAGAGTGAAAAATAGGCCTCCTGAAAGTTCTAGAAGTCTGGAAACAGGCCCATTTCTGGCCTCCAGAGGGATTCCGGAGCCCATGGGAGGCTGTTTTTGCCCTCCCGGAGGCTCAATAAACATCTCTGGAGCCTGGGGAGGGAAAAAAAGGCCCTCCTGGAAATTCCGGAAGTCCAGAAACTGGCCAGTTTCCTGATTCTGGAGGAGGGGATGTCATTTTTACCCTCCCAGAGGCTCGAGGAAGGCCTCCAGAGCCTGGGGAGGGCAAAAATGCCCCTCCCACTACCACCACAGTGCAGGAGGCTGAGTAGGCCACGTTCACCAAGGCCAGCCCACCCAGGCAGAGAACCTCTTGCTAAAATGTTTCAATCCGATCCCTGCCTTACCGGCAAACTAACAAATCACAGTTCATTCATCATCCATATGTAAAACTGAGGAACAAAAGCCAGCATTAAGATTTAAACACAAACAATTATAAAGAAAGGGAAGTTGACTGCTCATCTTCTTTATCAGAGTCTCTTGTATCAGCCATTAAGTCTCTAATAAAGAAGATCAGGAGGGCTCCAAGATTTGTCCTTGAGACTTCTAACAGTGCTGGCTGAGTTTCTGGAAAAAAAATATATTTATTGCTCTGCCTTGGGTGATGCTGTGACAGTTTCCACCAACATTTGCATGCCTAAAATTTCTGCATCCATTTTCTCCTCTTTAATAATAAACAATCTACGATTTTATCTACTTGTTCCGGCTTTTTATCATTTTATGTAACTCTATTTTCTCAGTCAAAACATTTGTTTTGATTATGTGGACTGGTTACATGCGGTTGGGAGTAGATGGGACTGTTTTTACTTGCTCTTTTCCTTTGGGACCTTATGGCCTCCTCATACAGGTGTTGTTGTTGGGGTTGGGTGGAAGGGTGAGGTCCAGCTTTAGGCCCAGGGGTGGTATTCAACAGGTTCTGATCAGTTGTGGAGAACCGGTAGTGGAAATTTTGAGAAGTTCAGAGAACTGGTAAACACCACCACTGGCTGGCCCCAACCCCATCTATTCTCTGCCTCCCAAGTCCCAGCTGATCGGGAGGAAATGGGGATTTTACAGTATCCTTTCCCTGGAGTGGGGAGGGAATGGGGATTTTGCAGTAACCTTCCCCTGCAGTGGGGAGGGAATGGAGATTTTACAGTATCCTTCCCCTGGAGTGGGAAGGGAATGGAGATTTTACAGTATCCTTCCCATGGAGTGGGGAGAGGATGGAAATTTTACAGTATCCTTCCCCTGGAGTGGGGAGAGAATGGAGATTTTACAGTATCCTTCCCCTGGAGAGGGGAGAGAATGGAGATTTTACAGTATCCTTCCCATGGAGTGGGGAGAGAATGGAGATTTTACAGTAACCTTCCCCTGGAGAGGGGAGAGAATGGAAATTTTACAGTATCCTTTCCCTGGAGAGGGGAGAGAATGGAGATTTTACAGTATCCTTCCCATGGAGTGGGGAGAGAATGGAAATTTTACAGTATCCTTTCCCTGGTGTGGGGAGGGAATGGAGGTTTTACAGTGTCCTTCTCTTGCCACGCTCACGAAGCCATGCCCACCAAGCCATGGCACACCCACAAAGCCACACCACAGAACCAGTAGTAAAAATATTTGAATCCCACAACTATTTAGGCCCCTGCTTTTAGGGGTGCCACAAAGCTCAGCTGTTTAACATGTAACTGCTTGGTGAGATCGTCTGTTAGGTTAGGTACCATCCATACAGGTAGTTCTTTCCATGGTTTGTTTAATAACCTTTCAAAGTTTCACAGAATAGAATAACAGAGTTGTAGGGATCTTGTAGGTCATCTAGTCCAACCCTCCACCCAAGCAGGAGACCCTATACTATTTCTGACAAATGGCAGTCCAGTCTCTTCTTGAAAGCTTCCAGTGATGAAGCTCCCACAACTTCTAAAGGCAAGCTCTTCTATTGATTGAGTGTTCTCACTGTCAGAAAAATTATCTTTATTTTTAGGTTGAATCTCTCCTTGATCAGTTTTCATCTATTATTCCTTGACTGGCCTTCGGGTGCCTTGGAAAATAGCTTGACGCCCTTCTTCTCTGTGGCAGCTCCTCAAATATTGGAACACAGCTATCATGTCTCCCCTAGTCTTTCTCTTCAGTTCCTGTAACCATTCTTCATATGTTTTAGCCTCCAGTCTCCTAATCATCTTGGTTGCTCTTTTTTGCATACACAAAAGTTACAACTGAAAAAAGTACTTATGACTATTTTTCAAATTACGGCCATTGCAGCATCCCTATGGTCACATGCTCCAAATTGTCAAAATGAGGACAGTTGCAATGTCCCAGGGTCATGGAATCCCCTTTTGAGATCTTCTGACAAGCATAGTTGATGCAGAAGCCAGATTCACTCAACAACCATGTTACTAACTTACCGTATTTTTAGGACTATAAGATGCACCGGAGTAAAAGACGTACCATGATTTTGAAGAGGGAAATTTTAAAAAGGGTTTTGCACTCTGCAGGCATCCCAAATCCTCTGCATGCCTCATTTTTTGCAAAAAAGGGGGGGAAGGGCATGCAGAGGCTTTGGGAGGCTTGTAGAGTGGTCCTGGGGGCTGGGGGGAGCGGGAATGAGCAAAAATGGTTCTTTTTGCCCTGGGAGGCCAAAAAATGCTGTATTTAGTGTATAAGACGCACCTAGATTTTCACCTTTTTTTGGGGGAAAAGGTGCATCTTATACTCCGAAAAATATGGTACCAACTGCAGTGATTCACTCAACAACTGCAGCACATGTCGTAAAATGGAGCAAAACTCCATTTTACTTAGCCACAGAATCTGTTTGTTACTCAATCAGTCTTGGCTCAAAAGTCCCATAATTCATGCCTTTGTCATTTGATCCAATGTTTTTTCTAAATCAGGAAAGAGGCAGTCAATGTTCTTTTTTCACTTTCCCAGGTCTGAAAAAAATCACCGTTCCATTGGGGAGGTGGGAGAAGGGCAGTGCCTTAAGAAAAAGAGTTCTCACATCCCTGTTTTTAATCTTGCTCTTTTTTACGACTAGCGTATGAATAGCCTCTCTCCTTCTTGCCAGAAACTGGCTGCTTTCTGAGTGATTAAAATACATATTGTAATGTCATCTAGCAAAACTCTTGCCACATTCCCTATGACAGGTTGCAGATAAAAAATGAATTACGCTTGAATTAAAATCCATTTCCAAATGTGAAATTATCTTGCCCCGTTTGACTTATTTGACTTATCCTTACTGCGTTGACCACGGAGATGGTGGGTTTTGTTTAATATTGACTTTGTTAAGTGCTTCAAAGTCATCCTGTGAAGGTTATCTTGTAAATATAAATTTGATTGAATTCCTCTTTGAGTTTCTATGTGGATTCCAAAAAGAGAGAGCTTGGTCCTCTTCGCCTCTGGAAAATTGATAATGTGACTTACTGTAATTGATCTGTTTAGTTTCTGTGGGTTCTCTGGAGAAAAGAAGACCAGTGTTTGCAAACTGATTACATCGCCTCACGTTTATGACCAAATAGGATTAGGTATCTGAATTTGGCTAAAAGGGGTAGAAATTGAACCGATGGATTTTGAGAATATAGAACAGGCGTGGTATTGAGATGGTTTGGTAGAACAAAATATCAAGAAGGAAAGACAAATCGTTGCTGGTCAGCATTTCAGAACTGCAAATAACGCGAAATTTTGGGGTCCTTGCAGGGGTGGGCTTCAAAAATTTCAGCGATGGGTTGTCTGCTCAGTTGGTGGGTGGGCGTAGCCATGGTGGGCGTGGCCTAGTCGGCAGTGGTGAAATCTATTTTTTTTTTACTACTGGTTCTATGGGCATGGCTTGGTTGGCATGGCTTGGGGGGGTCATGTGACTGGGTGGGCGTGGCTCCTGCAAGACGGTAGGGAGGGGCATTTTTGTCTTCCCCAGGCTCTGGATCCTTTTCTCAAGTCACAGGGAGGCCAAAAACTGCTTCCCCCAGGCGCCAGATGCCCTTCCGGAACTACCAGGGGGCCTGTTTTTCCCCTCCCCGAGCCTCTGCACGGGCCCTGCACTTACCTCGCATCCAAAATGGGCCATCTATCCTCTCCCCCACCCTCTGGCCCACAAAGGAGAAGTACAATGCTCACCCAGCCCTCGAAGAAATCCAGTTTGACACCCCCACCCTTGATGGTTGGAAATCATCTATAAACATAATCATCTATAACTGCCTGGTTTGGTACAGCAGCTCAACAGACTTGGACTTCAACATATAGCTAGGACTGCAGAAAAAAAGAATTGCAACCAGCCGCCTTCCATTGAGGACTTGTATACAAGACAGAAAGACGGCTGAGAAAATATCTACAAACCCGTCACATCCTGGACATATATTTTTTTCAATTCCTTTCCTTATGATTCCCCTGTTGGGCACTGCATGCCAAAACAACTAGATACAAAGGCGCCCCCCCTCCCGTCATCAGTCTGCTAAACACCTAATTCCCATAGTTCCATCTTATGCATAGGGATATCTGAATCTTATAGTGGGGCTATATTACTATTATCCTTCTCGTGTTTCCTGTTACCTACTCCTATTGGTATCTTATGACTCTCTGCTTGTCTGTTGATTTCTACTTGTATCTTATGATTTATCACTTTGTCGCTTGTATGTACACTGAGTGCGTATGCACTGACAAATTCTTTCTGTGCCCAATCACACTTGGCCAATATAAAATATTCTCTTCTCATTTCATCTCTCCTCTCCCCTCCCCTCCCATTCTATCCTATCCTGTCCTATCCATCCTTCTTCCCTCCTCTCTGTACTCTACTCTACTCTACTCTACTCTACTCTACTCTGCTCTGCTCTGCTCTGCTCTCCTCTCCTCTCCTCTCCATTCCATATTTTCTATTCTATTCTATTCTACTCTATCCTACCCTACTCTATCCTACCCTACTCTACCCTACTCTACTCTATGCTACTCTACTCTCCATTCCATTCCATTCCATATTCTATTCCATTCCATTCTATTCCATATTTTCTACTATACTCTACTCTCCATTCCATTCCATTTCATATTTTCTATTCTATTCTATTCTATTCTATTCTACTCTACTCTACTCTACTCTACTCTACTCTACTCTATTCTATTCTATTCTATTCTATTCTATTCTATTCTACCCTACCCTACTTTACTCTACTCTACTCTCCATTCCATTCCATATTTTCTACTCTACTCTACTCTACTCTACTCCACTCCACTCCACTCCACTCCACTCTACTCTACTCTACTCTACTCTACTCTACTCTACTTTATTCTATTCTTATTCTATTCTCCTTCCTTCTTCCATTCTCCTATTCTATCCTATCCTATCCTATCCTATCCTATTCTCCTTCCTTCTTCCCTATTCTATTCTATTCTGTTCCATTCCATTCTAAAAATATGAGTGTTCAGAAGCCAACTTTACGGGTTTTTCAGTCTGCTTTCTCTCTTTCTGCCTTTCTTCTCTTCCATTATACATGCAGAGCAGAATCTCAGACATGTTGTCATAAAGAATTATTTATAACTCCTATATAACTCCATACATATGTCAGAGCACTAAATTAGAGGGAAAGAAGCAAGTTAATATTTATCTGTGCACTTTCGGGCTGGGCCTGGCAGAAGAGGCATTCAGGCAAGATGTCAGAGAGATTACAGTTGGTGATCCCATTTTAGATATAACAAGGAGTGTAAAAATTGGAACGTGATATAACGGAATAATCCCAGGAGTGATTGGGATAACAATCCCATTGTTCCAACCTGCTTTACCCGGTCTATTAAAGGGCTTTTGGTGTGTGTGTGTGTGTGTGTGTGTGTGTGTGTGTGTGTGTGTTTCAATCTCCAAAATCTCTAAAGCACTTTGCCAAATTATTTCATACAGTCATCTGGAATAATTGTTTTATATACATAGGGGAACAAATCCCACAAGGAAACATTACATTAATGAATTTGATGCTTGTTGAACTTGGGAGAATGGGAAAAGCCCCCTCCTCCCCCCCCCCGTGAAGGCAGAAGCAGGTCAGGGTTAGATCGGTTTGCTATAATAAAACGGGAAGGAATTAAAATGGAAATTGCTTGCAAGTATGTAGGGGGGAATGCATTTCTGTACACCAGCCTACTTTATCCTAATCTGGGACTCTTAACATACATGTTGGGATTATAATTGTGTAAATTCAGAATAGCAGAATAACAGAGTTGGAAGGGACCTTGGAGGCCTTCTAGTCCACCCCCTGCTCAAGCAGGAAAACCTATACTATTTTAGACAGATCTCTTTTTTTAAAAAAAAAAAAAAACTCCGGTGATGAAGTACCCACAAGTTTTGAAGGCAAGCCTATTCACTGATTCATTGTTCTCACCATCAGGAAATTTATTCTTAGTTCTTTTTTTAAAAAAGAATTGTTTTTGAATAAACACAAACAGACAAAATACACACACAACCCCCCCCCCCACACAAAACCATCTTCCATTACAAATTGTAGAAAGTGTGTCGATTGGTTACAAAACTTCCGTGCATCCCTTCCACAGTAATCAGCTACAATTCATATCAAATCATATATTTTAAATCAAGTATGTATGTGTGTTTGTGTATATATATATATAATGATACCTCAACCTTCATTTGACTATAATTGTTTTTACGTCCTTTTGTATAAAATATTACAAATTTAAAGCAAAACCACATAATGCCATTCCGCTAGCTCTTCCCAACATCACCCAGTAACATTACGTCTTTATAACACGTTCTACATAAAAAATTGGTTATATTTAATAACAGAGTTTCTAAACCTCCTTTCATAGTCACCATTTGCAATTTATATCAAATTTCCTCTTATCAAACCAATATATAAAGGAAATGTATGCTTAGTTCTAAGTTGCTTCTCTTCTTAATTAATTTCCATCCATTGCTTCTTGTCCTACCGTTAGGTGTTTTGGAGAATAGGTTGACTCCCGCTTCTTTGTGGGGGCCCATCAGATATAGGAACACTGCTATCATGTCACCCTTAGTTCCTTCCTTCCCTTAAATTAGACAACAACCGTTCTTCATATGTTTTCATCTCCAATCCTCTATTGTTCTTCTCTGGAATTTTTCTAGAGTCTCAACCTCTTTCAAAATCTACGACCAAACAATGCTACTTACACATTCTGAACGTGATCATTTTCAAAACTGGAAGGCTAGGCACGGATGATGGTAGAATCCATCTGATAATCCTCCTTTGGCTGGATTGTCCCAATTTTCACTCTTTTCCATTGTTGTATAAACAGCAAATCTTCTTCTTTTAAGGACCCCATAATCCCTTGCGGGGTGGAGTCTGAGCAACTGAATGGAGCTGGGTGTTTACTGGCTGGAAGCCCTTCCTGTCGCCAGTGTGGAGTTTTGTTCAGCAGATATATTCTTATTGTGCCCAGAGAGAGAAATATCTGCCTCTACCTAGGATCGAACTCACAACCTTCTGATTGTGAGGCGAGAGCTCCACCTCTAGGTCACCGCACCACTCGTGTAAATAGCAAATCTAAAACCAAATTTTCATTGCCAGCATCCAACTGTGTAGTACAGAAAACAAGTGGGTGACTTTGCAGTATTTGTTGAGACCCATATACAGTAAGACCCTGTTGTGAGATTTCAGATCAAGACGACAAAACAGAATCAGAGCTGGAAGAATATAGCTTTCAAAGTGTTTCTTGACTTTCTTTCTTTCTTTCTTTCTTTCTTTCTTTCTTTCTTTCTTTCTTTCTTTCTTTCTTTCTTTCTTTCTTTCTTTGCCTTTATTCTTAGTGTAGCAAGAGTAAAAAGAGCCAAGAGTTCTTGGTCGCAGAATAGAATCAGAATAGATCTGGAAGAATGTAGCTTTCAAGTGTTTCTTGACTTTCTTTCTTTCTTTCTTTCTTTCTTTCTTCTTTATTTATTAATTATTTATTTATTTATTATTTGTTTGTTTGTTTGTTTGTTTGTTTATTATTTATTATTTATTTATTTATTTATTTATTTATTTATTTATTTATTTATTTATTTATTTATTTACTTATTTACTTATTTACTTATTTATTTATTTATTTGCCTTTATTCTTAGCACAGCAAGAATAAGAAGAGCCAAGAGTTCTTGATCGCAGAATAGAGTCAGAATAGAGCTGGAAGAATATAGCTTTCAAAGTGTTTCTTGATTTTCTTTTCTTTTCTTTTCTTTTCTTTTCTTTCTTTCTTTCTTTCTTTCTTTCTTTCTTTCTTTCTTTCTTTCTTTCTTTCTTTCTTTCTTTCTTTCCTTTTATTCTTAGTGTAGCAAGAGTAAAAAGAGCCAAGAGTTCTTGGTGGCACATAGAGTCAGAATAGAGCTGGAAGAATATAGCTTTCAAAGTGTTTCTTGACTTTCTTTTCATTTCTTTTCTTTTCTTTCTTTCTTTCCCTTTATTCTTAGCGTAGCAAGAGTAAAAAGAGCCAAGAGTTCTTGGTGGCACATAATCAATCAATCAAGGGGAAAAGACAATGTTTGATTGAAAGCCTGGCTTTTCCTAACAGATACCAAAGCAAAGGAGATTCAGCTAATGGGTATAAATAAACTCCAGTGCTGGGCATCTGGCTTTAAAGAAGAGCGGAGTGTAGAAAATTACTTAATGAGCTAACTGCTCTAAGAGTTCAGGGGACTAATTGTCTGTCGACAATCATACTGCTTCTGCTAAACGGACAGTTGTGAGCCTCCAGTCTCATGAAAAGTAATTGCCACTGAATTTTCCATAGGAGTTACTCAAGATCATTTCAAACTTAGATGGCAATCTTTTTGAGTACTTTTTGAGGCAAAACTTAGATTTTTCTTCTTTCTCTTTGGGTCTCTTTTTTAGTCTTTGAGAATCTGCACAGGAAAGTCAGATCCAGTGGTGAGATTCAAATAATTTAACAACCGGTTCTCTGCCCTAATGATTTCTTCCAAAAACCAGTTCACCAAACTGCTCAGAAAGTTAACAACAGGTTCTCCCGAAGTGGTGCGAACTGGCTGAATCCCACCACTGATCAGATTCCACACCGTGTTGTCTTCTTGCTGATTCTTTTTTGCTTATTCTGAGTCACCCTGAAGCCTGCATTCCTTTAGCAACCAAGAGTACTTAATTCTCCCTTTGCTTGCCAGCTAGCCATCTTCCGTCCGGTCTTCTTTCCCTTCTCCAACATCCACATCTCTCCAACTTTCTCTCAGGTTTTCACCCATTTTAATGTTTTCCCTGCTATGAGAGGCTACTTCTACGTTATATGAATTGCTTATCTATTCTTCCCGCAACACTATTCCAGACTCAGGTTATCACACTGAAAGCTTGACAAAATGGCAAACAGGGTTTGTCTTCTCTGTTCTGTCATAAATACATTAACGGTGGTTATAAAGTTTGTCTCCTAAGAACACTCTGTGTGTTTGTGTGTGTGTGTTTGTGTGTGTGTGTGTGTGTGTGCATGCACTATACCCGTGATGGTGAACCTATGGCATGCATGCCACAGGTGGCATGCAGAGCCATTTCTGAGGGCAGAATGAGTCATTGCCCTGTCAGCTACAGCGCAAATGTGCACACTGGCCAGCTGATTTTCGGCCTTAGTTTTTGGCCATTTTTCGCCCTCCGGAGGCTTCCCTGAAGTCTCCGGAGGGTGAAAAACCGCCTAACGCGCAAACCAGAAGTTCAGGAACAGAACTTCAGGGAAGCCTCCTGAAGCCTCCGGAGCAGTAGTGGGTTCCAGATTCCATTGCAACCAGTACATTTGCAACGGGGCCCGGCATCCTCCACATGAATGTGTGTGGTGCGCACACACATGTGTGCAGTGCGCACATGCGTCTTACCTTCCAGCGACGTCTCTGCAAGCCTATGTGATGCTCCAGCTGATCGGCGGAGCATTGCGCAGGCGGTGTACGGGCCACGCGTGTGTGCAGAAACGCCAAAGGCTTTAAAGGACAGGTAAGGAGCGAGGGCGGGTAGATGGGCCCTCCGGAGCACCGTACCAGAACGGTACCCAGTGCTCCGGGCAGGCTCTGGTACGCCCATACCGGGGCGTACCTCCTGAAACCCACCACTGCTCCAGAGGGAGAAAAACAACCCAATGGGCAACTCAGACGTCCATTCCCAAACTTCCAATTTGCATGTTGGGCCATTTTTTGCCCTCCGGAGACTTCAAAAACAGACCTACTGACCCCACTGGAAGTTGGAAAACAGGCTGTTTTCAGCCTCCGGGGGACCTCCAGTGGGCAGGAGAGGCCATTTTCGCCCTCCCCAGGCTCCAAGAAAGCTGTGTGCGCATGCGTGGAGCAGCGGGGAGGGGTCACGCACGCATGCGCAGGGGGCATGGTGTGGGGGCCATTAATTTATAGGGGTGGGCCCACGAGTGAGCAATAGAGCATGTGCGTGTGTTTTTGGCACCCGAGGCGAAAAAGTTTTTCCGGTCCTTCGCCAATCTACCATATTGGTAGGTGAGCACCTTATGTTCATTTTGCTTTACTGGAGTCAGAAATATGGCAGATATGAACACCTGCAACAATGTTTTGAACTTTGAATGGTATCCTGAATGCTCCAAAGGGGGCTAATGTTTCACCAACATCTCACACAACCTTGAATGAGAAGTTCAACGTTTGTAAGAGAGGCATTGAGACATTGTTGTAGTTTGACAACATTTTTGAGGGGATGGAGAATATAGGAAGGTGAAAATATGAGGGGACTCGGTGATGGGAATGTTGACTCATATACCGGTAGGTCTCCAGCTATTTTTGCATTCTGGAACTTCCTTCCTTCCTTCCTTCCTTCCTTCCTTCCTTCCTTCCTTCCTTCCCTTCCCTTCCCTTCCCTTCCCTTCCCTTCCCTTCCCTTCCTTCCTTCCTTCCCTCCCTCTTGTCCTCCTCCTCCACCACCACCACCACCATCTCTTCCTCATTGTCCTCCTTCTCTTTCTTCCTATTCCTCCTCCAATGGAGATAGTAAAGAGATTGAAGTAAAGAACTGCAATCCAGTCTCTGCAATTGGTCAACTTCCTGAGATCAGGGACCCGATCAGCCATAACAAAACAATGTGCTTCGACAATTGCTCCTTTCAGAATGAAGGGTGCCTTCCATAACAGGGGATGTAAAAAAAAAAGGCAAGATGGCAACTAAGCCACCAAAACCCTACCCCCTCAACTCCCAGAATTCCTCAGTCACAATGAAACAATGGATGGAAAATAACCGACCTAGAACTAAGGAGAAATTTCCTGACAGTTAGAACATTCAAACAGCTTGCCTTCAGCAGTTGTGAGTGCTCCATTACTGGAGGTATTTTAAAAAAAAAAGATTGGACAAATATTTGTCTGAAGTGATGTAGGGTTTCCTCCCTGAGCAGGGTTTGGATTAGAAGACCTCCAAGGTCCCTTCCAACTTTATTATTCTACATTCTGTGTTCCTTTGGCATGTTGTACATTTTCCACATCTGATTGCATTGTCATCTTTTTGGCTTTTTATTTAAGACTGTTCTTTAGGGCAATTTATCCATCAGAGAAGATGTTTTGTGTTTTCATCTATTGTGTTTCCCCAAAAATAAGACAGGGTCTTATTTTCTTTTGACCCCAAAATAAATGCTTGGCCTTATTTTCGGGGAGGTCTTATTATTTTTGAGGTGCAGGAAGTGGCGAGCATGGTCGCCTCGTGGCTGCTGCTGTGGTGCAATATTTTCAGGGAGGGGTTATTTTCGGGGGAGGGATTATTTTAGCGCATGAGCTCAAAAGCCTGATAGGGCTTATCATGGGGGAAGGTCTTATTTTCAGGGAAACAGGGTAGCTTCCAGGTTTTAGAGGACCCCATGTGTCAGGCCTGCAGTTATATTCCTTTTTAGGATCTTTGGCCTGCCACACTCTCTATTATTTCACTATACTGTTTCATTAGTGTAGTAATTGGGAGGGGGGAATAGAAAGGAGTGGAATTGTGGAATGTGTTGTTGTCATTCCTTTCTAGAAGCCCAAGGTCATCTTTTGTCTCCGCACCTCTGCACCTGACCGGAACCAGCTGGGTGGAGATGCCAGCGTGGCCGAAGAGGATTGGACCATGTGATGGATTTATGGGTGTGGGGATAAGATCATGAACCTTCAACTGGGTGGAATCCCAGGAAGCTTTTAGATTTGGGATTCCACAGTTTGTTGCCAACATGTCTGTCTTATTAAATTGGAACTTTAGGGATAGCTCTGCCTTGGACTCGGATTTAATTCTGCATGATATTTGGAACGCTGATGCCATGCCTATTTTTAAAGACAGTTTGGTGTAGTGGTGAAGGTACCAGACTAGAAATAGAGAGGCATAAATTCTCTCAACTGTAGGAAAGAGTCAATCAGAGATGGTATTCAGCTGGTTCAGACTGATTCACACGAACTGGTAGCAGAAATCATGAATGGGCCCAGCCACCTGCCCGGCTCTATGCCAGCCTGTTTAGGCATGTTTTTGAGGCTGGGCGCCTGCGTGGAAGGTGTGCATGCGGCGAACTGGTGTTAACAAAATGTGAAACCCACTGCTGGAGTCAGTTGCAAAGTATTTCTGGAATCTTGCCATGAAAACTGCAAGGACTTCTCCAGGCAGTTGCCAGGGCTCCAGACTGATATGACTGCACCAAGTATGCCTGCTTTCAGACTTTCATTTGCTCATTTTTAAAAAATTTATTCTCATTTTGGATCACGTCATCATCCTTCTGGGAAACAAATTATACTTTATAATTTTATTTGATTTCTGAACAACGGGAATTATGATATCCACGGAAAGGGAACTATGATTAAAGGTCTGATGTGATATTCTGATGCAAACAATGTCCCTCTAATGCTGACGTGTACCCCAAGTACAAAACCGAAGAGCCTGTTATCATGATGTCCTTGCCAGATCCTGCAAAATTCTAACAGAATAACGAAGTTGAAGGGACCTTGGAGGTCTTCTAGTCCAACCCCCTGCTCAAGCAGGAAACCCTATATCATTGCAGACACATCTCCAATGTCTTCTTAAAAACCTCCAATGTTGGACCATCTACAACTTCTAGAGGCAAATTGTTCCACTAATTGTAACAGTCAGGAAATTTCTCCTTAGTTCTAGGTTGCTTCTCGCCTTGATTAGTTTCCACCCATTGCTTCTTGTCCTGCTCTCAGGTGCTTTGGAGAATAAGTTGACCTCCTCTTCTTTGTGGCAACCCCTGAGATATTAGAACACCGCTATCATGTCAGCCCTCTAGAAGACCTCAATCCATTTACTTTGAACCTTTGCAACCTTAACGTTTAGAAACTGTCATTATTGTACTGATGGTGACACAGTAGTTAGAATGCTGTATTGCGGGTAACTCTGCTGACTGCCACCAGTTCGATTCTAAGTGGCTCTAGGTCTGTGATGTCAAACCTATGGCACATGTGCCGGAGGTGGCACACAGAGCCATCTCTGTGGGTATGTTGCCTCAGCTCAGTCAGCTGGTCATGGGGTTTCCTCATTTTACCAACCTCGGGAGGATGGAAGGAGTCAACCTAGAGCAGTGATGGCGAACCTTTTAGGCAGAGAGTGTCCAAACTGGAAGGCATGTGTGCATGTGTGCCAGAGTGTCAGAAGTCTGATGATCAGGTGACCGGCATGCATGCGTGCCTCGGAAACCCAACAATCAGCTGGCCGGCACACATGTGTGCCTCAGAAACCCGATGACCAGCTGGCCAGTGCGTATTCACACTTCGGAAATCCAACACTCAGCTGGCTGGCACACATGTGTGCCTTGGAAACCCGATGATCAGCTGGCCGGTGCGCATGCACACTTTGGAAATCCAACACGCAGCTGGCCGGAGTGCATGCACACCTCAAAAACCCGGCGACCAGGTGGCTGGCATGCATGCACACTTCAGAAAACCAACAGTCAGTTGGCCAGAGCGCATGCACACCTCAAAAACCCGACGATCATGTCAGGGAAAAAAATGCCCTGGGAAATCTGAGATCAATGGACCGTGGCTGATTCCCTTCCGCATATCTTTTGAGATATTGAGAAAAGTAAAAGTCTTTAAGAATTCTAATTAATAAACAAACTTTTAATAATAAAATAATAAAAGTAAATGAAACAGAAAATAACTAATGGTTACATTTTGATAATGAAAGCTACGTCTGCCAAAGTTGGCTGCCGAACAAAGAAGAGAGGAATTTTGGAATGTGTAACGCGTGCGCAATAAATCACTTTCAGATAACATTTTGTTTTATGACCTGCGCAATAAAGCTTTCTTAGTTTAACTCTTGAATGTCAGTTTAGGCAGTTCAGGCCTAGCAAACTTTTTAACATCGTGACAGATCAGGTGGCTGGTGCGCATGCACGCTTCGGAAACCTGATGACCAGCTGGCCAGCACTCATGCACGCTGGCCAGCTGATTGTCATATTTCCAAGGCACTCATGCACGCCGGCCACCTGATCATCAGGTTTCTGGCGCTCTGGCACACAAGCACACACACCTTCCAGTTTGGGCACTTTGTGCCTAAAAGTTTTCCCATCACTGCTCTAGGTTGACTCAGCCTTCCATCCTTCCAAGGTGGGTAAAATGAAGACCCAGATTCTTGGGGAAAATAGGCTGACTCTGTAAACTGCTTAGAGAGGGCTATAACGCACTATGAAGCGGTATATAAATCTAAGTGCTATTGCTATTTTCCAAATGACCAAGAATGCTAAGTTTGGTGGCCAAGATCTATGACTACAACTTTGGTGCACTTTTGTATAGCCAAAAAATACCCCCCAACTGGTGGTGGGTTGCTCTTACCATCGCTTGTATGCGCATTCCACCACCCCTCCAACACCCAGCTGCTTGTCCGAGGTTGCGCAGGTGGTGCACACTGTGTGTCCATGCGCAATTGGCCCGGTTATTTCAAAAACAGGTATGGAACGCGGGCGGATGGGCCAAAAGAGCCACTGACACCGGTACGGTGGCCACTGCTCCTGACTACTACCAGTACAGCCGTACCGGACCGTACCAGCCAGAACCCACCACTGCCCCCAACCCTTATTGGACACCCCTCCCCCAAAACTACTGAGCAACAAAGCCTAAATATGAACCTGCCGAATGATTTCATTCTGGGTTCATTATTTCCCCAAATAAACCGACAGCGATAACAGCAGCTCCATGCTGAGTACGATGTATGTTTTTCCTGATCCCTCTCCTCCTAGATTACACCAAACTGCCAAGCGAGTCACAAGATGTTCTGTGAAAATAAATGAAATAAAAATATATTAAAAACAGCTAATTGTGTTTGCAATCAGTCCTGACTCTGGTGCCATGACTCATCCCTTGCAAACATTTGTGGTTCAGCGAGAGTTTAATGCTTCCAAGGGCTTCTTATCTCTCTCTTTTTTTAATCTCCACGCAGAGTCAGCACTTTGTGTTTTTTCATCGAAATCCAGAAGACAATTTTGTGACATTTCCATTGTTGCTCTTGCCAGCCGGATGTAATTATTCGTAGCCCAAATGTTGACTTGGTTTTAGAACGTAGAATAGAGATTAATAGAGATGGAAAGGACCTTAGAGGACTTCTAGTCCAACCCCCTGCTCGAGCAGGAGACCCTTTACCATTTCAGATAAATGGTTGTCCAGTCTCTTTTTGAAAGCCTCCAGTGACGGAGCATCCACAATTTCAGAAGGCAAGTTGCTCCATTGCTTATTCCTCTCAGTTCTCCTTACTTCTAGTTTGCTTCTCTCCTTGGTTAGTTTCCATCCATGATTTCTCATGTTGCCTTTTGGTGCTATGGAAAATAGTTTCACTCCCCTCAAATATTGAAACACTGCTACCATGTCTCCCCTGGTTCCTTTCATTAGGCTAGCCTTTTTTCAGATCGTTTGCCAAAAGCAGGGGGAGAGCAGGGGGCTCGTGCATGGGTGTGCCCACACCCATAATGCTATGCGTACGACCCCCCATGCACATACGCAGGTGACCACTGTCCTCCCCCTCCCCCCCCCCGCTTTTGGTGTGCGATGGACCCATTTATCGCCCTCCCCTGGCTCCAGGAGCCTGGGGAGGGCATAAACAGCCCCTCCGCCCTCCCCAGAGGCAATCTGGAGGGTTTAGGAGGCTTCCCTGAAGCCTCCAGAGGGCAAAAAACAGACTGACTGGCAACCGAAGTTTGGGAATGGTGACATCCGGTTTGCCCTTAGGGCTGTTTTTTGCCCTCTGGAGCCGTCAGGGCTCGCTCAGCGAACCAGTTGTTAAACCGATAGGATCCCACTCCTGCCCAAAGGGATTGGGGAAATCCCCAGAAAGGGATTTCAGGTCGTAAAAAAGAAAAAAAATGTACTAAATTTGAATACAGGCCTCTCATTTACGATCATTTCCTGTTTCTCCCTGCAGACAGCAGCTCAGGCGGTTTTATTTATGTGCATGAATACTGCTGGGATCTTCATTAGCTACCTGTCGGATCGAGCTCAACGCCAAGCCTTCTTAGAAACCCGAAGATGTGTAGAAGCTCGACTGCGGCTGGAAACCGAAAATCAGCGGCAGGTAAGGCCAGAGGGAACACCTGGAAAAACTTCCCCTGTGTACTCCCCGTTCTGACCTTGGCTTTGCAACAGTGGAAGACTTCTGGCAGTGTTTTTGTTCTTGCAGAAAATTAAGAATACTGAATATTTTCATCCAATATTCAGGTTTAGGATTAAAGCATCTTAGTGAAAAACACTTATTTGAAGCTTAGCTTTTCTCTCCTTAAAATAAGTTCCAGGCCTAAGAAGAATCTGGAAACAATACATAAATCCCCTAGAATGAAGACAAAAAGGGCTATTAGTGCTGTGAGAAATGACTTTTAAAAAAGGAGGAAGCTCTTAAGCACCAAAGAAGAAAACGGGTACTTTTTCTTGAATATTCTTTTATGAGCTTACCGGTGGCCAAAGTCATTCATTCGGCTGAAAATATGTAGATAAAAAGGTGTGAGTCATCTTGCTTTGAGCTAAAAGGCGAGATCATCCATAACTATTTATATTCAAACATTTGGGAAGAGCACAGGAAGTTTAATTTCTCTCCTCCTTCAATGGAATGGGATATATGATAAGCACTGGTCCAGAGGAACAGCAATATACATACATACATACATACATACATACATACATACATACATACATACGAGTTTGTTCTACTCCAGGGCAAAGTTTGGGGGAATAAGAGAATGGATCTTGATTTAAATTCTTTGATCTGTGAAGTGAGTTCTCTCCTCCAAAATTGTGTGTAGTTAAGTTTTTTTTAAGCTACAAGACAAAGGCAACACCAATACAAAATAGCTTTAACAACCAGAGACATAGGACGGAAATCTTCTACTATGCATTGATCTTACTCATTACTATCCCATTCGTCCTATTGAGCATCCCTCTTCAGTAAAGTAGTCCTTCTACACTTCGTCAATAGAAATATAGGTTTCTAACTACAAGAAGAAAGGGGTTCTTTCAAACCTGCATTTGTCAACTTAGTTTCAGGTGCTGCATTAGGATTCAAACAGACTTTAATTGGATAATGGAAAGCTGTTATGAAGAGAGGCTGTGAGAACGCAGCGCTAAAACTAGAATTTAGGGCAGGGGTGGGCTTCAAAAGTTACAGCAATGGGTTTGCTGCCTGGTTGCTGGGTGGGCGTGGCCATGGTGGGCGTGGCCTAGTCTGCCTCCTGCACCATGGCGGGAGGGGGTCTCCTCCCCGAGCCTCCCGGAGGGCAAAAATTGCTTTCCCCATCCGCCGGAAGCCCCCCTGGAGGCTGCAAATGGCCTATTTCTGGATTTCCAGAACTTCCAGTAGCCCCGTTTTTCACTCTCCTCAAGTCTCCGTATGGGCCTTGCACTTACCTCGAATGATGAATGGGGTGTGTTGAGAGTCTTGGGGAGGGGAGGAGTGGGTGGAGCCAGCCAGGGGTGGCATTTGGGGGTTCACCGAACCAGCCAGAATCCTAGCTCGAGGATTTCCCGAACCCCTGATTTAGGATGAGTCTACTACATTGAAACCCACATACCTGCTCAATAATAATTAGCCTGCAGACCAAGCAGTGCTTACGACTAAGTATTAAACTCCCAACAGGAAGAAATCAAAATGGTGGACTTCTACCATTCAAGACCAGCTGGTCTTCGCGGGCACCAGAGCACTGGAAAATGGCCTGAAAAATAGGACTTTTTCTGGACCATTTTCAGGCGATTTTTTGGGCTGTTTTGGCCTAAAAAATGGCCCAAAAATCAGCCTGAAAATGGCCCCCCAAACAGCCAAAAACAGGCAAGCATGTGCTGGCTGGCTGCTTTTTGGGTTTCCAATGCTCCAGCGTGGGCACATGCCTGCGCATGCGGGCTTGTTCTGGTTTGGGCACTCAGTGCTGAAATGGTTCTCCATCCCTGGTCTAGTGTCTTGTTTCTCAACCTCAGCAACTTTTGAGATGTGAGGACTTCAACTTCCAGTGGCTGGAACCAAATCTGAGGGACCCTGAGAAACAGGAAGGAGGAAGGAAATATGCTGGTCTACGATAACCTATGTTTCATCCATTAATTTTTTTCAAGAGGCTATGGCAGAAGATTTAAATGGATCTTGCAGGAACTCATGCCTTTCTCTCAAGTGTTCCGAAGATTCCAAATTGTTTCCTGAGCTATTTTGACATTTGACATTTCTTTTCACTGCAAGTTGATTTTAGGGCGGTAGGGGGTGGAATCTAATGTCTGAGATATCTCCTTTTAAACAATGTTCCATTGCACAGTTGTTTTTAGGGGAAAAGAGAAACAATTCAATACATTTCAAAAGAACTGTTCATGTGCTTCTATTTTAATTCATTCATTCATTTATCAAATTTACACAGATGCCAAGCTCACTCGAATCTTCACCAATGAAAGATTCAAATATATAAATAGTTTCCAATATTTATATATCGTATCAATAGATATGTTTAAGACTTCAGGTGGAAGTTGGTTGTTGTTTTTTTAATTTTGGGTTGGTTGCAATTTTATTGGTTCATTAATTCCAGAGACTATTAACTCCTCTCCTTATTTTTGTTTGCTGTTTCAGGAGCGGCTGGTTCTCTCTGTGTTACCTCGATTTGTTGTGCTAGAAATGATTAATGACATGAGCAATGTGGAGGACGAACATTTACAACATCAGTTCCATAAGATCTATATTCACCGTTATGAAAACGTCAGGTGCTTCTCCTTTTTTTTCTCCCTCAGATTAATCTTGTCTTTTTCGGCTGAATGCATGTTCATATTTTGGTCAGTTCCTTCCTCATTGGTTTGGAAGGTTAAGAGACATTCCTGAAATGTTGAGTTTCTCTTCCACGGGTTGGCTACTATGGGCTTGCCCAGGTAGCTAACGTTATGGCTGGTTTGCAGAACCTCCAAATGCCACCCCTGGCTGCCCCCGTCCACCCTGCCCCTCCCAAGAGTCTCCACATCAGGGACGTGCGGTCAGGGGAGGCAGGGGAGGCAGAGCCTCACCGCTCTCATCATGAAAAGAAAAAAAAAGGGAAAAGGCACACGTGGTCCCATTCCCCGCCTTCCTGAGTCAACATGAAGGGGACCGCGGCTCGCACTCTGTGATCCCGCGGCTCACGCTCCCCTTCATGTTCACTCAGGAAGGTGGGGAATGGGACCACGTGTGCAGGAGGCTGAGGCTGCCTCAGCCTCCTGCACACGTCCCATTCCCCGCCTTCCTGATGACGTCACCAGCCTCACCAGCCATAAACCTCACCGCACGTCACTGCTCCACATGGCCCATTTTGGATGTGAGGTAAGTGCAGGGCCCACGCGGAGGCTCAGGGAAGGGAGAAAACGAACCTTATCTGTTCCCTTTTCTCTCTCCTATCTCCCCCAAACTTGCTTCAGCCACAAACATTATTTCTAGTCAGGGTTCCAAATAGCATCCAAAAATAAATCAGAGTCAAAGGCAAAGTATTGCTCTAAGTTCCAATTTATTAAGAGAACCATGTTGGCACATCTGGGAAAACATGAATCTGAAGGCTTCCCTGTTTTCCCCACCCAATTGAAAGTTCAAGCTGTTGCCCCCACACTCGCAAGTCCATCACATGGTCCAATCTTCCACTGCCATGCTGGCAGTTCCACCTATCCAGTTTTGGTCAGCTTTGTTTCTGCTGGCACAGCACTTGATCAATATAATTCTCATCAATCACTTTAACTCTAGCTCTAAAGAGCTTTCCGAAAGGGGGGGAAAAAGTTTTGCACTCTGCAAACCTCACAAAAAGGGCCCATTTTTCACAAAAATGGCCCTGTTTTTCATAAAAAATCCATGGGGCTTGCAGAGTGCTCATAGGAGGGGCCAAAAATGAGCAAAACATGGCCCACTTTTCACAAAAACGGGCCAGTTTTTTGTCAAAAAATTGCATTCATATGCTTATGGAGGCTAATAGAGTGCTTCTGGGGGTGGGGTGGGGGGCAAAAAAGTGGCCTGCTTTTTGCTCATTTCTGCCCTTTCCAGCCCCCAGGAGCTCCCTGAAAGCCTCCATAAGGGTATGCATGGCCATTTTGGTGAAGGGGGTGGGGCTTCGGGAGGCAAAAAATGCTGTATTTGATGTATAAGACACACCCAGATTTTCAGCCTCTTTTTGAGGAAAAAAGGTGCGTCTTATACTCCGAAAAATACGGTACTCACTAAAAGTTTGGTTTGGTTTGGTGACTTAAGTGCCTCAGATAGAAAATCCATACAGAGAGTGGTGAGGACATCTGAGAAGATTATAGGAAGCTTGCTTCCTGTTATTCAGGATACTGCTTATAAGCGCAATGCGCTTAGAGCTCAAAACATTGTTAGAGACCTCACTCACCCACTTCACGGTCTATTTCTGTTGCTCCCCTCTGGGAGGAGGTTTCTAAGTATTTCTAGTAGGACTACCAGATTCTGTAACAGCTTTGTCCCTTATGCCATCCATCTAGTAAACTTGCAAGATTTGTTTTTCTTGCCATATAAATATGTACATCCAACCTAGACTATGTTGTTTCTCTGTGTCATATATATGTGTGTATATGCAAAATGGTTATCCTTTGCGAGCTGAATGCTAATTAATGTATATTTAAAGTGACAATAAAGCTCTATTATATTATATTCCTTGTTCTGTTCTGTTCAATTCTGTTGTATTATATTCCATTCCATTCTATTCTATTCTATTCCATTCTACTCCATTCCATTCTTTCTATTCTATTCTATTCTATTCCATTCCATTCTTTCTATTCTATTCTATTCCATCCCATTCCATTCTTTCTATTCTATTCTATTCTATTCTATTCTATTCTATTCTACTCCATTCCATTCTTTCTATTCTATTCTATTCTATTCCATTCTTTCTATTCTATTCTATTCTATTCTATTCTATTCTATTCTATTCCATTCCATTCCATTCCATTCCATTCCATTCCTTTCCATATGACAGGATCAATCAGACATGGATCCATCCCAATGTAGCATTGTTCTTTGAGTTGCCCTACTATATCCTTATTAATCTGATTGTCCATCCCCTTTCTGTGTTCAGCATTCTTTTTGCAGATGTGAAAGGATTCACCAATCTCTCTACAACATTATCGGCTCAAGAGCTGGTTCGGATGCTGAATGAACTTTTTGCCAGATTCGATCGCTTAGCACACGTGAGTCCAACTGCTGATGCCTTTTTTTCCTGAACTTTGGTAGAGAAGCACGATGGAAAAAGAGAAATGCATACGCAAAGTGACACTTAAATCAGATTTGCACCTTTTGTGACTCACAAGGGCAAATGCAAAATTTTGCTTTTCGTTTCCGAGTGCATCTCAGTTTTTTAGTCTAAGGCAGGCACCACTAACATGGGCTTGGCAGGCTGTATGTAGTTGTTGCTCAGTCTTGAAAGAGCCCTGATTTTAATCTTGCTGAGTTATCCATTCTTTCCATTTATTTGCCTTGCCAAATTGCCTTTTCCTTCACTTGAAGCAAATGTTTCCTTTCCATCTCATGTTTCTTGAAATTAGATCATGTGAAATGTTAATCCCACTTTATAATGCCTTGGCAAGACCACACTTGGAATACTGCATCCAGCTTTGGTTGCCACGATGTAAAAAAGATATTGAGACTCTAGAAAGAATGCAGGGAAGAGCACAAAGATAATTAGGGGACTGGAGGCTGAAACATGAAGAACGATTGCAGAAACTGGGTATGTCTAGTTTAATAGAAAGAAGGACTAAGGGAGACATGATAGCAGTGTTCCGATATCTCAGGGGCTGCCACAAAGAAGAGGGAGTCAAACTATTCTCCAAGGCACCTGAGGGTAGAACAAGAGGCAATGGGTGGAAATCAATCAAGGAGAGAAGCAACTTAGAACTGAGGAGAAATATCCTGACAGTTAGAACAATTGATCACTGGAACAACTTGCCTCCAGAAGTTGTGAATGCTCCAACACTGGTTTTAAAGAAGATGTTGAATAGCCATTTGTCTGAAATGGTATAGGGCAGCGATGGCGAACCTTTTTTGGCTCGCGTGCCACAAGTGGGGGGAGCCCAGGGGGGGTCGTGTGCGGGCGTGCTACACCCATAATGCAACGCGCGACCCCCCAGTGGACATGCGCGCACAACGCGCACCTCCCCCCCATTTTACATGCTTTTTTCGCCCTCCCCAGGCTCCAGAGGCTTTATAGGAGCCTGGGGAGGGCGAAAAGAGCCTCCCCCGCCCCTCCGGAGGCTTCAGGGACTGTCCGGAGGCTTCCCTGATGCCTTCGGAATGCTTAAAACCACCCTCCGAGCTCGGAGGGTGGTTTTAAGCGCTCTGAAGGTATCAGGGAAGCCTCCGGACGATCCCTGAAGCCTTCGGAACGCTTAAAACGACCCTCCGAGCAACCTGGAAGTCACTTCTGGTTTGCTCGGAGGGTGGTTTTAAGCGTTCCGAAGGCTTCAGGGAAGCCTCCGGACGGTCCCTGAAGCCTCCGTGGGGGCGGGGGAGGCTCTTTTCGCCCTCCCCAGGCTCCTATAAAGCCTATGGAGCCTGGGGAAGGCGAAAAATAGCTTTTAAAAAGGTGAACTCAGCTGGCCAGCGCGCACATGCGCGCTGGCCAGCTGACAGGGCAGTGCCTCGCGTGCCCTGCCAAATGGCTCCGCGTGCCACTTGTGGCACGCGTGCCATAGGTTCGCCATCACTGGTATAGGGTTTCCTGCCTAGGTAGGGGGTTGGACTAGAACTCCTCCAAGGTCCCTTCCAACTCTAATATTCTATTCTATTCTATTCTAGATAATGTTCCTTGAGAAACTGACTCAAACCAGGACAGGTAGCAAGTGGTATTCTCCATTTCTCTTGATGTACCCAAATCTCCTTAATGGAAAATAAATGATTTTAATAATGCGGCCTATTTGCATAGTCTTAAACTGAGTTTGATTGGAGAAAAGTCTTTCCTGCAATCAGAACCACTCTGTAAACCAATGTTTCTCAACCTTAGCTACTTTAAGTTGCGTGGAGCATGGTTGGCTGGGGAATTCTGAGAGTAGAAGTGAACGCATCTTAAAGTCTTCAAGGTTATGAAATACTGCTGTAGACACTAAACAAGAGAGTTGAATCTGGCAAAGGAGCTACATTTGTTATCAACAAATGGTGCAAGTAACCTCCACATCTGAGAAATGATCAGTAAGAAGACTGTTACTACTTTCATGTTTCCCCCAAAATAAGACAGGGTCTTATTTTCTTTTGACCCCTGAAATAAGCCCTTGTACTTATTTTCGGGGAAGTGTTCTAGGCTGCATCAACAGAGGGATAGAATCAAAATCACATGAAGTGTTAATACCACTTTATAATGCCTTGGTAAGGCCACACTTGGAATACTGCATTCAGTTTTGGTTGCTATGATGTAGAAAAGATGTGGAGACTCTAGAAAGAGTGCAGAGAAGAGCAACAAAGATGATTAGAGGACTGGAGACTAAAACGCATGAAGAATGGTTGCAGGAACTGGGTATGTCTAGTTTAATAGAAAGAAGGACTAGGGGAGACATGATAGCAGAGTTCCAGTATCTCAGGGGTTGTCACAAAGAAGAGGGAGTCAAACTATTCTCCAAGGCACCTGAGGGTAGAACAAGAAGCAATGGGTGGAAACTAATCAAGGAGAGAAGCAACTTAGAACTGAGGAGAAACTTCCTGACAGTTAGAACAATTAATCAGTGGAACAGCTTGCCTCCAGAAGTTGTGGAGGTCTTTAAGAAGATGTTGGATAGCCATTTGTCTGAAATGCTTTAGGGTTTCCTGCCTAGGCAGGGGGTTGGACTAGAAGACCTCCAAGGTCCCTTCCAACTCTGCAATTGTATTGTATTATTGTATTGTTGTTATTTTGAGGTGCAGGAGGCGGTGAACATGGTCACCTCATGGCTGCTACTGTGTTGCAATATTGTTGGGGATGTGAGGGCTTATTTTAGTGCATGCACTCAAAAGCCCGATTGGGCTTATTTTCTGGGGAAGTCTTATTTTTGGGAAAACAGGGTAAAGGATAGAAAAAGGAATCACAATGTTTAAACCCTAGGACTATTAGATCACTGGATTGCTTGATTGACAGATGAGTTGTCCTCTTCTTCAGTTTCTTTGGAGATATGGTATCCAACTTTCTCCATGTTTCTTCAGAGCCAAGTTTCCTAACTGAGATTAATAGCACACTCTTAGCGTCTGCCAAGAATTTGGTATATCAGTCCTGGTTGAAAGGCTCTGTACAATTGATAATATGGCATAGGTCATAGGAAAAACAATCCATTATTTCCTAGCCTGGGGGTGGGGAGAGAGAGAGAGAAAGAAAATAAATGTTCTGATTGACTTCTTGGAATAAGTAAATGCCGCAGAACTTCATTGACTATATTCAATGTCAATTTTTCTTGCTTATTTTCTGACGTGTTGTGTTTTTCATATGTTTTTCACGCTTGCTTTAAATCATCCCTGGGAATTTTGTCATAGGTTGTAATAAGTTGGGGGGGTGGAGAATCAGATTAAACCAAAATTTACCTAGTCCTTTAATTTGTTCATTATCTCGAAGCTCAAAAACAGGAGATGAATTCAACTTCCTGTGTAGTTCAGCTGGTGTACTTCATCTGGTAGTTGCAGTCTGAATCATCAATGATGATCAAGACTGATATTGTTAAAAGGCCTTTCTTCATAAATTAGCCTCCTTTGCAACTATTAAAATTCTCTAACACAAAACACAACACATCTTCTGTTGGAGACTTCCACGGTTTAATTATACTGTGCTCTTGTGTAAAAACAACAACAACCTTCTTTTAATCTGACATCTATCTTCTGGCATTCAGAATTGTTCTTACCAGCAATAATGTACATTAAACATCCATCTCCAAGGATGGCACTCTGCCAGGGGTGGGATCCTAGTGGTTTAACAACCAGTTCTCTGAGCCCGCGTGTCAGCCCTGTGGAATGACCTCCCCCCGGACATTAGGACTACCTCTGACCTCCGCTCCTTCCGTGCAAAGCTCAAGACCCACCTTTTCCAAGTAGCTGGCCTGGCTCAACCATAATTTGATCATATCGCTCCTGACGGGTTTTTAATCTTGTAATTTTACTTAGGGGATTTTAAATTATGATCGTAATTCTGTTTCCATTTATCTGTCTACCTCCTCCACGTATACGTCTATATTTATGTGTATGTACTGTCTATATTTTTATTTATGTGTTTTTATTGTACGCCGCCCCGAGTCCTTCGGGAGAGGGTGCTGCTAACAAATAAATAATAATAATAATTATTATTATTATTATTATTATTATTATTATTATTATTATTATTATTATTATTATTATTATTATTATTATTATTATTATTATTAGTATTATTATTAGTATTATTATTATTATTATTATTATTATTATTATTATTATTATTATTATTATTATTATTATTATTATTATTATTATTAGCGTTCCAAATACCATGCATGAAATCAATCAGAGACCAAGGCAGAATCATCCTTAAAGTTCCAATGTAATCATACAGGCATGTTGGCATAGTGCTATGGAATTCCAACTCTGATTCTCTTCCTGGGATTCCACCCAGTTGAAAGTTCATAAACTTATGCCCACTCCCATAAATCCATCACATGTTCCAATCATCATCTTCCACGCTGGCATCTACACCCCTCTGCTTCTGGTCAGGTGTCGAGGTGCAGAGACAAAAGATGACCTTGAGCTTCTAGAAAAAATGACAACAAAACATTCCACAATTCTACTCCTTTCTATTCCCCCCCCCTCCCAACTACTACACTAATGAAACACATAGGGAATTATAAGAAAGTGTGGCAGGCCAAAGATCCTAAAAGAAACGTAACTACAGGCCTTACACCGCACTTTGCACGCATGCGCAGTTTAGAGAAAACTCACCTTCCACATTACTACCGGCGAGGAAAACAGCTGAGGCACAGCAATCCACTCTGCTCTGCCCATCAGCTGGGCTTTGGAAAAGGAAATATAGGTGAGTATAATGCAGGGGCGGGCGAATGGGCCCACTTCAAAGTCGGAGCAAACCGGTTTGCTCCCAGTTGATAGTCGGAGTAGAATCCTACTCCTGGCACTCTCTCCTTGGTGAGATTTTCATGCTGAGGTAAGATGTTCTCTTGCATTCTATAGGTCAAGAGTAAACTTCAGCTAAATAGCCTTCAAGAGCTCCTTAAGCTGCAACGATTCATGTTTCATCTTCATTCATTAAGTCATGACATGACCGAGCTGTTACTAATCCATCATATTAAATGAGTAAATATTCAATGAATGAAAAACATCTCGCTGAGTCATCGAAGAATGCATCTGCTCTTATGAACTAATTTTAGTTGGGTTCAATTTGGCATGCTGTCCTGCGGTAAGCGGCCTACAGCTTTGGTTATCAGAGTTCATGCTATTCCTCTCCACTCTTCTGCTCATGTAAGGAGAAGCTGGAAGTACCGAAAACTGTATTTTCAAAGGGGGTTGCTCGGCTCTCTGCTATGTTTGCAGGCTTAGTTGATGATTGGTGGTGGTAACGACGGTGAGATTTACAGATAGTCCTCAATTTACAATCACAGTTTGGATCAGAATTTGGGTTGCTAAGCGATGCAGTCATTAAACGAGTCATCGGAATCACAGAGTCATCAGAATATTAATAACAGAATAACCCACTCAAAAGGTTCAGTCTTAGGTAGTCGCAGATATTTTTCTCTCCTAGGGTGCAAAAAAACCTCACAATCTGCTGTAAACACTGCATGGGCATCAGGAAGAATATCCGGCCAGTAAATTCTCAGTTCCATCCAGTCGCCCCAACTCTAACTCAAATTAAGGGATTATGGGGTCATAGAAAGGGAGGGATTTTTTTAAATATCTGGTGTCCCTTCTAGTTTTCTGTACTTCTGTACTTTACTCACAGCCAGACCATCTTTGAGTTTCCTACTCTGAATTTGTTCCTATTATGCTTTGATAATGTTTTATTACTTTACGGCTTAAGCCGCATTCTAGATACGTGATGGTGAACCTACAGCAGGCGGGCCACAGGTGGCACGCAGAGCCATATCTGAGGGCACGTGAGGCATTGCCCTATATCAGCTCCAGCATACATGTGCATGCTGGCCAACTGATTTTCGCCCTTCCAGAGGGCATGGGGAGGCCGTTTTCGCCCTCCCCAGGCTTCAGGAAAGGCTCTGGAGCCTGGGGAGAGCAAAAAAAAACAAACTTATCAGGCCCATTAGAAGTTCTGAAAATAGGCCATTTCTGGGGGTCAGGGGAGGGCCTCCGGGGGTCAGGGGAGGGCGTTTTTGCCCTCCCCAGGCTCCAGGAAAGCCTCTGGAGCCCGGAGAGGGCAAAAAACCGGGCGTAGCAGAAGTCGGGAAATGTGCTGTTTCTGGCCTCCGGAGGGCCTGGGGTGAGGCCATTTTCGCCCTCCCCAGACTCCAAGAAAGCCATGCGCACATGCATGTGGGGGCAGCGGCGGGGTGAGTGTGCATGCGCAGGTGGGCACAACATAGGAGGAGGGCATTTAATTATGGTGTGGGCATGAGCGTGCGCATGTTTTTCGCGCCTGAGGAAGAAAAAGGCTCGTCACCCCTGTTCTAGATCAAAATATATGTGTCACAGATTGTAGCTGGTTTGCATACAAGTCACATTTTTTCAGGAAAGATAAAACCAAGAAACATGAAAACTGGAGGACCATCAAGTAAACGAGAGAAAAGATTTTCTAATATTTTGAGGCAATCTCTGATAGAAATGGACATTTTTTTTAAAAAAAAAATCATCCCTATATTTATGATTTCTGTGCCTTCGTGATGTCATTCTTATGGCCTTTTTTTTCCCAAGCTGCCATTACTACATATAGTGTGGAGACCATCTGGAGATGCATCAGAGCACAGATGGAAATCTGTCATCTATGTCCTGCTAGGCAGCCAACTTTCCAGGGATTGTAACCTATTCTAGAGCAGACTCATAGATGTACACACTTTCATCATCTTTGTCTGGAAGAGATCCAATTCATTGCATGGGCTAATCCACTGTTTATTATGGTGTAATAGAGGATAAGGAGAATAGAACAGTTCTCCTTATCGTAGGGAGGCACTGTGGCTCAGAGGTTTCTGGGCTTGTCGGCTGGAAAGCCAGCAGCCCAGGTTCGAAACCCGAATGCCACATGATGGAGTGAGCTCTCATCCCTTGCTGCAGCTCCTACCAATCTAGCAGTTTGAAAGCATGCACATCAGGAGTGAAATCCAGAAAGTTCTGAAGAACTGGTAGCGGAAATTTTGAGTAGATCAGAGAACTGGCAAATGCCACCTCTGGCTGGCCCCCCGAGTCGGGTGGGAACAGAGATTTTGCAGTATCCTTCCCCTGGAGTGGGGTGGGAATAGAGATTTTGCAGTATCCACACCCACCAAGCCACGCCCAGAGAACTGGTAGTAAAAAAAATTGAATTTCACAACTGATGCAAATGTGAGTAGATAAATAGGTACCATTTCAGTGGGAAGTTAACAGTGCTGTGTGATGTTATGATGGCCACATGACCACAGAAATGTCTTTGGATAAAGCTGGCTCAGTAGCTTTCACATGGAGATGAGCACCACAATGACCAGAGGAGTAAAATCCTCTGGGACTCCTTAACCTTATCTTCTATTAGACCAGAATAGAATTTGGATTCTGTCCAATACAATATTCCCAGTCTTTCTAGATTAGGAAACACACATCACATTTTGGAATTAACAGGGTTAGGAGAGATGATATAAAGCATTGCTACCACATCTTGGGCCTCCTTCAAAGTTTTTAAAATTTCTTATAGTATAATAAAAAAAAAGCATTATTCTTTTGTCCTTTGTTTCTGCCAAGAAACTGCTGTTTACAGTAGACCGAGTGCTTTGCAATTTAAATGGAACACCCAGATTGCGTTGACTAAATTTACATCATCATTTATTTTCTTCATTATCATCTCTAGATAAATCAGTTAGAGGCAGTTTGGCCAAAACGTTGTTCCAAATAAGAACTGAAGAGCCAGTTTTTGTCTAGTAGTTAAAGTTAAAAGACTGCAGACCATGAATTCAAATTGCACCTTACCCATGAAAAACGGTTGGGTGACTTTGGGCCAATCACCAGGAGACCGTGAGTTCTAGTTCTTCTTAGGCATGAAAGCCTGCTGAAAGCCTCTCTCTCTCTCTCCCCGTAAAGACCAGATCCAAACAAACAAATAAACAAACAAACAAAGTGTCCTACAGTGGGATTACAACAGCAGCTCTTCATTGCCCAAGTTGATCACCAATACCTTGTAATCTGAGAACTCTAATCTGCATTCAGATTTCCATCTTCATCAATGATGATCTTCATCATTGTCCAACCACTAGATTCCTCTTATTATAATCTAAACATGGGGATTTAATTTTTTTAAAAAAATTGTCAAGCATGTATTAGATAACATATATAACGTGATTTTGGATACATGAAACGGATACGAAAAAATGAAACATTAGGACAGGGATGGTAGGCACACTGGTGCACTTATGCACGCCCCTTACAGACCTCTTAGGAATGGGGTGAGGTCGGCAGTAGACAGTCTAAGGTGAACATTTTGGGGGTTTGGGGAAAAAAACCACAGAGTCGGGTAGAGCATTCCAGGCGTTGACCACTCTGTTGCTGAAGTCGTATTTTCTGCAATCGAGTTTGGAGTGGTTTGCCATATGTTTGTATCTATTGTGAGCTTGTGTGTTGTTGGGGTTGAAGCTGAAGTAGTCATTGACCGGTAGGACATTGTAGCGGATAATTTTATATACTACATTTAGGTAAGAATGAAGGCGGCGTAGTTCTAAGTTGTCTAAGCCTAAAATTTCAAGTCTGGTGGCATAAGTTTGCGAATAGAGGAGTGGTGGACTCTTCTCGTGAAATATCTCTGGACTCGCTCAATTGTGTTGATGTCCGATATGCAGTGCGGGTTCCAGACAGATGAGGTGTATTAGAGAATTGGTCTAGCAAATGTTTTGTTCTTTTTGAGTTCTGATATGGGTAATCCAGCAAGGGTCTCAGCCCGCGGGCATGCACAGTGCAATTAAAATTGTTCTGTGCATGCACAGGAGCAAAAGACAAGATGGCAGCGCTTACAGCGCCACCTGGAGAACCATTTCAGGGGCGTGGCAAGCCTGGGTCGCTGCTGGTTCCAGCGAGCCAGGCTGCCAAACCACTACCAGTTCATCCGAGCTGGTCCAAACTGGTAGGAACCCACCACTGGTTTCAGCTCTTGAAAGGATTAAGATGCTGTTCTTTGTGGAAAATAGCACGACTGGTTTCTTTCTGGATACAGAAAGGCATGTCCATCCTTTTCTCCCCTATATTTGTCTTCTTTTCGTACAAAGAATTTCAGAGCTGCTCTTCTTCTTCTTTTTTATCTACAGGAACATCACTGCCTTAGAATTAAGATCCTGGGAGATTGCTACTACTGTGTATCTGGGCTTCCCGAGCCTCGGCAGGATCACGCTCATTGTTGCGTTGAGATGGGGCTCAGCATGATCAAAACCATCAGGTAACTTGTGTTTGGTTTTTATTGCTGCCCTCATATTGTGCTAGGATCTGTGGTTTTACAGCTCTTATGTTGGAACTGTAGAATATTTTCTAGGAACTTTGTCGTCTCCGCCTCTACCCATTTAAAGGAGGAGGAGGAGGAGGAGGAGGAGGAGGAGGAGGAGGAGGAGGAGGAGGAGGAGGAAGAAGAAGAAGAAGAAGAAGAAGAAGAAGAAGAAGAAGAAGAAGAAGAAGAAGAAGAAGAAGAAGAAGAAGAAGAAGAAGAAGAAGAAGAAGAACTAACACTCATTGCAAAAGACATTTGAGCAGAAACTTGGATTCGGGATTGTGTACTGAATTCCAGAACGGGGTATAGTTTGCAATTCAACTACACCCAGGAGTGGGCTGCTGGGGGTCCACCAGGGTTCGGGAGAACCTCTAGTTAAGATTCTGTGCAGTTTGGAGAACCTCCAAATCCCACTCTTGGTTGGCCCTGCCTACCCCGCCCCTCCCAGGAGTCCCCTCTCGGCCCGTTTTGGGTGCAGATAAGTGCAGGGCATTTGCGGAGTCTCAGGGAAGGTGAAAAATAGGCCTACCGGAAATTAGGGAAGGCTGGAAAGAGGCCCATTTCTGGCCTCCAGAACCTGGGGAGGTCATTTTCGCCCTCCCAGAGGCTCGAGGAAAGTGTCCCTCCTGGCCATGGTACAGGAGGCTGACCAGGCCATGCCCACCCTGGCCATTCCCATCCAGGAACCAGGCAGAGAACACCTTCCTAACATTTTTGAAGCCCATCCCTGGCTATGCCCAGAAAACTATTCTTCGTTACCATTTCTTTCTTTCTCTAAACTGCTTAGAGAGGGCTGTAAAGTGCTGTGAAGCTGTATATAAGTTTATGTGTTATGTGCTATTTCTTGTTGGAATCTAATTTAGAGCAGGACATTTTGGTCAAAGTTAGGAACGGAGCAGCCTGAATTGAAATATTCCATCACATAATACATAGATAAGATAGATGATAGATAGATAGATGATAGATAGATAGATAGATAGATAGATAGATAGATAGATAGATAGATAGATAGATAGATAGATAGATAGATGATAGGTAGGTAGGTAGGTAGGTAGGTAGGTAGGTAGGTAGGTAGGTAGGTAGGTAGATAGATAGATAGATGATAGATAGATAGATAGATATCCATCCATCTATCTATCGATAACAATATAGATCTAGCTATCTAGCTATTACACATACACACACACACACAGATACACACACACACTATTTAAAATGGAAGGAACAACCATTTGCTTCTGCTATAGGAATGTTTTATTGTTGTTCCTAACGTATAGTTTACCAGATAGTTCTATCTAAATTTAATACTTTTGGCTATCACATCCTTCCTAAGATTTTAGGATATCTAAAGATTCTATTGTAATAAGTATTTTATTCAAAGTAATTGTTCTTTTCTGTTCTGTTCAAGTTCATTCTTCAAGGAATCCAATATGCGTTCTCCTAGCCTGCACTCCTCAAAATAGAAACACCATTTCTGCTTTATGTTGTTCTAAAAACCTGCCATGACTACAAAGGGAATAAAAAATAGCTTTCCATTATGGGCTATAAAAGACAATGTTCCATAAATTGTCATTCTATGTATTTATGGCTGATGAAATAAACCCAATTATTATTATTTTTTGCAAATTAGATATATTAAAACCGCCCTCCTCCAAGGATAATCTCAATTTAACTAATGAACATCTCAAGGGCCTAGTATCCCAAATAAATTTCCTAAATAACCTCGTAATGTGGAGAACATTTGCATTAGGTATTAACATTAGAAGACTTCTAAGGACATCAATCAAATGAGGGACAATATTCATGTTAATAGCATTAACCCCATAGGCATAATGAGATCTTAATGCCGCTATTCATATCCGATTCAATTTTCTAAAAGTTTCAGCATATTTATTTTCACATACTTAAAAATGTTTTGGGGAACATAAAAGTGTTTCATATAATCGGTTGAGAACTGGCAATGAAGGCATTAAAGTGATGGATAGCTTCTGCTTTTGGGGGGATCAGGTGTCAGCGTTCCAAATATCATGCAGAATTAAATCAGAGTCAAAGACAACACCTTCCTTAAAGTTCCAATTTAATAAGACAGACATGTTGGCATTGTGCTATGAAATTTCAACTCTAATGTACATCCTGTGGGTTCACCCCGTTGAAAGTTCATCATCTATCCCCACACCCCATAATTCATCACATGGTCCAATCTTCATCTTCCACGCTGTCATGTATACCTCTCTGCTTCCGGCCGGGTGTCGAGGTGCGGAGACAAAAGATGACCTTGAGCTTCTAAGAAAATCCATAACAATACATTCCACAATCCTACTCCTTTCTATTCCCCCCTCCCAACTACTACACTAATGAAACAGCATAAGAAATTAATTTAAAAAGTGTGGCAGGCCAAAGATCCTAAAAGGAACAGAACTACAGGCCTGACATCAGGACTAAAGGAAAAGTCAAGAAATATATCATAGATTCTCACTTGGTAGAGCAGCCGTGAAGGCCTTGGTAAAGATATTCCAGTGCTGTGATATGTCTATACTTACAAAGACCAGAGGTCAGGACAAAAAGTAAAAGATGAAAGCTTATCAAAGAGCAATCCAACCTAGAACTAAGGAAATCATTCCTGTCAGTGTGAAAAATCAATCAGTGGAAGGACTTGGCTTCAGAAGTTGTTTGCGCTCCAACACTGGAAGTTTTTAATAAGAGATTGGACAACCATTTGTTCAGAAGGGTCTTCTGTCATGGGCGTTTGGTTAGATTAGAAGATCTCCAAGGTTCCTTCCCCCACTCTATTCTTCTGTGTTCTGTATTATAACAACATGGACGCAACCATCATCTGTCTTTTTGAAAGACAACTTCCAGCATGCAGCCAAAACACTGAATGTACAGTAATTCTTCATTGAGAAATATTACCTGTTCCTTAGATAGACAGAGGTGTCCATCTTAAATATCATGAATCTTATGCAATTTTAGATTGGATTCTCTCTCTCTCTCTCTCTCTCTCTCTCTCTCTCTCTCTCTCTCTCTCTCTCTCTCTCTCCCCCTCCCTCCCTTTCCCTCTCTTTCTCTCTCTCTCCCTCTTCCCCCATAGGCCATAACTGGAATACTGCATCCAGTTTTGGTCACCACAGTGTAAAAAAGATGTTGGGATGATAGGGGACTAGAGGATAAAGCATATAAAGAACGGTTGCTGGATATGTCTAGTTTAATGAAAAGAAGGACTAGGGATGACATAATAGCAATGTTCCAATATCTCAGGAGCTCCCACAAAGAAGAGGGAGTACCGCTATTCTCCAAAGCACCTGAACGAAGGACAAGAAGCAATGGGTGGAAAATAATCAAGGAGAGAAACAACTTAGAACGGAGGAGAAATTTCCTGACAGTTAGAACAATTAATCAGTGGAACAGAAGTTGCCTCCAGAAGTTGTGAATGCCCCAACACTGGAAGTCTTTAAGAAGATGTTGGATAGCCATCTGTCTGGAACGGTATAGGGTTTCCTGCCTAGGCAGGGAGTTGGACTAGAAGACCTCCAAGGTTCCTCCCAACTCTGTTATTCTATATTCTAGATGTATATCTCATATAATTGAACTGAATCTCTTTTTAGGTATGTCCGGTCAAGGACAAAGCATGATGTGGACATGAGGATCGGCATTCACTCTGGATCCGTGCTGTGTGGGGTTCTGGGTCTGCGGAAGTGGCAATTTGATGTCTGGTCGTGGGATGTAGACATTGCGAACAAACTTGAGTCAGGTGGAATACCTGGGTAAGTGAAATTTGTTCAAATGACGCCATTATGTTCCAGATTCTGAGTCTTACTTTTATAGCAGGAATCATGAAGTTTTGGGCTTTTCCCAATAAAGACTCCTGCCTCTCTTAGACCTCTTCGCTATAAGCATTGTTTTCTTGGATTTGCTCATCATTCTGATGAGGAAGGATTTTCTCAATCAAGCTTTATGCCAACAGGGGTCAACAGCAGGAGTCTCCACACTTACAACTTTAAGACTTGTGGACTTCCAACTCCCAGGAATTGAGGAACAGCTGAGGAATTCTGGGAGTTGAAGTCCACAAGTCTTAAAGTTGCCAAATTTGGAGAGCCTTGATCTACATGGATGGACTACTGGTGAAATTATGTGACTCATTCTGCAAAAAATTAAATTCAGGTCCATTCTCAGCCCTAGAAAGTCAATGGGTGACTTGGAGGGAAGTGTTGATGTGTCATTGAGCCCATATCACAGACTTCTAGTTGCAGAAACATGGGCATCTTATATACATGGCTTGAACCTCCTGAGAGCTAGCCTCTTCATGGCTTATGTACATGGCTTGAAGTTCCTGAGGTCTAGCCTCTTCATAGCTTCCCTTCTTGAACTTTACAAATAGCTCTTGACTTATGACTGTACAGGATCTTTTCCATTATGGTTATAGGCTGTGATTGTTCTGATTTTACAACCTGTTTTTGTGGTGTTAAACGAATGCCACACTCATTAAGTAAACCCACTGAGTGGTGCGGTGGCCTAGAGGTGGAGCTCTCGCCTCACAATCAGGAGGCTAAGAGTTCAATCCTAGGTAGAGGCAGATATTTCTCTCTCTGGGCACGATGAGAATATATCTGCTGAGCAAAACTCCGCATTGGCGACTGGAAGGGCATCTGGCCAGTAAACACTCAGCTCCATTCAGTTGCCCAGACCCCACCCAGAAAGGGATTATGGAGTCATTAAAAGAAGATAATTAAGTAAACCCATTGTTTGCTGTGAGGCATGTTTACCACAACCACAAGTAAACCCAATTTCTGGTCAATAATAAGGGAAATTATGATCATGTGACTGTGGAACACTAAGAACAGCCATAAATGTGGGCCAGTTACCAAGTGCTTGAAATGTGATCACCTGTCCACCTCAGAATTTCAGAATCAGGTATAAACCATTTGTTTAGTGATGGTTCGAAGTTACCCAGTTTACTGGAAAAAAGTGACTTATGACCATTTTTCACATTTATGCCCATTGCAGCATCCCCATGGTCATGTGATCAAAATTGAGCACTTGGCAAATGGCATGTATTTATAGCAATAACTTATATACAGCTTCACAGTGCTTTACGGGCCTCTCTAAGCAGTTTATAGAGTCAGCTTATTGCCCCCAACAATCTGGGTCCTCATTTTACCCACCTCGGAAGGATGAAAGGCTAAGTCAACCTTGAGCTAGTCAGGATCGAACTGCTGGCACTGATTTGAATTAGCCTGCAATGCTGCCTTCTAACCACTGCGCCACCACGGCTCTTATTTATCATTTATGATGGTTGCGCTGTCCCTGGGTGACGTGATCCCCATTCGCAACCTTCTCAGCTGGCTTCCAACAAGCAAAGCCAATGGGAGAACCCAGATTGACTTAACGACCACATGATTCGCTTAATAATTACAATGAGTCACTTAGCAGCTATGGTTAAAAAAAGGTCGTAAAATGAAGCACAACTCACTTAACATTTATCTTGCTTAGGGGCAGGAATTTTGATCTTACGTCGAAAGCTATCTGTAGTAAGTATCTTCTGGAAGAGTCTGTTGTAACCTCAAATGGTTGCTAAGCAAGTATTTGTAAGTCGAGAACTACTTGAAATGGCTTTGTGTGTGTATGTAAATATATGTATTTACAGACAATATAAATATATACACAGACACAGACACACACATACATATACATACATGTATGTATGTATGTATGGATGGATGGATGTATGTATGGATGGATGTATTGTGAGAGCTAAATAGCTTGAAATAGATCTATACTAGTCTCCCTTTATTTGTTTATCAGCACAAATACAACACACACACACACACACACACGTGTGTGTGTGTGTGTTGTATTTGTACTGATAAATAAATAAAGGGAGACTAGTATAGATCCATTTCAAGCTATTTAGCTCTCATCAGCTAGCCATACCCTTACTGGGATTTGAACCTGTAAGGGTATGGCTAGCTGATGAGAGCTAAATAGCTTGAAATGGATCTATACTAGTCTCCATTTATTTATTTATCAGCACAAATACAATACAAATATAAAAAGGCAACATTAAAAATAAAAATATGGTTTTCTGCCTGGATGGTTTTCTGTAATGAGCCGAAGGACAGAAAGAGGGAGTAGTGAGCTTCCTCCCATATTTGGGCATACCAGGGGTTGTAACAAAAATACATACATACATACATACATACATACATACATACATACATACATACATACATACACACACACACACCGGCATATATACATATACACATATACACATATGCACAAAAACACATATACATATATACATGTCACAGAGGGCCATGGATTTATTAGACATCTTTTCTCATCGGGAAAGTTAGTGACTATCATAGAAAATCAGCATAGAACATCACAGAACACCAAAGTGGAAGAGATCTTGGAGATCTTCTAGTCCAACCCCTTCCTCAAGCAGAAGACCCTATATCATTTCACACAAATGGCTGTCCAGACCCTTCTTAGTAGACTTTAATGATGGAGCATTCACAATTTTTCGAAGGCAAACTATTGCACTGGTTAATTGTCGTCACTGTTAGGAAGTTTCTCCTTCATTCCAGGCTGCTTCTCTCCTTAATTAGTTTCCACCCCTTGTTTCTTGTCTTGCCTTCTGGTGCTTTGGAAAATAAGCTGATTCCCTCTTCTTTGTGGCAGCCCTTCAAATCTTGGAAGGCTGCTATCATGTCTCCCTAGTCTTTCTTTTCACTAGACAAGATGTATCCAACTTCTGCCACTGTTCTTCCTATGTTTTCAGCAGAGTTTGCAAAATTCTCTTTAGAATTCCATGCTTGCAGAACCAAAAACACGGCTCTGATATAAAATTTGTCTGGCTTTGCTGCAAGGGTAAACAAACAATTTTATAATCATGCTCTGAAGTATAATAGCGTCAAGACATATGACTGCTTGATCTTCTGTTCAGAGTTATATCCATTTTTCTCTCTGGCATTTCATAATTCCGGACAAAGCCCTTTATCTCCCTGCCGGCCAGACTCAACTGTGTGTCACTGATCTCTGCATATCAGAAATGTTGCAGTCATTGGAACAAGAACGCCTCTCTGCAAAAGATGCTGATAGCATAATAACAATACTTACTACCCAGGCAGAAAGCTGCCATATGCTCAAAATTACATCGCCCTCCGGCTCTGTTTCAGCGTTCCTGCTAGCAATGCAGGCATAGTTCAAAAGTGCTTCTTATCTACATAGGATCGTAATAAAGCCAATAAAAATCACGAATGAAAAAAAAAATCCAGTTTAATCTAGTGGCTAAGGGACCAGGCTAGACACCAGGAGGCAGTGAGTTGCAGTTCTGCCTTAAGCATGAAAGCCTTGAGTTATTTCTAAAAATAATAAAGGAAGGATATATATATATATATATATATATATATATATATATATATATATATATATATATATATATATATATATATATATATATATATATATATATATATATATATATATATATATATATATATATATATTTGCACTCTGCAAACCTCCCAAAAAAAATTTTTTTTAAAGGGCATGAATAGCCTTTAGGAGGCTTGTAGAGTGCTCCTGGGGGTGCTGGTAAAAATGAGCAAAAAATGGCCCATTTTTCACAAAAATGAGCCCGTTTTTGGTCAAAAAAAGGACATGCATAGCCTTTAGGAGGCTTATAGAGTGCTCATGGGGGATGGGGGATGGGGCAAAAGTGAGCAAAAAATGTTTTTTGCTCAATTTTACCCTCCCCATCCCCCAGGAGCACTCTGAAAGCCTCCTAAAGGCTGTGCATGGCCATTTTGATGAAGGGGCGGGGTTTCGGGAGGCAAAAATGCTGTATTCAGTGTATAAGACGCACCCAGATTTTCAGCCTCTTTTTTTGAGGGAAAAGGGTGCATCTTATACTCTGAAAAATACGGTCATACTATTAGAAGATCGACAGCAAGTGGGAAGACCTCATGTCACAATATCTCTTAATGCCGGTTTTTAATCTACTTTCTAACAGCCGTGTTTGGCTCATCATACAGAAAATGGTCCCAATTGTTCCTAGTGTTGGAAGAAATGTCCTTCTGGGTTCAGTTCCAAGTGGGGGAAAAGACACTGGAAACATGGAGGCTGTTTGGAAAGATGGTTTTAATGGTGGACAGTATCACATGCCTTGGAGCTCCCAGGTGAAAAGGGAAGAGACGCTGAGAGTCTCTGGGTTTTATGCCCTCTCTGGGCTTTGAACTTCCTGGGGCACAGGAAGAGTATCCTGATTGGTTGCTGTCAGAGGTCATGGCTAGCTTTGTAGGTTTTCTGTGTCCTAAGTTTGGTTGAAACTTGGTGAGTGGTGCAATGAAGGGCAATGAAATGGCTCTGCCTGAAGGAGGGAGATCTTTGTTATGTAGAATAGACTGGCTCAGACTTAATGGACCATTAACAAAGGTGTGGGGGGAGGGGTTGTGTTTCTGCCTCCTTTTTAGGGGAAATATTCTGTCCTTTTAATATTTCCTAAAATATCTCATTTTTCTAGGAGAGGGATGGGTGCTGACTTCCTACACTAGAAAGGAACAATACTCTTCACAAATTTTAAATCCTCTGTTAACAGTCTGTTATTGTATATGATTTGCAGAAAGTCTTTCATGGCTTCCTACCACAAACTACCCCAATCAATATCTCTGGTCCATCAAGGACATGCACCATTTTTAAAATATTTTGTTTGGTTTGGTTTTTTTAATATTGTAAAGTTTTATTGATTTTTACAAATTTTTCAAGGAAAAAGGGTAAATAGGGATATAAAAAATTTTAGACAGCTACATCGTGCGGAGAAAAAGAAAGTCCTCCCAAATCACGCTACTTTTACCATATAAAAAAATATTAAAAAGCATCAACATTATGTATTAGCAGTTCTAGGTCTAACAAATAATCAATATGTTTCAATCATTTCTTTTTTGTATCACCTCATAAAAGTACGTTGTAACAACAATTGCAGTGATGTTTCAAATCATTTTTGTGACCTGAGTCTTCTAGTTGTTGCTTCCTCCCCCCCTCCCCCGTCTGTTGGCAGCGCCTCAGCCGCTCCCTCCCTCATCTCTTGTGTAGAATCCCCTATTCCACCTAGGAGAGCACTATGCCTCTTCATGAAAGCCTCAGCCTCCATAACTGTAGTAATTCTGGTTCTACTGCCCTCCCAAAAAATCAGCATGCCTTCTGGTAGCAACCATTTAAACCAGACCCCCTTGTCATATAATTTTTTTTGCTAAAGAGGAATATTTCTTCCTCTTATCTCTTACTTTCTTTGGGATCTGTTTAAGAATGGTTATTTCTTTATCTTTATATTTTAGTGGTCCGCTCGTAGAACCTCATCTCTTGTGGTTTTTCTAAGAAATTTTACATGAACTTCCCTTGGAACATTATGTGTTCTTGCATATGCTGAGTTAATCCTATAAATCAGGTCAATATCCCACCCAAGTTGTTGTTTATCTCTATTAATATATTCAGCTAATATTGTGGTCATAATCTCCTTAAGATCTTCATCCTCTGCTTCTTCCAGGTTTTGAAACCTAAGGAAAAAAGACATCCTTTCAAATTCTTTCTTTATCATGTGGTTTTCAAATTCTAGACTCCCCCTTTGGATTGCTCTAACCTCTTCCCTCACCCCAACCGCTCCCTCCTCCAGTACACCTATTCTCTGTTCATTTTGTGTGACTTGTTGTTGCGTTGCTCCGAGCCGATTGTTTAGGTCTGCAAGTTGTTTTTTTATTTCATCCTGTCCCTTTAAGAGAGATTGAAGCATCTGTTGAGTAGATAAATCCTTTGAGCTTCCTTCAGGGGCTTTAGGTTGTAAAAAAGACCCCAATTGTGATTGATGGGTGACAGGACTGGAAGTAGACGATGTCGGGGCCGAAGAAGTCTTGCCAGTCGGTACTTTTTGGGGGGCCATCATAAGGCTCAGAGACTGCTCAAAATGGCGTCTGCAGGAGGGCACAGCCGGTAGAGATCACAAGGCAAACAAATCCAAAGGAGAATAAATCTTCTAGTCAGGTCAATTAGATAAGTCTAAATGTTCCAAGTCCAAGGGGAAAAAGTTTTAGAGAGGCTCCTAGAGATCTCTGGGGTGGAGACTAGTTCAGAGCCATAAAATCTTGCAAGGAAGGAATCTTTTCCGTAAGGATGAAGAAGAAGGAGGAAGTGGCCATCTTGGCTCAGCCCTCACAGGCGGTCAGGAAACAACATCCCAAGTCCCCATACATAGTTCAAAGAAGAGCCAGTTCAGCCATCCTTTCTCCCGCAATTGCAGTCCAAAATTATTTTCCCATTATTAATAGAGCATGAAAGTAGTTTTTAAACTCCCTCTCTCTCCTGCATGGAGAGAGATTTTACAAGGCTGCTTTTCCGAGGGGGGTGGATTCCTCCCCCCCCCTCCAATCGTTTTTCTTCCAAAATTGAAACCGAGTTCCAAACAAGCTGCAATCCATCCAATAAGCAAACCAATAAAAGATTTGGGAAGACCCCCCCCCTCACCGCACTTCGGCTGTATCTTCTTCTTCGATTTAAAACCTCCCAGAGCCATCCGGCGAAGAGGCGACATCACTCCCCCCCCCTGCTCCCCGGCGCCTAGGCGAAGCTGGTAAAAACACCCCCGCTGGCTGCCGCCATTGCGGGAGGTCCCAGCAAGCTGCCTTTCGGCAGGAGACCCTTCGCTCGGGCCTCCTGTGTTCCTTTCGGAACCCGCCAAGGGAGCGATCGGCAGACTACGCGTCCGTCACCATTCGGTCCCAGAAGCGGAAGTCTTGTTTGGTTTGGTTTGGTTTCATTTTGTGTTTATACATTTTTTTAAATAAAATAAAATTTAAAGAGGGAAAAAACCCAGTGGTTCTTTGATTAGCCCAGGAAGTCCTGAAAGAAAAAAGGATAAATTGCTTTTCAGAGTATCTAATATTAGCAGGTGAGGCATTTTTGCCGTTTAAAAAGGAAGAAACTTCAAGTGTTTTCTTACCCCACTGTAAGAAAATTGTATTTCCCAAAAGAAGCTTTTTCTTTTTAAAGGAGAACAATTAATGCTAACTGTATCAGCTAATATTACTGTTAGGCTAGAAACTAGGAGCTTGTGAGTTCTAGTCCCCACTTAGGCACGAAACCATCTGGGTGAAATTGGGCCAGTCATTCTCTCTTTCAGCCCTAGAAAGGAGGTAAGATCAAACCACTTCCCAGTGTGTTCCGACCTAGGCTTCACAAAATCACGAACCAAACTCCTGGTCCCGACAAAACCCCTTTTTATTAAGCTAATGTGAATTCCTCTCATTCACATCCAGCAAAGTCCCAGCAAGCAGTCTTTCAACCATAGACTTTATCAGGCTTGGAGAGCTGCCAGGTCGATATCTTCCAAACACTACACTGTACAAAAAAATACTTGGCAAGGAGTCTCTGAGAGTCATGAACAAAGAGTCACACTAATTAAAGAAACAAGTTGTCTCCTGCAAACTCCACTCCCCTTTCACCCCTCTTTATTTCTTATGGAAAGGGCCATTCACCATCCACCTGTGCCTTTATTCCCGAGTTGGCCCTTGTTCCTTAGCTATTCCTGGCAGCTCTGCACATGCACACATCGGGAACAGGCTCCAGCTGTTCTTCTGCCCCACTGATATCCAGTTCCAAAGGCAGCTGATAACTGTTGGACGGCCCTGGCACCATCTCTGCCTCCAACGCAGAGCCCTCATCAGAGCCTTCCCCAGACTCCAGGACTGGCCCATGTTCCTCCTCAACCTCCCCACTGTCCGAATCTGCCTCCAGCTCTGCCAGGAATCAACATTGAGTAGGCACATAGAGGTAGTCCTTGACTTACGACCACAATTGTACCCCAAATTTCTGTCACATAGTGAGACATTTCTTAGAGAGAGATTTGGCCGATGTTATGACCTTTCTTGGCACAGTTGTTAAATGAATCACTGCAGTTGTTAAATTAGGTTGTTAAGTGAATCTGGCTTCCCCATTGGCTTCGCTTGTCAGAAGTTCGAAAAAGGGGATCGCATGACCCCGGGAAGCTGCAACCATCATAAATATGAACCAGTTGCCAAGCATCTGAATTTTGATCAAGTGACCAAGGGGATGCTGCAACGGCTGTAAGTTTGAAAAGCGGTCATAAGTCACTTTTTCCAGTGCTGTTGTAACTCTGAATGGTTGCTAAATGGATGGTTGTAAGTCGGGGACTATCAGGACATACAGTATTACTCTACCCAGGGATTCACTGGGAGCCAAACATGCAAATCCACTCCTGACAGAACCTACAGCAAAACTTTTTTCAGCCACAGGAAGCATTTTGCAATATGTTCCCTTGGTGGTCCTCAGAATTGCCCACCTGGGCCTCACTTCCATCCATTCTGCTCCTTATAAAATAACATAGTTGGAAGGGACCTTTGAGGTCCTCTAGCAGGAAACCCTACACCACTTCAGACAAATGTCAACTCATAAAATTGCCATGGTGAGGAAATGCATTGCACGCATACCTTCAGCTAAAGTGGGATCTCAGATTACTACAGCAGGCTTGTGAGGGGGCACCTCGTTGGAGAATGTGATTTATGACACAGATTGAGGGGAGGAAGGAACAGGGGTAGAGTTCAACCATAATTCAAATGAGGCTTAGAGAGTTCAACCGTAATTCAAATGAGGCTTAGATCTGACTCCAATAGGGTATTGCCGAAATGGTGCTCCTAATAAATGACTGGTTTTCTTTTGAAACTTGGCTTGAGGCTCATGAATCAATTAGGGCATCTTTTGGAAACCCGACACAAATGGTTATCCAACATCTTCTTAAAAACTTCCAGTGTTGGAGTACCCACAACTTCTGGAGGCAAGTTGTTCCACTCATTAATTGTTCTAACTGTCAGGAAATTCCTTCTTAGTTGCAAGTTGCTTTTCTCCTTGATTAGTTTCTACCCGTTGCTTCTTGTCCTGCCCTCAGGTGCTTTGGAGAATAGCTTGACTCACTCCCTCCTTCTTTACCCCTCTGTGTAGGCGAATCCACATATCCAAGGCAACTTTAGATTGTCTCAACGGGGATTACAATGTAGAGGAAGGACATGGCAAAGAACGCAATGAATTTTTGAGGAAGCACAACATTGAGACCTACTTGATCAAGCAACCCGAGGAAAGCCTGCTGACTTTGCCCGAAGACATCGTCAAAGAGTCGATCCCTTCTTCAGACAGGAGAAACAGCGGAGCCACGTTCACAGAAGGATCCTGGAGCCCCGAGCTGCCTTTTGATAACATCGTGGGAAAGCAGCATGTAAGTTTAATGTTCCTCTTTAATATCACCTGCCACCTAGGTTTGGCTTCATTTCCATATTCAAGGAAAGACATTTCTGCTTAGCCTTTCCACAAAATGACAAGAGCCAATTAAAAAGTCTGCCGCTGGGCAGAATTAACCTATGTACCCAAACATCCCCTTTTCTCTGAGTGTTTATTGAACTGGAAACATATCAGAGGTCATCGTTCTGTTCCACAGAAAGCACGAGAGGCCTTTATGGGCGGCAGGCACCATCAAAACACAGTGGCTGAAGACTTGTCATTCCAGACTCTGAAGTTGGGTGTGCTGTAGATTTTAGGCATGTTTTAGACTTGTGTTCTTTACTTTGATGGATCCATGGGTGCCTGACAGTGCTTCATTGAGAGAGAGAGAGAGAGAGAGAGAGAGAGAGAGAGAGAGAGAGAGAGGGAGGGAGGGAGGGAGGGAGGGAGGGAGGGAGGGAGGGAGGGAGGGAGGGAGAGGGAGGGAGGGAGAGATAGATACATAGATGAAGGAATGGCTGGAGAGAAGGAGAGAGAGAGAAGATGGATGGATAGATGGATAAGCATTTAGAGGGGGATGAAAAGAGAGAGATAGATATTTTAGATAGATGATGCAAGAGAGAGAGGGAGAGAGAGAGAAAGAAAGAAAAAGAGAGAGAGAGAAGGAAGGAAGGAAGGAAAGATGATGGATGGGTGGACCAATGGATGGATGGATGGATAGAAATGGTTAGGTAGATAGAAATGGATGGATGGATTGATGGGTGGGTGGATTGTGAAAAATAGTTAGGTACATGAATGAGGAATGGACGGATGGAGATAGATAGATAGATGATAGATAAAGAGATATGAGGAAGATGGATGGATTGAGAAACAGAGAGAGAGAGAACATGATGACTAGATGGATGGATTGGTAGATGGATGACAAAAGAGGATTAGGTAGATAGATGATACATAAAGGGACAGAGGGATGGATGGATAGAAGAGACAGACAGACCAACAGAGAGATGAATGGAGAGACAGACAGACAGATGGACGGACGGACGGACGGATGGATGGATGGATGGATAGATTGATATGGATCATTGGATGGATGGATGGATGGATGGATGAATGGATAGATGGATGGAGAAAGATGGTTAGGTAGATACATAGATGATGGAGAGCTGGATTGATGGAAAGAGAGAGAGATACCAATTTAAACTCCTAACTATCCCTATCACATAAATGTCCCAAAGCCACCCATAATCTTCCCAGGTGGGCAAGTGGTAAGTGCCCGTGAAGGCTGTCCCGATAGCAGATGGGAAACTGAACACTTCCCTGCAATGCAGTATCATGAAGATCCTCAGGGGGGGCTGAGGAGAGACACTTGACAAAACGAGCATCGTGTTATTGCCTTGCAAACTCCACCCCTTTCCTACCTGTGTTGCGATGTCAACATGCAGGTAGCAATGGGAGGCAGTTGCAGCACAACAATGGGGCACATTGGTCATCCATTTTTTTCATCATATTAATACCCATTACAATGAATCAGGATTCTCAACCGTTTCCAGTAATTAAGAAAAATTATGTTACAATATGTAGAGTAGGAGGTGGGAAAAACAAGCCAATCCCTGCCATCTATATATATATAAAAGCCAAATACCACTCACTCATCACGAAATCTCCAGAACCATAAGCGTACAAACCTGAAATTTGGCACGTATGTTCCTCTTGGCTTCTAGGTGCTTGCTAAGAAAGGACTTTTTAAAATAACCATCTGATCATTAATATTTCTTATACAGTATTATATGAACATGCTCTAAGGAGTTAGACCTTCTATTCCCCCTCCCCACCTGAAAGGAGCTCTGTTACAACTGCCAGTTGCCTTATATTAATACGTCTGATGCTACCCCTTTGCTAAACCAGGAGTGAGTGTGTGACTCATCTGGCCTGCGGGCTGGGAGTTTCGACATTCTACACCCCCTCCCCACTGGAAAAGAACTCTGTTTCAACTGCCAGTTGCCTTATATTAACACACTCTGATTTATCTTTAAGTGTCAAAGTATCAAGCCCAATCATAACTACTCATTAATTTTCAAGCTTTAAGTGTCAATTTATCAAGCCCGATCACATGGTTTCATAGCGAAGCTAGTTAAATATAAAAATAAATGTCAGTTTATCTTGGCTAACCTGGTCCTCACATCAAGCTGATTTTCATCGTTTCTGGGGGTCCATCCAGATTTCTAAAAAGGATCACCTCTCTGCGATAAAAGACAAAGAGTTATTTACATATGTGGAGACAAAGCATTATTTGCATGCTCTTTGTCTCTGCATTCAGAAGATTTTCCCACCTCATACAGGGATTTATTTACTCATTACTTCAGCCAAGGGAGGGCTTTGCTTCTGTTCAATCACTTATGAACACTTCCTGCCTTTGATTTTGTCAAGTCATGACACAATGGGTTGCTTCTCCTGATTTATGTTAGAAACTAAACGGTAATCTGACAGGGAAAATACTGGCTAGGTTTGTGTGTAATAGGCTACAGATGGCTTGTCTATCAACCCACGGTCCTTTGGAATACGATTTTCCCCTGAGATTAGGTTGACCCCAATCTTGGTGGTCATTCAGAAGACCTTAAGACTTGCTCTTCTCCTAGGCACACAGGTTCAGAGGTTAGATGGCCCTGTGAGTTATAGTTATTATTATACAATATCTAATTCTATTTAATTAATTATAACATAATTATATTTCATTATAATACAATTATATATTTATTTTCAACGGCTGTCTTCTACTACCATTCTTTTTTTATTTTTGTCATGTAATTATTTATTTTTGTTCTGTATTTATGCTAATATTGGTATTACTATCTCTGTTGGCCACTAGAATGATTTGGGAAAATGATATTAAATGCCAAGTAAATCAGGAGATTTGGGCAGTTCAAATGAATGAATATAAAGATTTATTGCAAGTTTAAGCTCTCTACAAGAATCTGAACTATTAACAGTCAAGGGAAATGAGCAGGAGATAAGAGAGGCATTCAAAGTGGGCTGGACTTAGCTCTTTTGCGGGTGCGCAGGGACTCGTGACTTATGATGCATTTAACCCCCTCCTCCCAGCTCAGCCTGGTCATCTCCTACAAATGAGTGGGTGTATACACTGAAGATATTTATGTATGGTTAATCATACAGTCAGCCAGGTGATTAGACTGGATTCAGCATTTTTGTCCACTTATCGAGTCCTTCCCAAGGACCTGAGATAGGCAGAAGTGGATGTTTAAGTAATTGTTATAGTATGTCACACAGACAGCTAGAAGTTCAGACTGAATTTGGCATTTTTGTCCGCCTATTGAGTCCTTCCCAAAGACGTAGGATAGGTACTGTAAATGTGGATGTTTGATGGTATTACAGATATTGTCACAGGATGTAAGCTGTTCTGAGTAAACTGCCTTTTGCAATTGATGGTCAATTTGTCAATGCCAATAGTGTTCAAAAGGTGCTCCAATTGTTGTTGTTTTTAAAATCAGAATAGAGCTGTTTTTAAAATCAGAATAGAGTCCATGTCATTTCTGACTCTAGGGGGCAGTGCTCATCTCCATTTCAAAGCCAAAGAGCCAGCACTGTCCAAAGACATCTCCGTGGTCATGTGGCCGGCATGACTTAATGCCGAAGACGCACAGAACGCGGTTACCTTCCCACCAAAGGTGGTCCCTATTTTTCTACTTGCATTTTTATATGCTTTCGAAGTGCTAGGTTGGCAGAAGCTGGGACAAGTAACGGGAGCTCACACCATTACGCAGTGCTAGGGATTCGAACCGCTGAACTACCAACCTTTCTGATCGACAAACTCAGCATCTTAGCCATTGAGCCAACCTGTTAGGTTAGGGTTAGGGTTCCCTAAATAGAGCATTTGGGCCTTGTGAGTCCAAATTTACAATTTATAGTGTGTTGGATGACCACAATTGTTGTGTGTACAGGAATCTGTTAACTATACTCTGTCTACATGGCTTCAAATTGGATGAAGGATCATGGAATATTTAGACTGGCCCATTTTTGGTGGGAAAATTTCTCTGGAATATTTTAGAAAGAGGTTGTGCTCTTTTGAACATCCCCACTATCTACTATTCTGCTATTTCTGTTAGAAATCAAAACTGAAGTTGTAATTTAGAAATTGCATTTCAGCAGGATTTATTCCTCCCTTGTATACCTCCGTGCAAATCCTACGCATGCCTATTTGAGAAAAATAAAAATAGGAATACTGTAGTACTATACTTTATGGAAATTCTGCTCCCCTTGATGCCAAAAAATGGTGTTCAAAATAGCTAAAAATAATAAAAAAAATATCGCTCCAAAGAGAATTATAATTAAAATAATCCCAGAGTTTAAAAATAGGATAAAGATGTTGAGCCGAAGGATGACTAAGTTTAAAAAGCAGGTTTCTAAAAGTTGCTTGGGGGAGGGGAAATGATAGTAAATGGCATTTTTAGGATAACACAGAGCATTGCTTGCAACCTGATCTTCTAAAGCAGTGTTTCTCAAACTTGGTGACTTTAAGTCCTGTGGACTTCAACTCCCAGAATCCCCCAGCCAGCTGGGGGAAGGACATGTGGAAGGAGATGGGTGATAGGAATGATGAGAAGATTAATCGCAATAGTAATGCAGACTTAGTAAATAATTTGAAAGTGTTGTGGGAATTAGTTGTTTAGCAGAGTGATGTGATTCGGGGAAAAACTGTCCTTGTGTCTAGTTGTTCTGGTGTGCAGTGCCCTATAGCCTTGTTCTGAGGGTAGAAGTTGAAACAATTTATGTTCACAGCCCTCTTTTTGACTCCTGCAGTATACAGGTCCTCAATGGAAGGCAGATTGGTTTCTGAAGTTCTGATTATCCTCTGAAGTCTGTGTCAGTCTTGTTGGGTTGCAGAACCAAACCAGACAGTTTGGACCATGTTATTGGATGTGTGACCTGGGGGACATGAACTTTGGGTTTTGATTTGGGTGGGGAAAACCTCAGGTCATTTACAGACGGTTTTCCATGTGGCATTCCTAATTAAAAACAACAAAAATCTTACTCTGTAAGATATTTATCCTATCCCAGCTTTCTCTTAGGAGCTCAAAATGGCACATCTCCTCCTACTTTTCTCCATAAAAAAAACCCCTGTGAGATAGATCTGAAGACCCCCAAGAGTTGAACTGATCAAAAATGATCCGTGAAACATCCATAACTGAGAGTGGACTTGGATCCGGATTTATCCCAGGTTCATTTTTTCTTTCTTTCCAGGAATCTGTTTGGATTCCTTTTCATTCTATGTGTGACCAACTCTCCTTACTGGCTTCCTGCATTGAGCGTGGTTTACTGTAATTAGATATTATAAAAGTGGAGAAAATTGAGAACAGATTGCTGGGCAATTTTGTCTGCTGATTTGCAGACACCTTCATTTGCAAGGCATGAAACAGAATATAAATGGTTCCTATTAATGCTTCCTACTTCTGGTAATCTTACTATGCCTGACCTATTTCCTTTGTCTCGTGGTTTTCCTTTAAGACTTCAGGGATATATTGGGTTCTCCCCCTTTTTATATCCTAGCATCCCTGGGTGTTAGATCAGACTGAGTTCTTTGGGGTCATTATGTTATTGTGTAGGGATCATGATATTCTCCCTACCTCTGATTAGGCGCATTCATCTGAACATCAGAATAGAATAGAACAGAACAGAATAGACTCAGGGGTGGGTTTCATTTTTTTTTATTACTGGTTCTGTGGGCATGGCTAGGTGGGGGTCATATGACTGAGTGGGTGTGGCCAACTTGGTGTCACTCATGTACATTCACCTCTGATGAATCTCCTACAACTTCCGAAGGCAACTTCTGTTCCATGGGTTGATTGCTCTCACTGTCAGAAAATTTCTCCTTATTTCTAGGTTGAATCTCTCTCTTTGTTCGGTTTCCATCCATTATTCCTTGTCTGGCCTTCAGGTGCCTTGGAAAATAGCTTGATCCCCTCCTCTCTGTGGCAGCCCCTCAAATATTGGAACACTGCTATCATGTCTCCCCTGGTCCTTCTCTTCACTAGACCAGAGTCTTCCTTCTGTCTCCCGAGGACCATTTCTCCTGTCTCCCAAGGTCCCACATACCATTCATTACAGGAACACAGTTGGGATGCAAATCACATTAAAAAGAGCCCACCTTTTTCCTGCAAAGTTGAAAAATCCACTTCGTAGATCTACACGGCTATGCAGCTGAAAGCAGGAACATTATTTAGCAATTCTAATAAGATACCTGCATGAAAGACTCATCCATGCTCAAATCTGATGTTCATATAGGGTTCATTATTATTCATTATTCTATGCTTGTGTCCTTTACAATGCATAAACTCCTCCTGCTGGTACTGTAGTGTGGAAAATTTGATTGAAATCAGGGTTAACGGTTAGGAGCAAATGACACTGTAAAAATAGTAGTGATACTTTGTCCCAGTATTGCTCAAGGACTTCCTTTTATAGCAGGTCGAACATACACATGGGATATGTGAAATCTATAGGGTGTGTGCAAATATGCTGAGGCGCACAGTCTTCTTTGTGGCTATGAAGCATAATTTTTAACGTCGGCAGTGGGGGGAAAATCAAAGAACTGTAGTTCACAGCAAAATGTGTTTCCATGTAAGAACTGCAGTGGAAGGACAATAATGAAATAGTGTGATTTTAGGATCAGTGTTGTTGTTGTTTCTGTTGTTTCTGATGAGTTCTGTCAGTTCTCATCATTTATCACTGTTGTTTAGGGAAATTATCAGTCATCCAGGTGATGGTTGTTCCAAAGTTGCTTTTTTTCAAGAGGCAAGTGGACTTTCTTTGTTGTTCCTTGAAGACGTTTCACTTCTCATCCAAGAAAAACCAAAAGTACACATGTAGATTCGGTGAAACCAGGCTTAATAGCAGTAACTGTGAGAGGAATCTTGGAGCCTTAATGGACAACCAATCCAATATGAATCAACAGTGTGAAGCCAATGCAATATCACGCTAGAAAGCCTTAGTAAGACCACACCTAGAATGCTGCATCCAGTTTTGGTCACCACACTGTAAAAAAGTTGTTGAGACTCTAGAAAAAGTGTAGAGAAGAGCAACTAGGATGATTAGGGGACTGGAGACTAAAACATATGAAGAATGGTTACAGCAACTGGGCATGGCTAGTCTAGTGAAGAGAAGGACCAGGGGAGACGTGATAGTAGTGTTCTAATATTTGAGGGGCTGCCACAGAGAGGAAGGGGTCAACCTGTTTTCCAAAGCACCTGAAGGCCAAACAAGGAATAATGGATGGAAACTGAACAAGGAGAGATTCAACCTGAAAATAAGGATAAAATTTCTGAAGGAACAATCAACCAATGGAACAGTTTGCATTCAGAAGTTGTGGGAACTTCATCACTGGAAGCTTTCAAGAAGAGACTGGACTGCCATCTGTCAAAATGGGGTAGGGTCTCCTGCTTGGGGGGGTGGACTAGATAACCTACAAGGTCCCTTCCAGCTTTGTTCATCTGTAAAGGATATCTGTAGAAACAAAGAGAGCCCAGTTGCCTCTTGAAAAAAGCAACTTTGAGATTTATCACTCTTGGCCATGCTGACTAAAGGTGATGTGGGTTGAAATTCTACAAGTTGGAAAGCCCTAGCTTTTGAAACCTTCATTTTCAGTGGGGATGGCTCAAGCTAGTGTTTCTCAATGTTGGGAAGTTCAAGCTTTATGGACTTTAACTTCCGGAATTCTCCAGCCAGCATGCTGGCTAAGGAATTCAGGGAGTTGAAATCCATACAGCTTAAAGATGCTACGATTGAGAATTAGTGGTTAAGGTTTATGCTGGAAGATGATATAATGATGGTCGGTAAAGAGAAAGGAGGAAGAAGAAGTGGATGGGAAGAAATTTCCTTTTTTAAAATTTATTTTTATTTTTTGTTCTCTATGTTCTTTATATATCTCTATAGGTATACATTCACATAGTTATTATTCTTTTTTACATTCGTCATTCTTATACATTTGTCATTCCATTTACAGGGTTATAACATACCGTTTGGGTTTCTTTGTTTATCATCCCTCGCCTGTTTTGACACCACCTTCTTTTCCCTTTCTTTTCTCCCTCCCTCCCTTCTCTACTTCCTTCCTTCCTCTCTCCTTTCCTTTCCTTCTTCCCTTACCTCTCCCCTACCCCTCTCTTCCTCTTCCCCTTCTTGCCCTCTCTCCTTCTCTTTCCCTCCCTTCCAAACTTCCTCTCCTTTCCTCTTTCTTCCTTCCCTCCGCTTCCTCTCTTCTCCTCTCCTCCTCTCTTTCTTTCTTTTTCTATTGTTGTAGGTCTCTTCCCACTCTTAATTTTTTATTTTCTTGAGATGGTATTTCTGCAGACTCAAAAATAATTGAATATCATTTCTTGTTCCCTTTCCTTCGATGAGAAGAAATTTCTTGATGGAGACATTACTAAATATTGCCTTCATTCTCTGCTTCCAACAAGAAATGGAGACAGAGGTTCTGGCCATCTTTGCTCATCTCTAGGCAGGCTACTCAATTGTATGGACTTATTTACAAGCCTGAGACGGAGTGGCATAGTGGCCAAGATGCTTGCCTCCCACTCGGAAAGTGGAGAGTTCAATCCTAGGTGGTGGCAGGGCGTAAAAAAAAAATATCTGATGTGAACTCTGCATAGATGTCAGAAAAGGCATCCAGGCAGAAAATGCTCAACTCCATCCAATTGCCCGACTCTACCCCAAACTAAGGGAAGGGATTACACAGTCAAAGAGTCAAAAGGCAGCTTACAAGCCTGAGATAGGCAGTGACCTCCCCTTCTAACTCCAGGGCTTGAGGTCTCTCAAGTGAAAGAACCACGCAAAGGGATTCATCACAAAATAAATATTTATTGTGTTTCTATATAGAATTATTGATGGAATTTATTGCCCTGTGATGTGCTGATGGCCATTACATTAATGAGTCAAGGGAGTGGCTTTGAGGGGTCCTTGATGCCCTCTGACCTTGCTTGTTTTGTTGCAGATGTTTTATTATCCAAAGTAGATAACATCACCAGTGCTAGGAGAGACAGTCTTACGTAGCTTGGTAATGAAACACCTGCAGGAAAACAGCCAAGTTCAGAGACTGCCAAGGATCTCTCATCTCAACCCTGAGCTGCAAATATTCTCTTGAAGAGTAGATTGATCAGTAGTTTTAGCGAGGATGATAAATACCTCCTCCATGTTCAAAGAGATTCTTCCTCTGAATGACAGTTTCTGGAGGCCAAACAATTAAGGAAGGCTTTCAACCTGTTAATAGACCTTCAAAGGACTACTTTATTGATGTAGTTAGGGTCAAGGTATGGAGACACGGTGGCTCAGTGGCTAAGATGCTGAGCTTGTCAATCAGAAAGGTCGGCAGTTTGGCGGTTCGAATCTCTAGCGCTGCGTAACGGAGTGAGCTCCCGTTACTTGTCCCAGCTTCTGCCAACCTAGCAGTTCGAAAGCACGTAAAAAATACAAGTAGAAAAATAGGAACCACCTTTGGTAGGAAGGTAACAGTGTTCCATGCACCTTCAGCGGTGAGTCATGCTGGCCACATGACCACGGAGATGGACGGCGCTGGCTCTTCGGCTTTAAAATGGAGTTGAGCACCGCCCCCTAGAGTCAGGAACCACTAGCACATATGTGCGAGGGGAACCTTTACCTTTACTTTAGGGTCAAGGTGCATTTGTAATCTGCCTCTCTGTATTAAACGCGTATTAGTTTGGTGGAGTCAGAATTTGTGAAAGTAAGAAATAGTTTAAAGTTGGGATGCTTTTGCACATTTATTTGCAAGTAGAACTTGCTGATCCTTGAAGCAAATCTGAAAAAGTTTAAAAGGATTCAAAGATGGTGTCAGAATGGAACCATCTTCTTTCCTTATGAAACATTCTATTCATCATATCTTCAAATGGACATCACCACATGGAACAAGTAATATAGGAGTTTTTGTAACATCCTGCCTTCAAAAGATCGGTATTAATCAGTCTGAGTTTTTGCCTCATTCCTTCAAGTCGCTCTTGAGAAGCTGTCATGCCCTGGCGTTTAAACATTTTGAAGGAACAAAAGCATGCTGTATGGGGGCTTTTTTGTTTTTTGTTTTGAAACCTTAAATGCAATGGCTCTCTCTCATTTCCTGCAGATCTTGTTGCTCTCTGAGTTTGGATGTTTTCTTTTAGATGTTTCATTACCCAGTTGGTAACATTATCAGTCTGCAAGAAAGCAACAAAGCACAGAGAACACCAAGGATTCTACAGTTCAACCCTGAGCTACCAATATTCTCCCCCCTCCCTCATTTTATAAAGCTACTGTCTGATAACCCGGGTATTTATTTATGGGGGGGGGGGATGTCTGGACCAAATGTAATTTCTAATGTTGGATTTTCCATCTTACCAAAGGGAACCCCCTTGTGGAGTACTGTGAAGCCATTTCCATGGCAACTCCACTGCACTGTACAGTAGAAGCCATTTTACGGCAATACAGTAGAAGCCATTGTACGGCACAACAGGCTGTATCTTAACAGAACACACACCCCGGGAAGTGTTAGGGGTGTCTTATCCCCACAGTATTTGTCTCCAGAGAGTAAGTGATCTCTGTACCAAGTTTGGTTGAAATTGCTCAAGGCATTCCAACAGTTCTCAATGGAACTGCATCTACATGGAGGGAAGTATGCAGTGGAGTACCCCAAGGCTTTGTTTTAGGCCCAGTACTCTTCAACATCTTCATCAATGATTTGGATGAGGGAATAAATGGGGAACTCATCAAATTTGCAGATGATACCAAGCTGGCAGGAATAGCCAACACTCCAGAAGATAGGCTTAAGATACAGAAGGATCTTGACAAACTTGAACATTGGGCACTATCTAATAAAATGAAATTCAATGGTGAAAAGAGTAAGGTTCTACATTTAGGCAACAAAAACGGAATGCACAGGTACAGTATAGGTGATACCTTGCTCAGTAGTAGTAACTGTGAAAGGGATCTTGGAGTCCTAGTGAACAACCATTTAAATATGAGCCAGCAGTGTGCAGCAGCTGCCAAAAAAAGCCAACACAGTTCTAGGCTGCATCAACAGAGGGATAGAATCAAGATCACGTGAAGTGTTAATACCACTTTATAATGCCTTGGTAAGGCCACACTTGGAATACTGCATTCAGTTCTGGTCGCCACGATGTAAAAAAGATGTGGAGACTCTAGAAAGAGTGCAGAGAAGAGCAACAAAGATGATTAGGGGACTGGAGACTAAAACATATGAAGAACGGTTGCAGGGATTGGGTATGTTTAGCTTAAGAGAAAGAAGGACTAGGGGAGACATGATAGCATTGTTCCAATATCTCAGAGGTTGCCACAAAGAAGAGGGAGTCAAACTATTCTCCAAAGCACCTGAGGGTAGAACAAGAAGCAATGGGTGGAAACTAATCAAGGAGAGAAGCAACTTAGAACTGAGGAGAAATTTCCTGACAGTGAGAACAATTAATCAGTGGAACAGCATGCCTCCAGAAGTTGTGAATGCCCCAACACTGGAAGTCTTTAAGAAGATGTTGGATAGCTATTTGTCTGAAGTGGTATAGGGTTTCCTGCCTAGGCAGGGGGTTGGACTAGAAGACCTCCAAGGTCCCTTCCAACTCTACTATTGTATTGTATTGTTATGCTGGAACACACACACACACACACACACAAACAGCCATTTTTATATATATAAAGAAAGAAAGAAGAAGATAATGCTGTTCTAGATGTTTTTACAAGCATAACTCCTCTCTTTCCCACTCATCCCTTCTTCTTCTACTTTTTAATTTATTTATTTGGAGTTACACAGAAGTCATTTATACTCAGAAAAACATTATGTATAATATGGAAATAAACCCTAGCCAGAAGCATGGCTTAAAAAGCGGCATACTTCTAATAAATGTGTGGAATGGAGAATTTCAGCAGGCATTGGCTGTGCATAATTAGCAGAGATGTGCAAATCAGCCAAGATCCAGTTTGAAGCATTTTTTAACAGAACAGAATAACAGAGTCGGAAGGGACCTTGGAGGTCTTCTAGTCCAACCCCCTGCTCAAACAGGAGACACTATACCATGTCAGAGAAATGATTGTCCAATCTCTTTTAAAAAACAAAAAATGGGGGTGGGGGAGCAGGACCCTTGAAGAAAAGATTGCTTAATCCAGGTGAGAAGAAAAATGTGAGAAGATGACAGCTAAGCCACGCCCAGACTTCTTACTTAAGTTTATGTTTCAATTCTCTGCACAGATCTGTTAAAGCTCCCATTGGCTGACTTAGTTGCTGTGCCTATTCATTGGCTGACCTTGTTCCCATGTCTCTCCCAGTCATGAATATTTTAACATGTGCTCCCGTTACTTGTCCCAGAGTCTGCCAACCTAGCAGTTCGAAAGCATGTAAAAATGCAAGTAGAAAAATAGGGATTACCTTTAGTGGGAAGGCAATAGCGTTCTGTGTGCCTCTGGTGCTTAGTCATGCAGACCACATGACCACGGAGACATCTTCGGACTGCACTAGTTCTTCAACTTTGACACGGAGATGAGCACCAGCCCCTAGAGTCAGGAATGACTAGCACATTATATGCCAGGGGAACCTTTGCCTTCACCTTGCTGCATAGAAACAGGGAACAAACTTCACACTCCTAGAAATGATGATGTTACCTAGTCAGGTAATGAAATGTCTGCAAGCACACCACAAAGCTCAGAGAGCACCAGAGTTCTTCTTGTGTCCAGGGCAGGGCAGATATGTCAGCATGAATCCCACCAAATGACTGATCAAAGATTTGGGGTGATGTAGCCAGTTCTAACGTGGATACAGTCCTTTTCTTCCTGGGATCATGTGTTCATGTTCATCATATACTCCTTTATAATATAAGCCATGGTGATGCAGTGGTTAGAATGCAGTACTACAGACTACTTCTGCTGACTGCTGGTTGCTTGCCGTTCGGCAGTTCGAGCCTCACCAGGCTCAACCTTCCATCCTTCAGAGGTCAGTAAAATGAGGAACCAGGTGATTGGAGGGGGGGGGGGAGAATATGCTGATTCTGTAAACTTCTTAGAGAGGACTGTAAAGCACTGTGAAGTGGTATATAAGTCTTAGCACTAAGTGTGATTGTTAATTGGATAAGAAAAAGCCCATGATAGGTGTCCTGCTTTGAACAACATTGCAGTGAATTTCATAGGTTAACTTACTGTGGCCAACTCATTGCAGGACAACCCACCACCACCAACTTTCTGTAGGACAAGAATTGCACTAATTTCGAAGAAATGTTGGAATAGAATCATACCAGAAAGAATGCAAAAGGAGGGACAAAAGCAAATGCAAATGACAAACATTTAAATAATTAAGTTGAATTGTTGAATTGTCCTGCAGCAAATTGCCCCACGGCAAGGTATCTTGCGGCCACGGTGAGTTCACCATGGTGAGTTGCCCACCGTGAGTTCACCATGGTGAGTTGGACGTGATGAATTCACCATGGTGAGTTGGTCATGATGAGTTCACCATGACAAGTTGGCCCTGGGAAGTTCACCATGGCAAGTTGGCCATAATGAGTTGACCACGGTGAGTTGACGATGACAAGTTCACCATGGTGAGTTGCCCATGACATGTTCACCATGGCTAGTTGGCCAAAGTGAGTTTTCCCATTCCATACCCAACTTCATTCTCTCTTTTAAAGCAATGATTGGGAAGATGAATGTTAAGCAGGCAAACCAAGAGGCTTGAGACCACTTGAAAAGATGCCACCCTGAGAGTTGGCTTGTTCTCAGATACCCTTTGCTAGCTGAGCCTCCTCCTCTTCCTCCTCCTCCTCCTAAAACATTCAGATGGCTGGATGAATGAATTGCATGGGATGCTGTTTAACAGTTTGCAGTGCAACTTGATCATTGAAAAGAACAGAACATTTTGCATTCTTTTAACCCACAAGGGGACTAGCCGGTTTATTCTTTTTGCATGTGCTTTCCCCTAGACTCTGGCTGCCCTAACAAGAAATTCAATAAATCTACTTCCAAACCATCTTGCACAAGCTTTGCATGTCCAGTCTGGGCCTGAGGAAATTAACAAGCGAATAGAACACACCATCGACTTGCGGAGTGGCGATAAGTTGCGAAGAGAGCATATCAAGCCTTTTTCCCTGATGTTTAAAGACTCTGGCCTGGAACATAAGGTAGCTGGGTCTTGATAGATTGACTTTTGCCATCTCAGATTGACTTGCAGGGACCGTTGATTAGCAAAGACCAAATGGTGGCGGGTTTCACTTCTAAATTCCCCCTTCCCTTTCTTCCCATCTCTCAAAGATGGAACTATTAAGACTCCTTATAAGGGACGTGGTGGCTAAGACCCTGAGCTTGTCAATCAGAAAAGTGAGCAGTTCGGTGGTTCGAATCCCTAGCGCCGAGTAACAGAGTGAGCTCCCGTTACTTGTCCCAGCTTCTGCCAACCTAGCAGTTCGAAAGCATGTAAAAATGCAAGGAGAAAAATAGGGACCCCCTTTGGTGGGAAGGTAACAGCATTCTGTGCGCCTTCAGCATTTAGTCATGCCAGCCATATGACCACGGAGATGTCTTCAGACAGCACTGGCTCTTCGGCTTTGAAACGGAGATGAGCACCGCCCCCTAGAGTCAGGAACGACTAGCACATTTACCTTTTATAAGATTCCTTCAGACACGAAGGGTGCAGATCCCGAGATCTGTGATCCTGAAAGCTTAATGAAAGCTGAAAGCTGCCACCAAAAGTTGCCCCCACCCCAACCCCAGCCATCTTGGATGGAATCAGAGAAGGAAAACTGAAATATATGGAAGGTGTGGCGGTCACCCTTTTTAATAAATTATGGTTTAATTAAGTCAGATGTAGGGTTTTCCTTCTTTTCTCCAGGGACAACAGTCTTTCTTTGTCATCAGCAGGTGACCTCCAGAGGCTAAATGTGGCCCTGCGAAAAGTTGCCCATGCTTAGCTAGGTCAGATGAAGACTTAAGAGATGCCTTTGCACCACAGGCTAAACTTAGAGTGAAAGATAGAGGTGGAGGTGAACAGCCATTGGTTCAGGATGGTGTAGGGTGGAAGGGGAGGTGGAGGAGGAGGTGGGAATGGAAATGGAGGTAGAGATAGAAGTGGAGGTGGAGACAGAAAGAGAGAGAAAGAGAAAGAAAGCTAGAGAGAGAGGAGAGAGACAAAGAGGTACAGAGAGAGATAAAGATGGTGATAGACCTTTTGTGCAAAAGTGTAACATGTTTGGTTACTTACAGTTTAATCCAGCAATGGTGAACCTTTTTTGGCTTGCGTGCCATAAGTGGGGGGAGCGCAGGGGGGGTCGTGTGCGGGTGTGCCACACCCATAATGCAATGCATGACCCCCCAGTGCGCATGCGCACACTACAGGCGTGACCCCCCCATTTTTACATGCTTTTTTCGCCCTCCCCAGGCTCCAGAGGCTTTATAGGAGCCTGGGGAGGGCAAAAACAGCCTCCCCCGCCCCCCGGACGCCCTCCAGAGGCGTCAGGGAAGCCTCCGGACGGTCCCTGAAGCCTTCGGAGCACTCAAAACGATCCTCCGAGCAAACAGGAAGTGACTTCTGGTTTGCTCGGAGGGTCATTTTGAGCGATCCGAAGGTGTCAGGGAAGCTCATCAAGCCTCCGGAGGGCCTCCGGGGGGGCGGGCAAGGCTATTTTTGCCCCCCCCGGCTCCTATAGAGCCTCTGGACCCTGGGGAGGGCAAAAAATGCCTTTTAAAAAGGGTGAACTCAGCTGACAGGGCAGCGCCTCGTGTGCCCTGACAAATGGCTCTGCGTGCCACCTGTGGCACGCGTGCCATAGGTTCGCCATCACTGGTTTAATCAATGGCAGGGGTGTCAAACTCGGGGGCCAGATCCAGCCTGTGGGGTGCTTAGATCTGCCTCCCTGGAAACAATGAAGGACTGGCCCGTGGTGCCTCTGCCAGCAAAAAACCAAAGCTTTCAAGGGCCATGGGTGTCCCTCCCGAGCTCTGTTTTCACTGGCAGAGGAATGCAGGGCTGCAGGAGACCATCGCAGCAGGAAACAGGAGCCCATTTTCATTGGCAGAGCGTTCGGCCCACCACAGCTGCCCCCCGACACCAGTGATGTTGAGCTGGCCATGCCCACCTCGACTCCCCAAAGTCAAACACAACCACGATGCAGCTCTCAATGAAATTGAGTTTGACACCCCTAATCTATGGTGTGAACCCCAAAATAAATATACAGATAATTTTTGACTTACAACCGTTTAATCAGTGACGATGTTTGACATTACAGCAGCACTGAAAAAAGTAACGTAACAACTGGCCCTCGCACTTACAATTGTTGCAACCTTCCCCCTGTCATGTGTTCTGAAATTGGGTACTTGACAAATGGCGTGCATTTACAACAGTTGCAGCATCCCAGGGTGTGGTGGCCAATGGCAACTTTCTCAGCCATCTTCTGGCAAGCAAAATCAATGGCGTAAGCTGGATTCGTTTAACTCAGGAGTGTCCAAACTTGGGAACTTTAAGACTTGTGGACTTCAACTCCCAGAATTGGGGAATTCTGGGAGTTGAAGTCCACAAGTCTTAAAGTTCCCAAGTTTGGACACACCTGGTTTAACTACTGCATGATTCACATGAGAATGGCAGTGATTCGCTTAACGACTATGGGGGGGAGGGGAAAGGTGGTAAGATGGGGGGCAACTCACTTGTTATTGTGGAACAAGGAACCCAGGAGAGAGGCCATGGGTAAGTGAAAGAGTGGGAGCTTCAGGGAAGCAAAGGTACCCCAGATGAGATCATGTCAACATCTGACATACTGCATTGTTCTTGTTCTGACCTGGGCTTCCTTAGAAAACAAGAAGCAAAGTCTTGGTCCTGGCAAAACCTCTTTTATTTACATGACTGTGAACAGTCAGCAAGGCTTTAACAAACAGTCTTTCAGAGGAATGTTTATCCACACGCACCTTATCTCATTTAAAGCGCTGCCACATAACTACCTTCCAAACACAGGGCAAGGCAAACCTTGGCACAGAGTCTCTTATAATCCCAGACTGATAATGAATGAATTGTTTTCTGCAAAAGCCTACTCCCTGTTCATTCCTCTTTTATTCCTCTGGGAGGGGCCAATCACCTCCAAGGTGTGGCTTTATTCTTAAGTCGACCCTACTTTCTTAGTTGTTTTTGTCTTCTGGCCGCTCTGTGCATGTGCACACTGGGAACAGGCTCCAGCTGTTCTTCTGCCTCACTGCTGTCTAACTCCCTCTCTGCCTCCAACACAGAGCCCTCGTCTGAGCTTTCCTCAACCTCCAGGAGTGGCCCATATTCCTCCACAACCTCCGCCAGCCACAACAGTTCGTGCTTCGCCTTGCCATTACTACAATATACGTCATTTCCTTTGGATAAACAATCACACTTACACATTTATGATTTCCTTATTTCTTCTTTACTTCTTGGTCTCATTTGAGGTTGCTTGGCTTCCCTGAAGCTCCCTTCTTTTCATTTAGCCAAGGTCTCTCCCCGGGGTTCAAAATAACAGAAGTTGGAAGGGACCTTGGAGGTCTTCTAGTCTAACCCACTGCTCCAGCAGGAGACCTTACAACCATCCTGGACAAATGGCTGTCCAATCACATCCTAAAGACCTCCAGTGATGGTGCATCCAACAACTTCTGAAGGCAAAATGTTCCACCAATTAATTGTTCCTTTCTTCTGAGTTTTAGGTTGGATCTTCCTTAGATAGGTTTCCATCCCTTTTTCTACAATTTCCCTTGTTATGAGTTCAGATACTTGAATGATGGTTGGTCTGAAACGGATAACATGAACAGGAAAATTTGGTTGGGCGCACATTGCATGCTAGTCTAGACTAAGAAGATATGAAGCTGTAATGTAATTTATTTTGTTGGGTATCGCATGTGGTGTCGTGTGATATATGTTTTGTGGACTAGGGCATGAGGTTTAGCACGTTTTGTAAACCTGCAAAGTGATAGATAATACAATACAATACAATACAATACAATAGCAGAGTTGGAAGGGACCTTGGAGGCCTTCTAGTCCAACCCCCTGCCCAGGCAGAAAACCCTATACCGTTTCAGACAGATGGCTATCCAACATCTTCTTAAAGACTTCCAGTGTTGGGACATTCACAACTTCTGGAGGCAAGCTGTTCCACTGATTAATTGTTCTAACTGTCAGGAAGTTTCTCCTCAGTTCTAAGTTGCTTCTCTCCTTGATTAGTTTCCACCCATTGCTTCTTGTTCTACCCTCAGGTGCCTTGGAGAATAGTTTGACTCCCTCTTCTTTGTGGCAACCCCTGTGATATTGGAACAATGCTATCGTGTCTCCCCTAGTCCTTCTTTCTGTTAAGCTAAACATACCCAGTTCCTGCAACCGTTCCTCATATGTTTTAGTCTCCAGTCCCCTAATCATCTTTGTTGCTCTTCTCTGCACTCTTTCTAGAGTCTCCACATCTTGTGGAGATAAGACAACAGCAGAGTTGTTAACATTTACACAGAGTTTATATAACTGTATAAATTATGTATAGAGGGAGTATGAATAGTAAGAAACCAGGAACCCAAAGTTACAGGGTGAAACGTTTCTTATAACTTTAAAATGGGATACATCACCTGGGGCTCAGGGTCATAGTAGCCCCCCCCTCCCCAGCACTGATTCTGTGACACACACACACACCCAGCACCTAAGAATATGCTGCTAAAATACAATGCGGAGTGGTCCATTTTCCGTTACTTTTTTTTTCTTTTTCCAAAAATAAGGATGAAAACGGGAGGAAATTGCTCTCTTTCTGATTCTTTTTGCTATAGAATAATGCCCATAAATAATTTTCTAACTATCGTACAAATCAATTATACTCCTGGTGGTTGACTTTATCTGACTTGTTATTAGAATTGGCGAGACCTTAAATCCACTTAGATCAGGGGATGTATTCCATTAAAAGGTCTTGATTGGAATTCATGCGGGACCAGACAGGAGTGGGATTTGGGGGTTCTCCGAACTGCACAGAATCTTAGCTAGTGGTTCTCCGAACCCCTGCAAACACCCAGCAGCCCACCCCTGGAATCTCCTTCTGATCAGTTAGAGATATCAAGGCGTTAGGAAAATAGCACAGCCCAGGTTTGCTACTGTATTCTCGTGCAAGATATGGGGCCTTGAATTTTACCAATACAGATAGTCCTCAACTTATGACCACAACTGAGCCCAAGGTTTCTATGGCTTAAGCGAGAACACTGTTCAGTGTGTTTTTGCCCCATTTTGCAAACTTTCTTGCCCCTCTTGTTAAGTGAATCCCTGCAGTGGTTAAGTTAGTAACACCGTTGTTACGTGAATCGGGCTTCCCTGTCGATTTTGTTTGTCGGAAGGACGCCAAAGTGACCCGCATGACTCCAGGACACCCCAACCGTCATAAGTACATGCCAGTTGCCAAGCATCTGAATTTAGATCACGTGACCATGGGGATGCTGCAACGGTCGTAAGTGTGAAAAATACTCCTAACTGGATTTTTCCAGGGCCATTGTAATGTTCGAATGGTCACTATCAATCAATCCATCAAAATAGAGCTGGAAGGGGCCTTGAAGGTCTTCTAGTTCACCCTCCCCTGCCCTAGATGAACTGTTGTATTAGGTCAGTGTTGGCTAACCTTTTTCTCCTCACCTGCCGAAATTGCCTACGCCCATAATGCAAACTGCCCTGCGCCCTGCACATGCAAACACCACCCTGTGCTCACCCTGCATGCTCGCGACCCCTACCCCCCATTTTGGGCCTAGCACGCCTCCCTGAAGCCTCCTGGGACCAAAAACGGGGTGTGGGGGGCACACTGTACCCCTCCTGCAGTCCCCCCTACCCCCCACCCTATTGCTTTCACGCTCATCTCTTGCATGCGTTGCTGTGGTGTCCCCAATTCAGGTCTGAGCCTGGTGCCAAAGCCAATGATGGATGTCAGACACAAGGTGCAGGTTTTCTGATTGCTTTTTATTGGAGCACTCCAAGGAAAAGGGTTCCTGGCTCATATTTAAATGGTTGTCCAGAGGGATCTTGAAGTCCTAGTGCACAACCATTTAAATAGGAGCCACCAGTGTGCAGCAGCTGCCAAAAAAGCCAACACAGTTCTAGGCTGCATAACCGGAGGGATAGAATCAAGATCACGTGAAGTGTTAATACCACTTTATAATGCCTTGGTAAGGCCACACTTGGAACACTGCATTCAGTTCTGGTCGCCACGATGTAGAAAAGATGTTGAGACTCTAGAAAGAGTGCAGAGAAGAGCAACAAAGATGATTAGGGGACTGGAGGCTAAAACATATGAAGAACGGTTGCAGGAATTGGGTATATCTAGTTTAATAGAAAGAAGGACTAGGGGAGACATGATAGCAGTGTTCCAATATCTCAGGGGTTGCCACAAAGAAGAGGGAGACAAGCTATTCTCCAGAGCACCTGAAGGTAGAACAAGAAGCAATGGGTGGAAACTAATCAAAGAGAGAAGCAACTCAGAACTGAGGAGAAATTTCCTGACAGTCAGAACAATTAGTGGAACAACTTGCCTCCAGAAGTTGTGAATGCCCCAGCACTGGAAGTCTTTAAGAAGATGTTGGATAGCCATTTGTCTGGAACGGTATAGGGTTTCCTGCCTAGGCAGGGGGTTTGACTAGAAGACCTCCAAGGTCCCTTCCAACTCTGCTATTGTATTATATTGTATTGGTCAAAAGGCCAAGAACCAAGAACAAAGGATTAAGAAAGTTTTATACGTTTTCACTAAAGGAGAAGGCGGGACAAGGTGAAATAATAAAAAAATATCCTCTAATAAACATTTTAGCAATAATTCTACAATCTGTTCCATTGGTCTATAGCTGTCCCATTCCTAAGCCTTGGCTAATGAATGCTCCAGGAGTTATCTAATAAACATTTCATTTGCTACTGGCCATCTCTATTCCTAACTTTTAGCTGAGGTCTGCCAGTTGTCTAATTCTTGTTACTTTTATCAACTTTCTAACTACCCATAATTGCTACAAGCTTTACATGTGCATATTTCATGTTGATAAACATTCTTTGTTCTTGCCAGACACACAAACACGCACACACACACACACACACACACACACACCAATTACAGTCTTCCTGATTTACTTTCATGTGTGTGCCATGACCTTGCTTTAGCAGCCAGGCCATCAGCAGAGACCTGAAAATCAGCTGGCCGGCAGGAGGCATGCGCGCATGCACAATGGAGCTAAGCTGGGTGACAGCTCATGTGCCTGCAGAGAGGGCTCCATGTGCCACCTGTGGCACGTGTGCCATAAGTTCGCCATCACAGTACTAGATCCTGTGTCTCAAAATCTGGCAGTGGTTTTCATTCAAATGATTTCTGCTCCATGCTTTCCTCCCCTGTCTAATTTAAAACCTTCAATAGGGACAGGTAATTCATCCTACCAAGATCTTCCGTCTGCCTCTTCTGGCTGGGAAGCCTGTAATTTCCAGGTTCATAGAGCATCCTCTTTTCAAAGCCCCTTCCAGCGTCTCGAGGCTATCTTGATGACAGCCCGATCGCTCTCCAAGGACATCCAAAACCACTTCAGCCCCATCAATTTGTGAAGGACCGAAAAGGAGGGACGCACTTGGCCATCTCTATGACCATCCTTTTCAAGGGAGCAGCAAATGACTTCACGGCTATAAACGTGTCAGCTCGCCTGATTTCTTTTCTCTTTTTTTCCCCCTCTTTATTTTTTTTTTCAAGGTAAAAAGTATCATCTAAAAGGCTGATGGGGTGAACGTTCTGTCACAACAGCTCTCGGGGAGGCTTATTTTTAGATCAAAACAAAATTTGTCCAGCGGAGGCAGGAGACAGAGTTTTGATGGTGTTGTAATCTTCACGGCATGTATTCAACACGTTCAGCGTTCGGTGTGGGGAAGTGGCCCCAGCCCATCCTGATTTCCACCATCCCACCACCCACCCCACCTGGCCTTTAGCCTTTGTCTCTTTTTGGGGAAGAGCTAAATACATAGAAGGGTTTTGAATATGGAGATCAGCTCATTCTCCTGGTGCATTTCACAAACTGCCCTTGCGCTGTTCTGTCACCTGTCTTTCTCCTGTATGTATTTATTTATCAATCTATGTATCTATTAAAATGATAGATGTATTAGCCTATCACAAGCTATGTACGTATCTCTATCATCTATCAAGCTATGTATCCATCCATCCATCTGCCTGTCTATCCATCCGTCCACCCACCCACTCATATCTGTCTCTCTGTCTGACTGTCTGTCTGTCTATCTATTTATCAATCAATTTATGTATCTGTCTTTGTCTCCATATCTATCTATCTATCATCTATCTATCTATCTATCTGTCTGTCTATCTATCTATCTATCTATCTATCTATCTATCTATCTATCATCTATCTATCTATCCATCTAGATAGATAGATAGATAGGTAGGTAGGTAGGTAGGTAGGTAGGTAGGTAGGTAGGTAGGTAGGTAGGTAGGAAGATAGATAGATAGATAGATAGATGATAGATAGATAGATAGATAGATAGATAGATAGATGATAGATAGATAGATAGATAGATAGATAGATAGATAGATAGATAGATAGATAGATAGATAGATAGATAGATAGATAGATAGATAGAAGAGCAGCGGTGGGATTCCAAATCTTTTCCTACCGGTTCTGTGAGAGTGCGTTTTGCATGAGGACAAGCGCCTCGTGCGCCTAACATGTGTCCCAGCACCTTTTGTGATATTCCAATAAGCAAAGTCAGTGGGGAAGTCAGGTTCACTTAATAGCCATGCTACTAACTTAAGATTTGCAAGGATTCACTTAACAACTGCAGCAAGAAAGGTTGTAAAATGGAATAAAAGTCACTTAACAATTGTCTCATTTAGCAATGTAAAATTTCATCTCAATTGTGATCATAAATCAAGGACTACCTATATTATTATCTCTTTTATTCATTAATCATGAAACTCAGTCAACTGAACATTCAAAAATGCATCACAAATACCATTGACTGGTGCTAATGGTTGATGCGGTTTGCTGCCAGCGTCCTAGGTATCAACCAAGGACCTTCTTAAGATGTACGATGTTCCGAGTAGCACAGGTTTTTTTGCAGTTCTCCTGATGTTATTGCCGAAAGCTGCATTTTCTTCATGTGTTTTATAAAATTCCTGGACAAGATACCAAGTGCTCCGATAACAATGGGTATCACTGTTTGCTGTTGTTGTTGTTATTTCTTTTATTCATTAAACATGAAACTCAGTCAAGTGAACATTTAAAGATGTGTCACAGATACCATTGACTGGTGCTAATGGTTGATAGGGGTTGCTGCCAGCGTCTTAGGTGTCAACCAAGGACCTTCTTAAAATACATGATGTTCCTTGTATCACAGTTTTTTGTAGTTCTGCTGAGTTGTTGTTGTTGTTGTTGTTGTTGTTGTTGTTGTTGTTGTTGTTATTATTATTATTATTATTATTATTATTATTATACAATTGTATCACAGCGGCCAGTTGTTTCGCCGGATTTGGCATTGATTACTAGTCGGGCCCCACCCAGGGGCCTAGGAGGTCGTCACATATTTTCGTAATATATGTGCAGATCCAAGCAGTGCAGCTTTTTGCATTTGACTGATGGTGATTTTGTCAAGTTTTAACTGTTTTAAATGTAATTCCAGTGCTTTTGGAATAGCACCCAGTGTGCCGATTACCACTGGAATGACCACTGCTGGTTTGTGCCATAATTGTTGAATTTCAATTTTTAAGTCCTGGTATTTCGCGACTTTTTCATGTTCCTTCTCCTCGACCCTGCTATCACCTGGTATTGCGATGTCTATGATTGTAACCTTATTTTTCTCAACCAGTATGATGTCTGGTGTGTTATGCGCTAGTATTTTGTCTGTTTGTATACAAAAATCCCATAGGATCTTGACCATCTGATTTTCGGTGACTTTTTCAGGCTTATGTTCCCACCAGTTTGTTGTTGTTTCAATATTATAATTTTTGCACAAATTCCAGATTATTATTATTGTTGTTGTTGTTGTTGTTGTTATTATTATTATTCATCACACAGTTAGCCAGATGTTCAGACTGGACTTGGCATTTCTGTCTACCTATCGAGCAGGGATGGCTTGTTCCTGTCATTACTGCCGGTTCGGTGTGTGCAAAAATTCTATGCGTGCATGCACATTTGTACAAAAATAGGTCTGTGCATACTCAAAATGTTTAAAAAAGGGGGAAAAAGACATTTGTGCAATTACAATTGTTCTGTGCATGTGCAGAACTGAAAATCAAGATAGCGACCCCGTAGGAGAACAGGTTCGGGGGGGTGTCAGGCCTGGGTCACTGCTGGTTTCAGTGACACATGCTGCCAAACCACTACCGGTTCAGCCGAATTGGTCCAAACTGGTAGGAACCCACCTCAGCTATCGAGTCCTTATCAAAGACCTGGGATAGGCAAATCTAGATGTTTGATATTTATATTGATTATTATTATTATTGTTGTTGTTGTTGTTGTTGTTATTATTATTATTATTATTATTATTATTATTATTATTATTACTACTACTACTACTACTACTACTATACGATTGTATCACAGCGGCCAGTTGATTCGCCGGATTTGGCATTGATTACTAGTCGGGCCTCACCCAGGGGCCTAGGACGTCGTAACGTATTTTCGTAATATACGTGCAGATCCAAGCAGTGCAGCTTTTTGCATTTGACTGATGGTGATTTTGTCAAGTTTTAACTGTTTTAAATGTAATTCCAGTGCTTTTGGAATAGCACCCAGTGTGCCGATTACCACTGGAATTACCACTGCTGGTTTGTGCCATAATCGTTGGATTTCAATTTTTAAGTCCTGGTATTTCGTGACTTTTTCATGTTCCTTCTCCTCAACCCTGCTATCACCTGGTATTGCGATGTCTATGATTGTAACCTTCTTTTTCTCAACCAGTGTGATGTCTGGTGTATTATGCGCCAGTATTTTATCCGTTTGTATGCGAAAATCCCACAAGATCTTGACCATCTGACCCTCGACGACTTTTTCAGGCTTATGTTCCCACCAGTTTGTTGCTGTTTTAATGTTATAATTTTTGCACAAATTCCAGTGGATCATTTGTGCCACTGAATTGTGCCGCATTTTATAGTCAGTCTGCGCGATTTTTTTACAGCAGCTGAGTATGTGGTCAACAGTTTCATCAGCCTCTTTGCAAAGTCTACATTTGGCATCATCAGAGGATTTTTCGATTTTGGTCTTAATGGCATTTGTGCGGATAGCTTGTTCTTGCGCAGCCAGGATTAGTGACTCTGTTTCTTTCTTTAATGTACCTGCTGTTAACCATAACCAAGTTTTTTCACTGTCCACTTTATCTTTTATTTTTTCCAGAAATTGGCCATGCAATGCTTTGTTCTGCCAACTCTCCATTCTTAATGTTATCACATCTTTTTTGTATTCTTGTTTCGCCTGTTGGGCCTTCAATAGATTTTTGTTCTTTACTTCGATTAATAGATGTTCTTGACTTTCTTTTAAATAATCAGCCAGTGCATGTTTTTCTTCTTCAACTATTTGCTTCACTTGTAATAATCCTCTGCCACCTGATTTCCGGGGTAGGTATAGTCTATCAATATCACCACGTGGATGTAAACTGTAGTGCATTGTCATTAGTTTCCTGGTTTTTCGGTCTAAAATGTCCAAATCAGCTTGTGTCCAGTTAACTATACCAGCTGTGTATCTTATAACTGGTATTGCCCAGGTATTTATGGCCTTGATTGTATTTCCACCATTCAATTTAGATTTCAAAATTTTCCTAACTCTGTTGGTGTACTCTCCCCTGACAATAGTTTTTACTTCTCCATGCTTGATGTTATCCAACTGCAGAATGCCTAAGTATTTGTAGGCTTCATTTTCGTTGCATTTAATTAGTTGGCCATTGGGCATTTCAATTCCCTCACATGCAGTGATTTTGCCCCTTTTTATGGATACAGTGGCACATTTTTCCATGCCAAACTTCATTGAAATATCGGTGCTGAACACTCGGACTGTGTTTGTCAATGATTGGATTTCTATTTCTGACTTTCCATAGAGTTTCAAATCATCCATATATAATAAATGCGAAATTTTTTCGGCTTCTTTGGCTGTTTGGTAGCCTAATTTCATTTTTTTTAAGATTACTGATAGTGGGATCATCGTGATGATGAAGAGAAGAGGTGAAAGTGAATCACCCTGGAAAATTCCTCACTTGATATTAACCATTCCGTAGTTCTCATTCCCTACTGCCAACTCGGTTCTCCATTGTTTCATCGCCTTTTCAGTAAAGGATGTAATATTTTTGCTAATGCCAGTTGTTTCTAAGCATTTTATGATCCAACTATGTGGCAATGAGTCAAATGCCTTTTTGTAATCAATCCAGACCATATTCAAGTTCGTTTTTCTGTTCTTACAATTTTCTAATATCATTTTATCAATTAGGAGCTGATCTTTTGTGCCCCTGCTCCTTCTTTTGTTGCCTTTCTGCTCTACTGGCAAGATGTTGTTTGTTTCCAAATAATCCATAATGTTATCTGCAATAATGCCTGTGAGTAATTTGAAGGTTGTTGGCAAGCATGTTATTGGTCTGTAGTTTTCAGGTATTGTTCCTTTAGTTGCATCTTTCTGAATCAAGTATGTTTTTCCAGTTGTCAACCATTCATCAATTTGGCCATTTTGTAAAATCTCATTCAGTTGCCTGGCCAATATTGCATGTAAACTGGTCAGATATTTGAGCCAGAAACCATGTAATTGGTCCTTTCCAGGTGATGTCCAATTCTTTACTTTTTTTACTCGATTTTTGACCATCTCAGTTGTTATTTCTAATACTTGCATTTGTTTGTTGCCAATGCTTTTCTCAAAGTCATGTATCCATTTTGCTTCCTTATTGTAGTCCTTTGCATTTTCCCACAATTCTTTCCAGAATTCAACTGTGGCCTGCTTTTCTGGTTTTTGACTTTTGGTGTCATCGTTCACATTAAGACTTTGATAAAAACGCCGTTGGTCTGATCGAAATTGCTGATTTTGTTTATACTGGATGATTCGTGCCTCATATCTTTCAATTTTCCTAGCTGTTGCTGTTATCTGCTGTTTTACAATCTCTACAGCTTCATTGATGTTTCTTGTATCCAATCTATACCTTCTGATTAGCTGATCTATAATTTTGTTGTTTCTAAGTCGTTGCTCACGCATGTTCTTCAAATTGCTAGCATCTGCCCTTAATTTTTTGACTTTTTGTTCCATTCGGATTTTCCACTTTGGCTTTGATGCTTTTTCTGTTGTGTAACTAGGTGCTTTGATTTTAATGCCTAGTTCATTAGTGACTATTGCGGCTGCGCTGTACATTAACTGGTTCGTTTCCAAGATGGATCCCAATTCAATTGTTGAAAGCACTGCATTAACCATTTTCATGATAGGGGCCAAAATTTTCTTAGGCACAGTTTTTAATGATGGTAAACGTTGCCGTTCCTTATTAAGCAGAAAATGCTCCATGATCTTGTCCTTCAATTCTTTTTGTTTCTGAGTTAGTTCATCAGTTGGTTCAGTGATAACTGGTTCTGGTGATAGTGTTGTTATTTTCTCCCCGACAGCTTCTTCTGGGAGTTCTACTACAATGCCTTTAGGTGTGTCTTGAGTATCAGTTATTTCTGCTTGTGATGTTGTTTTCTTAGTTTTGCAATTTGCTTGAATTTCCTCAAGTTCAACTTCACTAAACACTTTATTCCGTGTAATAAATCGCCTTTGATCTGCAAGTCGTTCTTCACTAACATTTGAATCTGGATGTTGTTGTTTCCATAATTCATACATTCGCTTTAAATAACCTCTTTTCCCAGGCTCTGAGTTGTAATAACAGGCCATTATGGCACGGTTTTCATCTGCACTATATTTTTGTCGTTTTGTTGGCTGGTCCACTTGTAGCCCACTTGTCGACGGATGTCCAGGGACCTCAACATCCGCCGCGGCCCTTGTTAACCCGCGCGACGACCGATGCGGTATAGAATTTTTATTTGTTTCTTTCACCATGTTATATGGGTTGGCGGGTTTTTTTTATGGGGCCAGGTTGCCAACCTGACCCCAACCCTCCTCCTTTCTCATCCGGGCTTGGGACCGGCAACGGCGGAGTTATTATTATTATTATTATTATTATTATTATTATTATTATTATTATTATTATTATTATTATTATTATTATTATTTAAGATGAGACTGCAGAATCCGATATTGCCATTAGATGCACTTCTTCCTACTTATCTGTCTGCATTTCTAGATGACTATTTTGCTTCAATGGGGCCACCATCCTTTAAAAAAATGTGCATCTAATTAGGTGACAAAGCCATCTTAGTACAGTTCTGGTACAAAGGTGGAATTACTGCTCTCCTAGGGTTGTGAGGGGGGGGCACGCCATTCTTTAATGGGTCTTGCAAGCATGTTTGTTTTGATGGGATATTTCTTCTTATGGATGTCAAACAATATATTGAATGGTGGGTCCTTGGTGCTCTCTGTGCTTTGTTGTTTTCTTGCAGACGTTTCATTACCCAACTAGGTAATATCATCAGTGCTAGTAAGGAGTTGGGTTTGCTCTCAGTTTATATTCTAGTACTGTGATGGCGAACCTATGGCATGTGTGCTCAAAGTGGCACGTGAAGCCATGTTGCCTGGCATGTGCCGCCTTGCCTGTTTCTGGCACACATGTGCACATGATGATCAGCTGTCCTTCGCATGCATAGCAGTGCCAAAACCCTGTGCATGCATGTGTGCCAGCTAGCTGATTGTCGAGTGCACATGTGTGCCAGAACCAGGGGTGGGTTCCTGCCAGTTCTAACCTCTTCTATAGAAGAGGTTCCACAAATCTACAGTGCCATTTAGAACCAGTTCCAGCTCCCGCCCCACTCCCGTCCGCACATCATCAAGATGGAGAGCGAGAGGAGGAATTCTGGGAGTTGAAGTCTACAAGTCTTAAAGCTGTCAAGTTTGAACACCCCTGAGGGTTTTTTTTCCTAAAGGGCTAGGGGTGCAAGGGTCTTGTAACTTGACAGCTTTAAGGCTTGCATGCTTCAAGTGCCAGAGTTCCTGACCCAATTTTGGTTGCTAAGCAAGAGCGTTGTTCAGTGAGTTTCACCACATTTTACAAGTTGGCTACGCCCACCCAGTCACATGGCTGGCAAGCCACTCCCACACGGTCACATGGCTGGCAAGCCACTCCCACCTGGTCACATGGCCAGAAAGCCACTCCCACCAAGCAGGCCACACCTACAGAAGAGGTTCTAAAAAAATTTGAAACCCACCACTGGTCAGAACCCAGAAGTTCGGCTTTTCTGGAGCACGGTCTCTTCACACATGCAGTAGGTGGGTGTGCATGCACAATAGAACACAGATGTTCAACTTTTCGAGAGTGTGGGTGCGATGTGCACACGCATGACATTTCCACGTGACCTTTTCGGTACTCAGTGCCGAAGAGGTTCGCCATCACTGTTCTAGTAGCTAGAATATAAACTAGAATATAAACTGAGCTAGGATATAAATTGAGAATTAACCCACTCCTTACTAGCACTGATGATGTTACCCAGTTGGGTAATGAAATGTCTGAAAGAAAACAACCAAGCACAGAGAGCACGAAAGATCCCCCCCTCCCATTCCAACCCTGAACTACAAATATTATCATTTATTAATATGCTGAATACTTATACCGGGCCGGCAATATGCTTCCTTTACTGAGCTGGGTTTGCTAATTTCTCAGAAGCCTCGTCTCCTTGCCTTGCTCTGTTTCTAGAGTTAATTTAGAAGCTTCACTTACTGGATTCCCTTTCTGTGTTTCTGTTTTCTCTTTCAGTACTCCCAAATGAGGGACGAGGTGTTCAAGTCAAACTTGGTGTGTGCATTAATTGTCTTGGTGTTTATCACCGCCATCCAAAGTCTACTTCCTTCTTCAAGGTGAGTTCCATGGTTTGGAATGGAGAGATTAGTTGGAGTTGGGGGTAAACGTTCTATTTTGTGGCAGTTTCTTTTTTAAAAAAAAAATATTATTATTTGCATATAAATGTATTGAATGCAGTGTGATTGTCCTGGCGTTTCACTTGCCATGAAAACCAAAGTGAAAAACAAATAACATATGTGTGTGTGTGTGTGTGTGTGTGTGTTTGTGTTACAACCCCTGGTATGCCCAAATATGGGAGGGAGCTCACTACTCCCTCTGTCTGTCATTCGCCCATCACAGAAAACCATCCAGACAGAAACCCATATTTTTATTTTTAATGTTGCCTTTTTATATTTGTGTTGTATTTGTGCTGATAAATAAATAATATATATATATAATTTAAACAGTGCTCGAGTTGTAGGGTAATTTTGACCATCATATTCATTCTTATAAACCTGCATATATAGTCTCTCTTTCCGAGCCAACCTAACCTAATTTTTCCGTTTTGCAACTTCCACCTGGTTCTTCTTAACCATTGGTAGAATCTGTTCCATGTGTCGTAATATTCTGTCTCTCCTTTGTCTTTTATTTTTAATGTTAGTCCATCCATTTCTGCACAGACTAATAACTTCCTTATTATCTCCTCCTCTGAAGGGGTGTTTTCACTCTTCTACTGCTGTGCGTACACCGTTCTTGCTGTGGTCAGGATGTGTAGTATTAAGTATATTGTCCCTTTATTGTAGCCATCTGGTATAATGCCTAATAGAAGTAATTCTGGCTTGGACTCTACACATCGCCTAACCATTTTTTTCTTACCACTTCTGAATTTGTATCCAAAATTTCCTTGCTTTTTTTACAGGTCCCATCACGTGTGGGTCTATTTTATGACAGCTCTAGAGCATAGGATAACTAGGTTCCTGCAAAAGATAGTTATCGTTTATCATTGTAATGATTGCAGTGAGGGCAGTTTGGTGTAGTGGTTAAGGCACCATGCTAGAAATTGGGAAATAAAGCCAGTTAGGTGACGTTAGGCCAGCCACTGTCTCTCAGTCCTAATCTCCACATTGGCGAGAGGAAGGGCATCCAGCCAGTAAATACTCAGCTCTATTCAGTTGCCCAGAACTCCACAATGAAAGTTATTGTGGGGTCATTAAAAGATGACGACTCTCAGCCCTAAGAAGTCATTGGTACACCCTATCTGAAGATATAGTTGAGAAGACCCCATCAAACTTGTTGATCATCAGAAATTAGGACTGACTCAGTGATACAAAACAGAAGAAAAGTGATTTAATGGGGGGGGAGTTGCCAGGCCTGGGGGCTATAGCATCCCAAAGTCCACCAACCACGATTCTTAGTTCCAAAGCGGTATTGTGTTTATCTTGGTGGTATATCTTTTTGTGTGTATAGTTCATTTTAAATAGCTCTTTTCTTAGAGAAGCACTGTTTTACTCACCCCTGTCATATAAGAACAGGTTATATTTGCATAGGTCCTCTGCATTCAGGCATAAAGGATCAGATCATATGTTAAGATTTATTGCTGAGGCTTATACATAAGAATCGAGTAAGCTAAAGTTCAATACTAAATTGGCACTAGTTACAGGTCCATGGAATTCAAGGGGAGTTGGAAAGTTTGTGGCAACGTAATGACTCTAAGCTGATCACACACTTAACTCCACCTCCCAGCTCTGCCTGCTCCTCTCCTACATCTATAAGTATATTGTAACGGTATAGGGTTTCCTGCCTAGGCAGGGGTTTGGACTAGAAGGCCTCCAAGGTCCCTTCCAACTCTACTATTGTATTGTATTGCACGGACATGGACAAGAATAAAAAGGGATTGAGTAAGTGCCATTAAGTTGCCATCAACTCCTATTGACCATCTGGGTAGACATTTTCCAGAGTGAGCTGTCTTGAGAAGATGAAATTAGAAGATTTAATGAAGCCCTGAAACATTAGATTTTACTCTTCCTATAAATGCAAGAGAGGGCTGTTTTTCTGTCTACTAAGTATGTGCGTGTGTCTGTCTTCCTTCTGCAGAATGATTCCAATGATTGTCCAGTTTTCAATTCTAATTATATTGCATTCATCTCTCGTGCTGATAACCACGGCAGAGGATTACAAATGCTTACCCCTGGTGCTCCGGAAAACTTGCTGCTGGATTAATGAGACTTACCTGGCACGAAATGTCATCATCTTTGCCTCAATTATGATTAATTTCTTGGGAGCCATCATCAATATTGTAAGTATTTCAGAAGGGAAAGGTTGTCTGAATGGAGAAGGGAGCAGAAAATGCATAATGCTAGTAATTACAAGCAACTTTACTCAATCTGATGCCTTTCAGATATGCCCGACTACAAACCTTTCATTATACTGTGAGGTCTGAGCTACAAATAATTCTGTTCTATTGGTACTTTCATAATATTCTTTAGTTCTGGCTGGCTATGATGAGAGCTACAACCCCAAAATCTGCAAAGTGAAAGATTGGAGAAAGCTGATTTCCCAGGATAGTAGCTTCTGATATTTTGCACTTGAAAGCATTTAAATATACTTTTCCCTCTGGAAAATGAAAGGAGGGAGGGAGGAAGGAAGGAAGAAAGGAAATCAAACCCCAGATTATTCAGTCTTTCAGGGGGTCTCAGATGACACACTGGTGTCTTTGTCCTTTGGGAAGATTTTATTTCCCTAATTATGGTTTTGTTCTGTACAATGCATTGACATTTCCAGCTGCATGTGGTCAGCCATGATAATACTTCTCAAGAACTAGGATAAATATAATCCAAATTAGCTGAATTTCACAGAGGGCCCTAATTCTCTGTCGCTCTATACACAATTAATATTTCTGAATATGGGTCCATCTGTAGGCAACCAATTTAGTCTATCTATTCATCTTCATCATCTTCATCTTCTAGAAAATAATTTCGCATTTATCTATCAATCATCTATATCTATCAACTATCAATCATCTTTTATCTACCAATCATCTGCCTCTATCATCTATTTATCTAGCATCCAGCATCTATCTATTTATCAACTATATCTATCTATCTATCTATCTATCTATCTATCTATCTATCTATCCATCCATCCATCCATCCATCCATCCACCCACCTATCTATCTATCTATCTATCTATCTATCTATCATCTATTTATCTATCTATCTATCTATCATCAATTTATCTATTCATCATCACCATCATCTATCATCTATCAATCATCTATCATTTATCTATCTATCAAACTGTATCTATCATCTATCAATCATCTGTCATCATTTCCATCTATCCACCCACTCACCCATCCATTCATCCGTCCGTCCATCCGTCTGTCTAACTGTCTATCTATCATCTGTCATCATCTCCAGCCATTCATCTATCTATTCATCTTCATCATCATCATCATCATCATCATCATCATCATCTATCAATCATCTGTATCTATCATCTATTTATCATCTATCATCTGTCATCATATCTATCTATCTATCTATCTATCTATCTATCTATCTATCTATCTGTATCTATCTATCTATCTATCTATCTATCTATCTATCTATCATCTATCTGTATCTGTCTATCTATCTATCTATCTATCTATCTATCTATCTATCTATCTATCTATCTATCTATCATCTATCTATCATCTATCTATCTATCTATCATCTATTTATTATCTAATATTTATACGGCCATCCATTTCACAAGAGTGTGGCTTAAAACAAAACACTCTTTTAATATATATTTTTGAAACATTAAAATAGAAATCTCGCATAACACAAAGCGGGGGGGGGAGGAACATGGAAAGGATGGTTGTGACCTCATAAAATTCCCACAGAGAGGGTAAAAACTGGGAACTGTCTGGTTTGCTTTATAATATGTTTGAGTGATAATTCTTTTAATATGTCTTCCAACATGCAAGCATGTTGTAAGCCCATGCACTACAGATTCTTCATCATTTCAAAAGAGTTGCCTGCTGTTGCCCTCAATATGTAATTTCTAAAAAAGAGGATTATTTTTCTGCTTTTCCTAGGTGGTTTTTTAATTCAGAGTATTCTCATAGAGTTGGAGGCATTAACCCTATTGTCGTGGTTGTTGTCTTCCTCTCCTCCTCCTCCTCCTCCTCCTCCTCCTCCTCCTCCTCCTCCTCCTCCTCCTCCTCCTCCTCCTCCTCCTCCTCCTCCTCCTCCTCCTCCCCCCCCCCCCCAAACAAGTACTCTTCTTCCTTCATTTCTCAACAGACTCTGCAGAGTAATTTCATTATTTTTCTTATTCTTCTGTCTTTTCTTTTCCACAGCTCTGGTGTGACCTGGACAAACAACTGCCTTTTAAGAATCAAACTTTCAACTCTTCGGTATATTTTACAGATATTTGCTCGTATCCAGAGGTAATCCTAAGCATATCATTTTGCACAGAGATAAGCCAACACAATAAGTTAGGCTCGGCAAGGATGGCCAATAACAAACTTTAGGATGATGTGAAACTTGAAAGCAGAGCTTTATTTCAGTGATGCAGGTTCTCGAGTTACGACAGTTCATTTAGTGACCATTGGAAGTTACAACAGCGCTGAAAAAAAGGGACTTATGACCATTTTAACACTTACAACCGTTCCCAGGGTCACGTGATCAAAATTCAGAATCTTGGCAACTGATTCATATTTATGACGGTTGCAAAGTACCCGGGATCACATGATCCCCTTTTGTGACTTTTTGAGGAGCAAAATCAATGGGGAAGCCTGATCCACTGAACAACCGAGTCACTCCTGAACAACTGCAGCAATTAACTTAACAACTGTAGCACGAAAGGCCGTGAAATGGGGCAAAAACTCACTTAACAAATGTCTCACTGAACAACATAAATTTTGGGCTCAAGGGCGGCCTTAGCTTGAGGACTCCCTGTATCATGTTGCTTCATTTCAAGTGGGTTTCAAAGATCCCTTCCACTCTCTCTAACTCAACCGTTTGCATCCTGATGCTCTCCAGATGTTCTGGAGTACGCATGGTCTACTGCCAGAGTATATAGGGCAGTGATGGCAAACCTATGGCACGCGTGCCACAGGTGGCACGCGGAGACATTTGTCAGGGCACGCAAGGCGCTGCCCTGTCAGCTGGGCAGCACGCATGAGCGTGCTGGCCAACTGAGTTCACCCTTTTTTAAAGCCACTTTTCGCCCTCCCCAGGCTCCAGAGGCTTTATAGGAGCCTGGGGAGGGCGAAAACAGCCTCCCTTGTCCCCCCCCCCGGATGCCCTCCGGAGGCATCAGGGAAGCCTCCGGATGGTCCCTGAAGTCTTCGGAGCGCTCAAAACGATCCTCCGAGCAAACCAGAAGTGACTTCCGGTTTGCTCGGAGGGTTGTTTTGAGCGCTCCGAAAGCGTCAGGGAAGCATCCGGACGGTCCCTGAAGCCTTCGGAGCGCTCAAAACGACCCTCTGCTCGGAGGATCGTTTTGAGCGCTCCGAAGACTTCAGCAACCGTCTGGAGGCTTCCCTGACACCTCCAGAAGATGTCCGGGGGGGGCGGGGGAGGCTGTTTTCACCCTCCCCAGGCTCCTATAATGCCTCTGGAGCCTGGGGAGGGCGAAAAAAGCATGTAAAAATGTGGGGGGGTTGCGCCTGTGGTGCGTGCATGCGCACTGGGGGTCGCGCATTGCATTATGGGTGTGGCACGCTTGCACCTGACCCCCCTGTGCTCCCCCCACTTATGGCACGCGAGCCAACAAAGGTTCGCCATCACTGATATAGGGAGAGTAGTCCAAAACAGCTAGAGGGCAAGGACATGAGAGTCCAACCTATAGGGCAGGAATTCCCCTATATCCAGGATGGCAAACCTATGGCACGCACAGCATTCTCTGCAGCCATGCCAGCTGTCATCCCAGCTTAGCTCCACTGTGAAAGGGTGTGTGCCACCCGTCGGCCAGCTGGTCTTCAGGTCTCTGCCACATATGTGCAGGGGTGGGGTGCATGTGTGGAGGGCACAGACATTGTATTTGGGTTCTCGCGTGCCTCCCCGCACCCCGTTGTGTACCTGGAAGGCCTCCTGCATCAACCTGGAAGCCAAAACGGGGCATGGGATGCTGCGCGAGGCCCCCACATGCCCCATTTTGCTCCTGGAAAGCCTCCTGCACCAACCTGGAAGCAAAAAATGCGCAGGGGGGGTGTATGCGCGGGGTGGCAAGGGGACACTGGGGTTGTGCGTGCATTCACAGGGATCATGTGTGCATGCGTGGGGTCGTGTGCACATGTGCAGGGGAAGGGGTGCGGGGCGGTCGCGCATGTATTGCATTATGGGTATGGGTGTGCTTTTGCGCGCACACATACTTTAGGCACACAGAACAGCAAATGGTTAGCCATCACTTCCCTATATAATTCTCCTATCTAAGAGAGAGAAAAACGGATTGTCAGTGATCAATAATCCCATTGAGTTGAAGGCCTACTGGCAGTTGACTTTTAGGCTGATTCAGTCACTTCAGCACATTCATACATTCTCAAGAGCTCTTGAAAAATCTTCAGCTCTTGTACATGTATACGCCAGCAGACCCAAAGGTGGTTTTTCTCTGAAGACGTTTCGCTTCTCATCCAAGAAGCTTCTTCAGCTCTGACTGGATAGCAATAGCAATAAGCACTTAGACATATATACTGCTTCACAGTGCTTTCCAGCCCTCTCTAAGCGGTTTACAGAGTCAGCCCATCGCCCCCAACAATTTTGGGTCCTCGTTTTACCCACCTCGGAAGGATGGAAGGCTGAGTCAACCTTGAGCCTGGTGAGATTCGATCTGCCAAATTGCAGGCAGCCGGCAGGCAGCAGAAATAGCCTGCAGTACCCCATTCTACCCACTGTGGCATCACGGAGTTCTCTTCCCCACCATCCAGTCAGACCTGAAGAAGCTTCTTGGATGAGAAGCGAAATGTCTTCAAAGAAAAACTATGACCAGATGTTTCACTCCTCATCCAAGAAGCTTCTTCAGCTCTGACTGGATGATGGGGAAGGAAACTCCCTTCCCTTCCCCACCATCCGGTCAGAGTTAAAGAAGCTTCTTGGATGAGAAGCAAAACGTCTTCAAAGAAAAACCAGAAAGTCCAGTTGCCTCTTGAAAAAGCACCTTTGGGGCAACCATGACCTGGATGACGGAGAATCTCCATAGACATATATGTTAGAGGAGAAATCCCTCTATATTTTTTCCCCTGCAAAGTCTCATTTAGTCTAATGAAGTTGCTTTCAACTCTCTGTAAAAAACAACAACAACAGATTATGAGGCCCTAGAAAGAGCGCAAAAAAGAGCAATGAAGTTGATAAAGGGTCTGGAGGTTAGATTGTATGATGAATGGCCAATGGAAATCGGTATGTTTGAGCCGTGGTAGCGCAGTGGTTAGAATGCAGTGTTGCAGGCCATTTCTGTGGACTGCGGACTGCCAGCAGTTTGACAGTTCAAATTTCACCAGGCTCAAAGTTGACTCGGCCTTCCATCCTTCCGAGGTTGGTAAAATGAGGACCCAGATGGTGGTGGGGGCAATACGCTGACTCTGAAAACCACTTAGAGAGGGCTGTAAAAGCATGCGAAGCAGCATGCAAGTTTAAGTGCTATTCCTCTGGCTAACAGAGAGGCGGCTTAGGAAAGACATAATATCCATCTTCCAATACTTGAAGGACTTACGTAGTTCTTATATGAGCAGTGATGGGTTTCACATTTTGTTACCACTTGTTTGTGGGCGTACAAGCTGCTTCCGTGCATGTGCCCATCCTTCCGTGCATGCACTTTACTCGTGCACATGCCATTCCATGTGTATGCCCGGCCTCAAAAATGTGCCTAAATAGGACGGCATAGAGCCACCCATGATTCCCGCTACCAGTTTGGGCGAAATGATCCGAACCGGCTGAATATACCTTTGTATATGAGATTTTTGAATATATTAGTTTAGGTCTATGAGCTCAAAGCTGATGTTTCTCCCAATTTCCTTTGTAAAGTATTTCGTCTTTACCGGTATCCTGGCTATGGTGACTTGTGCCGTGTTTCTCCGTCTCAATTCGGTCCTTAAGTTGGCCGTGCTCCTCATCATGATTGCAATCTACTGCTTCCTGACTGAGACCATTTATGCCTCCCTGTTTCTCCAGTACGATGACATCAATCATAACGGAGAGTAAGTCTTTGTTTACATATTTGTTTACTCATGAGATTTTTATCCCGCCTTTATTATTTTTATAAATAACTCAAGGGGGGGGGGAACGTATCTAATACTGCTTCCTGATTAAAACTTACAATCACCTGATGATTGGCCTCAAATCATGCAGCTGGCTTTTGTGTCAAAAGTAGAACACATCATCATCATCATCATCTTGGCCATTGTCTATCCACTGCGGGATGAAGGCCTCTTCCACCTGTTCCCAACTAATTCAGTCCTAAGTTTTCTTTTGCCAATTGGGCCTCCAGTGCTTGCTGATGTTATCGATTCATCTTGCTTCATGGACACTTTTTATTAAGTGGGAAAGGTAGAACTAGAACTCACAATCTCCTAGCCCAAATTTCATCCAGCTAGTTTTCATGCCTAAGAAGGGACTAGAAGTCACCCAGCCATCTTTCATGCGTAAGAAGGCACTAGAACTCACAATCTCCTAATGATTGGCCCAAATTCATCCAGATAGCTTTCATGCCTAAGAAGGGATAGAACTCAGAGTCTCCTAAAGATTGGCCCAAAATCGCCCAGCCATCTTTCATGCCTACCAAGGCACTAGAACTCACAATCTCCTAATGATTGGCCCAAATTCATCCAGCTAGCTTTCATGCCTACGAAGGGACTGGAACTCAAAGTCTCCTGATGATTGGCCCAAATTCATCCAGCTAGCTTTCATGCCTACGAAGGGACTAGAACTCACAGTCTCCTGATGATTGGCCCAAATTCATCCAGCTAGCTTTCATGCCTACGAAGGGACTAGAACTCACAGTCTCCTGATGATTGGCCCAAAATCGCCCAGCCATCTTTCATGCCTACCAAGGTACTAGAACTCACAATCTCCTAATGATTGGCCCAAATTCATCCAGCTAGCTTTCATGCCTATGAAGGGACTAGAACTCACAGTCTCCTGATGATTGGCCCAAAATCGCCCAGCCATCTTTCATGCCTACCAAGGCACTAGAACTCACAATCTCCGAATGATTGGCCCAAATTCATCCAGCTAGCTTTCATGCCTACGAAGGGACTAGAACTCACAGTCTCCTGATGATTGGCCCAAAATTGCCCAGCCATCTTTCATGCCTACCAAGGCACTAGAACTCACAATCTCCTAATGATTGGCCCAAATTCATCCAGCTAGCTTTCATGCCTATGAAGGGACTAGAACTCACAGTCTCCTGATGAATGGCCCAAAATCGCCCAGCCATCTTTCATGCCTACCAAGGCACTAGAACTCACAATCTCCTAATGATTGGCCCAAATTCATCCAGATAGTTTTCATGCCTAAGAAGGGACTAGAAGTCACCCAGCCACCTTTCATGCGTAAGAAGGCACTAGAACTCACAATCTCCTAATGATTGGCCCAAATTCATCCAGATAGCTTTCATGCCTAAGAAGGGATAGAACTCACAGTCTCCTAAAGATTGGCCCAAAATCGCCCAGCCATCTTTCATGCCTACCAAGGTACTAGAACTCACAATCTCCTAATGATTGGCCCAAATTCATCCAGCTAGCTTTCATGCCTACGAAGGGACTAGAACTCAAAGTCTCCTGATGATTGGCCCAAATTCATCCAGCTAGCTTTCATGCCTACGAAGGGACTAGAACTCACAGTCTCCTGATGATTGGCCCAAATTCATCCAGATAGCTTTCATGCCTACCAAGGCACTAGAACTACAATCTCCGAATGATTGGCCCAAATTCATCCAGATAGCTTTCATGCCTACGAAGGGACTAGAACTCACAGTCTCCTAAAGATTGGCCCAAAATCGCCCAGCCATCTTTCATGCCTACCAAGGCACTAGAACTCACAATCTCCTAATGATTGGCCCAAATTCATCCAGATAGCTTTCATGCCTAGAACTCACAGTCTCCCGGTTCTAATCCAGCACCTTTAACCATTACACCAAATTGCAGCTTAAATACTTCTTTAACAAAAGTTTAGCCACACAGAGGCACTGTAGACAGTGGGGTGGGTGGCATACACATTCAATAAGTAAATAACAACCCTGAATAGATGTCCTTCTGCTCTGCATCATATTCCTTAAATAAAACAGTTCCCCAAACATGCAGTGTAACTTATCAAAAACAGAGTAGCTACAATTTTCCAAATCCCCCAACCTGTCAGTCATTTTCATGACAGCTGCCTGGAGCCAAATGCCTTCCAGCTGCATCTATTGCAGTAACCTTCCGGAGGGGGAGGGGGTTAGAAATAATCTACCTCCATCCACCCCCACCCCCACCCCAAAAAGTGTGCTAAGATGCTGTGCATATCAGTGTGCAATTATTCCATAGCCCCTTCTTATTTCTTCAGAACAATGGGACAAAAATAGCCTCGGCCAGCAGAGAGCCTTACCTGAATCATCTCATCTCTAAGACAAGATAATTCTGCAGCGATGCTAGAAATATCTCATCAGCTGGGAAAAGGACGGGCAGAAATGAAAGGGGAAAGCCTTATAATGGCTCCCCAAAGTGGAAGGCAATATCACGGCTGGTTTGATGTGTCAATCTTTTATTGTCAGGGGCTTTTCATTGACTGTCATCTCAACAGGAACATGCAAATGGAGAGAGGTTTTTTTTAGCATCAGGTGGGAAAAAAGGACAGGAAGCACAGCTTGGGCAGGGAGTTCTCATAGAAGAAATGCAAAAAAAAAAAAAAAAGTGTCTGACTTAATTCCGGGTAGAATATTTTGAAGCGAGAAGTAGTTGCATCCTGGAGTCTTGTGGGATGGATGGATGGAAACGTATCAAAGAGAGAACCAACTGTTTTGACCTAAGCTTCCCCAGCAGCATGAAGCGAGTCCTCATCCTAATAAACCCCTTTTATTTAATTTACAGTGAATTCCTCTCCAGCAAAGTCTTTCCTCTCCCACAGTCTTTCAAGATAGTTCACAATTACCGACCTTTATCAGGCTTGGAGAGTGGCCATGCCGATATCTCTCAGACGCCACAATACTTGGCAAGAATGCAGGAACGAACTTATTGTCTCCTGCAAACTCCACTCTCCTTTTGCTCCTCTTTTATTCCCTATGGGAGGGGCCATTCACCGTCCACCTGTCGCCTTACTCCCAAGTTGACCCTTGTTCCTTAGCTGTTCCCTTCGTCTGGCAACTCTGCGCATGCGCACACTGGGAACAGGCTCCAGCTGTTCTTCTGCCTCACCAATGTCTGACTCTGAAGGCAGCTGATAACTGTCAGACGGCCCTGGCCCTATCTCTGCCTCCAACACAGAGCTCTCCTCAGAGCCTTCCCCAGACTCCAGGAGTGGCCCATGTTCCTCTCCAACCTCCCCACTGTCTGGATCTGCTGCCAGCACTGCCAGCTGCCATGCTTAAGGTAGGACTAGAATTCACAGTCTCCTAGCGATTGGCCCAAAGTCACCCAGTCCACTTTCATACCTGATGAATTAAAAACAAAACAATAGAAAACGTGTTTTAGTTTAAGCTTTGTTCTTCTTTTCTGATTTTTTTTTAATCGCCGCTTCCTTCTCTCTTTTCTTCTTCTCTACAGCACGGATTTCCTGGGGACGAAAGAAGCTTCATTGCTCCTCATGGCCATGTTTCTGTTAGCTGTATTCTATCACGGCCAACAGGTAAGGCAAATGTTTCTTTTCTATTTGCACCTTCTCCCAAGCAGAAAATATCTCCCCTTGCTCTGCTAGAACCTGCCAATCACGACTCCCCTTTGGAGCAAATAATTAAATATCAGACTAGAGTATTTTATGCCCTTCAATAATTGAAGACCTGATTAACCTTAAAAGAAAGGGCCAATTAAAATCAACACACGGCCAGGTCCGTGCAGCGTCTATTTTTTAATTGCTGTGTAAAATATTATAAATAGAAAAGCTGTTTCAGAATATCTTATCGGTCTCTATTCAATTTGCTCTAGTTGGGAAATTAAAAATCAATTCAACATCCAAACCAGGACACACAGATGCTACGAGAATGGCAGATTTCCTGTTAGGGATCTGTAAAAAAAAGGATTAAAAATAAAATAAAATTGTGGGAAAGTAGTATCTCATTACATATGGCATGGGTGTCAAACTCAAGGTTCAGGGGCCAGATCTAGCCCACAGGGTGCCTAGATGTGGCCCATGGGGCCACCCTCGAAACATCAAAGGACAGGCATGCAGTGCCCCCGCCAGCAAAAATGGAGCTTGGGTGGGCCGCTTTCCTGAGCTCTGTTTTCACTGGCAGACCACTGCAGGAGGCTGTTGCAGCTGAAAACGGACCTTGGGACTGAGGAGTCCCGGTACATTGGGAGCTTACAAAATTCATTTATTTGTCTTGCTTAGCAATGGAAATATTGGGCTCCAATATTCAATTAGTCAAGAACTAATTGTATAGATATCCAGTACAGAGGTGACATTCAGCAGGTCCTGACCAGTTCTGGAGAACCGGTAGCGGAAATTCTGAGTAGTTTGGAGAACCAGTAAATACCACCTCTGACTGGCCCTGCCCCCATCTATTCTCTGCCTCCCGAGTCTCAGCTGATCGGGAGGAAATGGAGATTTTGCAGTAACCTTCTCCTGCCATGCCCACCAAGCCACATCACACCCACCAAGCCACATCCATAGAACCCGTAGTAAAATATTATCCCACCACTGATTTGCTCATAACATTTTCTCCCTCTTGTGAAAAAAAGAACTGGAGGAAATGAATTTCTCATGAGAGGAACAACCAGGTGCAAAAGAGTCTTTCAGGCTTCTTATCCCTGCTGAGATTTATCAGAGCTTTTAGCTACTGAACGTTACTCTATATACCTTCAAAGCATTCTCAAATGGAATGAGCCAGTCATTTGGGGGAGAAAATGTCCTGCCCATAATTCACAAGGGGGGGGTTGATAGCCAACAACTGTCAGATTTCAAGCTGCAATCTTCCTCATGTACTTTATACATGTCAGAATATTCATGAACTGGAATAGGACGTAGCAACAGGTCAGTCTTGGGTTCAAGAGTTGCAACACTGATGGTGTCAGTGTTCCAAATATCATGCAGAATTAAATCAGAGTCCAAGGCAGAGCTATCCTTAAAGTTCCAATTTAATAAGACAGACATGTTGGCAACAAACTGTGGAATCCCAAATCTAAAAGCTTCCTGGGATCCCACCCAGTTGAAAGTTCATGATCTTATCCCCACACCCATAAATCCATCACATGGTCCAATCTTCAGCCACGCTGGCATTTCCACCCATCTAGTTCCGGTCAGGTGCAGAAGTGTGGAGACAAAAGATGACCTTGGGCTTCTAGAAAGGAATGACAACAACACATTCCACAATTGTACTCCTTTCTATTCCCCTTCCCAATTACTACACTAATGAAACAGCATAATGAAATAAGAGAGAGTGTGGCAGGCCAAAGATCCTAAAAAGGAATGTAACTGCAGGCCTGACAGATGGTTGCATATACACTGGAAAGTTAAAAGGTGGGGATTGTCAACTATTAGCATTTGTGGATGATCTTTGTTTCACCGCAAAGGCTGTATCACAGTAAAAAGGATTCTCGGGTATTTGAAGGGAACTGTATTTGGGTCTTCAAATACAGGTATCTGAAGAATATTAAGGTAATTGAATTTTTGTCTGTTCCAGTCATGAAGGGAGCAGTGTCAGAATATTCATGAACTGGAATAGGATGTAGCAACAGGTCAGCCATTGGGGGCTGACTGGAATAGGGCATGGCAACAAGGTCAGCCAATGAATAGGCATAGCAACTAAATTAGCCAATGAAGGCTGTTTAGAAACTGAAACAGTATTTGCTGGAGACAGCTAGGTGCCTGGGCGTGGCTTAGGCTTAGCTTGACTGCCCTGTATAGAGGGGGTTCTCTTTGTCTGCATTAAGCGCTGAACTCTGAACTGAAACAAATCTAGCCCGCCTGTGGTTGAACCTGCTTACAATCTCTCCTCTCAGATTCATTGGAAGAATCTGCTGTTGGTATTGTACATTTACCCATGTGTTATTATGTATAGAAAGAAGTTAATGAATCCTGCTGAAGCAGTTATCTGTGCGTGCTTTCTGGATGTGATTTCTACAGCAAACTCTGACAATACAGGCCGTTATTTTTGTTCCTGCTTTGGTTTCAGTTTCATCCTTAATGAGAAACTTTAATTTAATTTGTTTTTAGAAAATTCTGAGACTGGCGCACACACACACACACACACACACACACATAAAGTAATTTCTTTTAGAGATCTCTTCTGCCACAGTCAATAGGTCTGCATGATGTCTTCTGCAAAGTCCTCAATTTATATTTAAAAAATAATGTTAACAAGGACTGCATTAGACTTCATTAGACATGTGGTAAATCAGATACTCTTTGGACAGTCGTTGGGCAATAGAAGCAGTGGCTTTTGAACTTAAATATTATATGCTTCTAAAATCATTTTGTTGCACTCTGGTGTCCAGGAACATAATCAAGTTACACTAAAACAGAAAGGGACTCATAAACCTACAATGTTTTTTTTTCCCAACAAACAAGATAAGAAAGAAGTTTAGTTAGCTGGCAACATCTATTAGAGCTTAATGGATCTCAAGAGCGTAAGAAGGTTTTGATGCGGTCAGTATTTGGATGGTCCCAGGCTTGTAAACTACATAAAGTAACAAAGGGGGGGGGGGGGCAGAAAAGGATAATGGAAAACCACTTTTGTGTTGTCTATGAAAGTCACCAGAAGTCAAGCTCAACCTGAAAGAGATTTCATCTTGTTTAAACTTTGTTTAAAGAGCAGATAATGATCTGAAACAGCGTCTGGTAAAAATTTCTTGGCTGTTTAAAGGGAGATGGTTTTCTTTCCATTTCTTAGACAATAAAAAATTGCCAAGGGAGAACAAATATTCACTGAAAAATCTCATAAATAAGGAACTGTTTTTTTCTCATCACTTATTCCAGTTATGAACTGGACAAGAGATGTCTGACAAGCATTTTCCACTCAGTTTTCATCTGGTATCAAGTCTCCCTGATATGTGTGAATGTATCTATGTGTACATTGTGTGTGTTGGTCGGGAAAACCTTCAAATCAAGGTTGAGTCCCAGTAACTCCCTGGACAGATCCCTGCAGTTTTCTTGGCAAGACTTTGCAAGTGGTCTGCCATTGCCTCCTTCCTAGGGCTGAGAGAGATTGTGTGGCCCAAGGTCATCCAGCTGGCTTTGGGCCTAAGGCTAGACTTCAACTCACATTTCTCTATTCCTAGCCCAACACTTTAATCGCTAGATCCATGCTTCTCACCAGTGGTGGGATTCAAAAAATTTTACTACCAGTTCTGTGGATGTGACTTGGTGGGCATGACATGGCTTGGTGGGCGTGGCTTGGTGGGCATGGCAGGGGAAGGATACTATAAAATCTCCATTCCCTCCCCACTCCAGGGGAAGGTTACTGCAAAATATCCATTCCCTCCTGATCAGCTGGGACTCAGGAGGCAGAGAATAGATGGGAGCGAGGCCAGCCAGAGGTGCTATTTGCCAGTTCTCCAAACTACTCAAAATTTCCGCTACCAGTTCTCCAGAACCGGTCAGAACTGGCTGAATACCACCTCTGCTTCTCACCCTAGGCAACTTTAAGATGTCTGGACTTCCCCAGTCAACATGCTTGGGGAAGTTGATATGGTTAAAACATAATGCACTAGACCTATGTTTTTGTACATCTATTGTGACATAAAGTCATTAAGAATTGTAGTTATAACTTACCTCTGCTTAGGAATCACATATGAGAAAGGGATGGTCTCAAATGTAAGAAGGATAAAATCCTGTCAATATTTCTATGGACCTAATATCCAGAAATCCCAGTTAACTTTGGACTCAAATGTCTTCACATTTGGTGATATATAATAAGCATTACCCACCTCCCCCAATATTATGTGATGAGTTAATACCACTTTATAGTGCTTTGGTAAAGCCACACTTGGAATACTGCATCCAGTTTTGGCCACCATGATCTAAAATATATGTTGAGATTCTACAAAGAGTTCAGAGAAGAGCAACAAAGATGATTGGGGGGCTGGAGGATGAAATATATGAAGAACAGTTGCAGGAATTAAGCATGTGAAAAGAAGAACCAGGGTTGACATGGTAGCAGTGTTCCAATATTTAAGGGGCTGCCACAACGAAAAGGGGAGGTTAACTTATTCTCCAAACACCAGAAGGCAGGACAAGAAGCAATGAGTGGAAACTAATCAAGGAGAGAAGCAACTTAGTACTGGGGAGACATTTCCTAACAGTTAGAACAATTAATCAGTAGAACGACTTGCCTCCAGAAGTTGTGAATGCTCCAACACTGGAAGTTTTTAAGAAGATGCTGGATAGCCATTTGTCTGAAATGGTAGAGGGTCTCTTTCTTGATCAGGGGATTGGCTAAGAAGACCTCCAAGATCTCTTCCAGCTCTGTTCTTCTGTTAGACCTTGTTTATTGTCAGCTAATTTTGTCCAGCCAATAACTAAGATGTGACTCCAGCACAAAAGATTAGTTTAACATGGAGTGCAGGAAAAGTGTAACGATGCCCAGGGGGGGAGTTTGCTAAATTACACATCCAGGGATTCAAAGGACACATCATTGGTGCAATGACATTTATAATTCTTCACACTGGAATTGATTTGATGTCTTGTAAAGCTTTGACTTAGATGGCTATTTTAAGGACAAACTACACATTACATGAATTACATATTGTGCAACTCCTGCTCTAAATTTTATTTACTTCAAAGTACCTATGCAGCCGTATTGATCCACATCGGGATCTTTTTCAGAGACGGAGAGGAGTTTTAACCCTTTCCTCTCTAGCTTATCCCCAGGAAACATTTTAAAATGAGCGGTGGTGCCGCAAGGGTTAGAATGCAGTACTGCAAGGCTACTTCTGCTGACTGCTGGCTGCCTGCAATTTGGCAGTTCAAATCTCACCAGGCTCCAGGTTGACTCAGCCTTCCATCCTTCCGAGGTGGGTAAAATGAGGACTCAGATTGTTGTGGGAAATATGCCGACTGTAAACCGCTTGGAGAGGGCTAGAAAGCACAGTGAAGCGGTATATACTGTAAGTCTAAGTGCTTATTGCTATTGCTGAAAGAAAAGAAAAATGGACACAATTGACTTTTCCAAAGAGTGCTTTTTTCAAGAGGCAACCGGACTTTCTGGTTTTTCTTTGAAGATGTTTTGCTTCTCATCCAAGAAGTTTCTTCAACTTTGACTGGATGGTGGGGAATCAGAACTGAAGAAGCTTCTTGGATGAGAAATGAAACATCTTCAAAGAAAAAACTGAAAGTCCAGTTGCCTCTTGAAAAAGCACCTTTGGGACAGCCATGACCTGGATGGCTGAGGATCTTCATAGACTCTCAACTGACTTTTACTTTACAAAAACACACGCATATGGAAATGGCTAATTTTTAGAGGAATGAATTAAAATATATATTCCCTATGCCCCAAGATTTTGAGGATCCCAAATGTTTAGTTGACTAGATTCATATCAGGCACAAAGGATCAGGACCATACATTAAGGGGTAGTTCAGCAAGGTTCATTGCTCAAGCCTTTAAACAAGATCTAGTCTCTAAGAAGGGTGGCTCAGTGGCTAAGATGCTGAGCTTGTCAATCAGAAAGGTCAGCAGTGGTTCGAATCCCTAGCGCCGCATAACGGAGTGAGCTCCCGTTACTTGTCCCAGCTTCTGCCAACCTAGAAGTTCAAAAACACGTAAAAAATGCAAGTAGAAAAATAGGGACCACCTTTGGTGGGAAGGTAACAGCGTTCCGTGCGCCTTCGGCGTTTAGTCATGCTGGCCACATGACCATGGAGACGTCTTCAGACAGCGCTAGCTCTTCGGTTTTGAAACAGAAATGAGCACCACCCCCTAGAGTCTGGAATGACTAGCACATATGTGCGAGGGGAACCTTTACCTTTAGTCAATTAAAGTTCCATGCCAAATTGGCATCAGATAAAAGTCAACAAAATTCAGGAGGACTTGGAGCATTTGTGGCAATGTAACACCTCTAAGCTGATGATGCACTTCACTCCAACACCCAATTCTCCCTGATCTTCTCTTACCCTGCAATGTATTAGATCTGTGTTTGTCCTTGAAAATAGTCTACAAATCACCCCCATCAGTCTAGTTTGAACATCTCTGAACCAAATTTCATTAACTGCCAGACTGTTTCTAAGCTGGAAGTTGGTGCTTCTCTACTGGGTCACCCTAGAATTGATTTAATATCTATCCACACTTCTCTTAGATGCTTATTCTTAAGGATGGACCCTAAAAGGCCTTCTTGTCTTTGCAGCTTGAATACACAGCAAGGCTCGACTTTCTGTGGCGTGGCCAGGCCAAAGAAGAAATCAACGAGATGAAGGAGTTAAGAGAGCACAATGAAAACATGCTACGCAATATCCTGCCAAGCCACGTGGCCCGTCACTTCCTGGAAAAAGACCGAGATAATGAAGTACGTAAGAACTGGGTTCTAGTAATGGACGTGGCAAAAAAAGCTAAGCTAGATAGAGCCTTGAGGAAGGTATGTGGCATCCTTTGCCAAAACATCAGCTTAACCCAGAAAGTCAGGAAATATTGGAATAGCTTACCTTCTGGAGTTGTGAGGGCTTCGTTCTTAAACAGTTTCAGACAAAGTTTGGACAGTAGAACCCTTGGAGCTCTCTCAGCTTGGTTGTTTGCTTACAGACATTTCATTACCCAACTAGGTAATATCATCAGTCTGGTGAGAATGGGGTCTGCTTCATTTATATATGGCACTTCCCTTGCCAGTGTTGGTAAGGGTGTGATCTCCTTGGCCATTCCAAGCAAAACTACTTTTCGTTATTTGTTATCAGAAGCACCTACCTAAGAACCATTAAAAAGCTGTACCACAATTTGTCCAGGATGTTATCCAGATTTCTGCCCTGGGCAAAGGATTGGATTATGTTTTTTTTAACTGCCCAGAGTGATTGGATATGAGATGAGTGGCAAATCAATTTTATTAATAAATGAGATAAATTGGAAGCTCTTAAGGTCCCTTCCAAGCCTGCGATATTAACTCTCATAAGGTATTTACCCTGTTATCCCCGAGAATAAAGATCTCCCTGGATAATAAGCCCAATTGGGCTTTTGAGTGCATGCACTAAAATAAGCCCTCCCTCAAAATAAGCCCTCCCTGAAAATATTGCAACACGGCAGCAGCCATGAAGTGACCATGCCGCCTCCTGTACTTCAAATATAATAAGACGTCCCCAAAAATAAGAATAAGTGCTTATTTTTGTGGGGAGAGGTCGAAATAAAATAAGACCCTATCTTATTTTTGGGGAAACACAGTAAGATAAGGCTATATAAGTTAAAGGATGTCAACTGCTTCTAATGGTAAGCACATGTATTCTCAGCACTGAAATCATACTTGCTCTTTCCAAGAGTAATTCTGTAATGCTGCCTTTGATCTCTCTCCCCCCTGACCCCCACTCCAACCCAAAACACCCCGGTTCCTCCCTCCCTTCCTGCTGTTACATTGAATAATCATACCTGCAGAGAGTCTCTGCATCAGCTGCCTGGATCATTCAAGGTTCAATACAGTAAACACTTATTTACGTAATGTGCTAACCTCCCCCTTCCCCAGGGAAGTGAATAGGGAAATGAATGCTTTCCTTTCTGCACAGATTGGCTTAAGGCTCACCGCACAAAAGCTTCCGCATCAAGAAAACAAGCGACTGCAAATAGATTGCATTTCAGCCTTTCCCAGCCACTCCAGATGTGTGGGCAGCTCCTGTTTGATCCGCAGTTATGTAAGGGAGTCAGGTGTTCACAGGGCGTTAAATCTTGGGAGTCGGGCTTTTGGGGAACTAAAATTAGATTTTGTCAGAGTTCCCAAGTAGGCCAGACAGGTCCACGTGAGCTAATTCTATTTTATTGTAAGGCCACATTAACGCAATCTTGCAAGTCTGAAAGTACAAATCTCCCGCTGTCTTCTTTGCAGTCTGAGAATTTGTGGAAAGAGAATCTCGCTTCTCTGTTTCTTTCTCCATCCATTATGCAGCTGTGGGCTATGTCAGCAGTCCCCAAACCTTTCCAGTTTGGCGGCCCATCCCAGGGGAGGAGGGGGGGAGTGTGAGAGGCCGGCACATGCGCACATCTTCATTTGTGTGAGCAGCAGACACATGCACCCTATGCTTCCGAAACGGTATAGGGTTTCCTGCCTAGACAGGGGGTTGGACTAGAAGACCTCCAAGGTCCCTTCCAACTCTACTATTGTATTGTATTGTATTGTATTGTATTGTATTGTATTGTATTGTATTGTATTGTAAGTGGAGCTGAATGGGGGGGGGGTGCTCCACTCGTACAAGCAGCAGGCACTTACTACTTACACAGCAGCAAAAGGCACTTGCACAAGTGGAGGGCACACAAATGGAGCTTCGTGCGCAAGCCCCCTCAATTTGTGCAAGTGGAGCTTCACACGCACACACTTACCCCAACCCACGGGCCAACCAAGGCCATGGCCTGTGGGTTGGTGACTCCTGGGTTACGTTGCCCAACAAGATGGGGAAGAACAGGCCACACCTGCAGACTATATGAACCTTCAATCTCTTTTGTGTAGTCTTACAAAGCTCTTACATCTGCTGACTGAAACTTCTGACTTACATCTGCTGACTGAAATGTGAGCCAACAATGTGCGGCAGCAGCCAAAAAAAAGCCAGTGAAATCCTAGGTTGCCTTAACAGAGGGATAGAATCAAGATCAGGTGAAGTACTAGTACCGCTTTACAAAGCCTTGGTAAGACCACACTTGGAATATTGCATCCAGTTTTGGTCACCACAATATAAAAAAGGTGTTGAGACTTTGGAAAGAGTTCAGAGAAGAGCAACAAAAATGATTAGGGGACTGGAGTCTAAAACATATGAAGAACGGTTGCAGGAACTGGGAATGTCTAGTTTAATGAAAAGAAGGACTAGGGGAGACATGATAGCAGTGTTCCAATATCTCAGGGGTTGCCACAAAGAAGAGAGAGTCAAGCTATTCTCCAAGGCACCTGAGAATAGAACAAGAAGCAATGGGTGAAAATAATCAAGGAGAAAAGAAACTTAGAACTAAGGAGGAATTTCCTGACAGTTAGAACAATTAATCAGTGGAACCGCTTGCCTCCAGAAGTTTTGAATGCGCCAACACTGGAAGTTTTAAAGATGGTTGGATAACCATTTGGCTGAAGTGGTGTAGGGTTTCCTGCCTAAGCAGTGGGTTGGACTAGAGGACCTCCAAGATCCCTTCCAACTCTGTATTCTGTTCTGTTCTGTTCAAATACATTCTTTAAGGAATCCAATATCCGTTCTCATAGCCTGCACTCCTCAAAATAAAAACACCCTTTCTGCTTTGCGTTGTTTTAAGAACTTGCCATGACTACAAAGGGAATAAAAAATAGCTTTCCAATATGGGCTCTAAAAGACAATGTTTCATTAATCGTCATTCTATCCTATCCTATCCTATCCTATCCTATCCTATCCTATCCTATCCTATTCTTGCATGCTCATACAACATTCAATAGCCATTGGGCACACTCATTGGTGTTTGTGATCTTCTCTTCTTTGGGGTTACTTACTGATGGTGATGTGGAATATTTTAACCAAGTACCCTCATCCCTGTTCTTGGCTGATGCTATTTTGTTTGCATAAGGATCAGCACACCAACCATGAGATTACCAGCAATATATTCTAAATATAGATGCATTTGCCCTGGGAAGCTAGCAACACATTCTCACAGTGATCGCAATCAAAAAATGTGTATGCAAGAAACAAACTGTTCTACCAAGAAAAGAGATTTTTTGTATCTCCGGGTTCAACCGTGGGCTCCTTGGTGCTCTCTGAGCTTGGTGGTTTTCTTGTAGATGCTTCATTACCCAATGATAGATAACTGTTGTGACCCTCCAGCATAGCTGGCAGCAGATTCGGACAGTGAGGAGGTTGGGGAGGAACATGGCCCAGTCCTGGAGTCTGGGGAAGGCTTGGACGAGGGCTCTGCATCAGAGGCAGAGATGGGGCCAGGGCCATCTGACAGTTATCAGCTGCCTTCGGAGTCAGACATCAGTGAGGCAGAAGAACAGCTGGAGCCTGTTCCCAGTGTGTGCATGCACAGAGTTGCCAGACAAAGGGAACAGCTAAGGAACAAGGGTCATCTTGGGAGTAAGGCCACAGGTGGACGGTGAATGACCTCTCCCATAGGGAATAAAAGAGGAGCAAAAGGGGAGGGATGTTTGCAGGAGACAATTAGTTCATTTCTGTATTCTTTCCAAGTATTGCAGCATCTGAAAGATATCAGCCTGGCCACTCTCCAAGCCTGATAAAGGTCAGTAATTGTGAACTACCTTGAAAGACTGTGGGCCAGGACTTCGCTGGAGATGAATTCAGTGTAAATTAAATAAAAGGGGTTTATCAGGACAAGGACTCAGCTTCGTGCTGCTGGGGAAGCCTAGATCAAAAGAGTAACATTATCAGTGCTAGATAACCTCCAAACAAACTACTACTTCTTCTTGGATGTTTAACCTTGCATTGCAAGATTGAACCTCAGGCCACCAGCATGGTTTCTTGATGGTTAGATTGATGAGCAAATTAAATAAATGGCCTCTCTTCTGCAAGTGAAATTGCAAGTCATCCCTACAGAACAGCCTCCTCCTGAAGATCTTGATGGTGCCAACTGGTGACGTTTCATAACATCTTAAAACCTAGATGTTCCCACAGAAACTTAGGTTGGGAGGTTGAGGAAGCACCATTGGCTGTTCAATGATTATTGTCATGATGATGTGATTTTTTTTTATAGCCTCTGAATATATTTTGGCTTTTTAGTATATTCATTGATGGACAGTTCTATTGCTTGTTTGGGTTTCATCTTCGTGTATCATCTTGGTGAACACGGAAGATAGAATCATAGGGCTGGAAGGGGCCTTGGAGGTCTTCTAGTCCAACCCTCTGCTTAAGGCAGGAGACCTTATACCAACCTGATCAAATGAGACGGGCAGCTACATAAAACAAACAAACAAGCACTTTTTTTTCTTTTTGTGACCTGTAATCCCTTAATTCAGGGTTGAGTCCAGGTGACTGAATGGAGTTGAGCATTTACTGGCTGGATGCCCTTCCTGACACCTACATGGAGTTCGCAGCAGATATTTTCTCTTTGTGCCCTGATTGAGAAACATCTGCCATTGCCTAGGACTGAACTCTCAACCTTCTGAGTGGGAGGCGAGCGTCTTTACATCTAGGCCACCATGCCGCTCAAAATAAGCACTTATTAACAGCAAGAAAAAGCATGCCCGTGTTCTCCCCTGCAAAATGTTCCTTAATGGCATCTTTTTTCTCTCCTCTGCCCTTCTCCTCGTTTCTAGGATCTCTACTCTCAGTCCTACGATGCAGTTGGCGTCATGTTTGCCTCTATCCCCGGTTTCGCCGACTTCTACTCCCAAACCGAAATGAACAACCAGGGCGTGGAATGCCTACGACTGCTGAACGAAATTATTGCTGACTTTGACGAGGTAATGTTGCAACCTTTGGGACCTGGAGAGGGAGTGAGATTTAAGGAACAGCTGGCCAAGCCAACAGGCCCTGGCATTTTGTCAGCTAATCGATTACATTAACCTCTGCATTTGTGCCATTTTAGCTAGCAGCTCATTTCTTTTTAATTCTGAGGCACGTGGATGGATTTCAGGATGGAGGTGAGTCCAGCTGATAGAGCTGAGGTGGCACAGTGGTTAGAGTGCAGTACTGCAGGCTACTTCTGCTGACTGCCGGCTGCCTGCAATTTGGCAGTTCAAATCTCACCAGGCTCGAGGTTGACTCAGCCTTCCATCCTTCCGAGGTGAGTCAAATGAGGAGCCAGATTGTTGGGGGGCAATAGGCTGACTCTGTAAACCGCTTAGAGAGGGCTGTAAAAGCACTATGAAGCAGTATATAAGTCTAAGTGCTAATGCTAGTGCTAGCTTGAGTAGCAGCTAGGATAATCTAATTAAGAACAGGGATATGGGTTAGGGAGGCTGAAAAAAGAATGCCAATATTGAGAACAGGAAGCAGAGGGACGTGGCCATGCGCGAGTACAGGTAAGCCTTGACTTACAACAGTTCATTTACTGGCCATTCAAAGTTACAACAGCACTGAAAAAAGTAACTCATGACCATTTTTCACACTTGTAACCATTGCAGCATATCCATGGCCACATGATTTACTTTCAGAGGCTTGACAACTGGTTCATATTAATGAGAGTTGCAGTGTCCTGGGGTCATGTGATCACTTTTTTGCAACCTTCTGACAAACAAAGTCAATGGGGAAGCCAGATTCCCTTAGCGATCATGTTATTCACTTAACAACTGCAGTGACGCATTTAACAAGAAAAGTTGTAAAATGGGGCAAAGCTCGTTTAACAAATTTCTCACTCAGCAACGTAAATTCTGAGCTCAGTTGTGCTCATAAGACCATCTGTATTTGTTGGAATTATTCTAAAGAGCCTTAGAAATAGACTTCTGCTTTGATTTTCCTCATTACCTGCTGATTGCCATCCATCTTCAATGTCTACATAGGAAAAAGCCTAGATCAGAGTTTCTCAGCCTTAGGAAATTCAAAGATGTGTGGACTTCAACTCCCAGAATTCCCCAGTCAGCATGGCTGGCCAGGGAATTCTGAGATTTGAAGTCCTCACATCTTCCAAGTTCTCCAGGTTGAGAAACACTGCCTAGATTGAAAAATAAAAGACAATTAATGGACACAATTCTCTTAAGGTCAGGAAAGAGATGATAGTTCTCTCACTCTTCACCAAATACTATCAAAACAATCTCAAAGGTCCAGTGGCATCATAATTTAATGAAGCAACCCTGTTTAGATGTTCTGCAGGATTATAGAAAAGGCCTCTGGGTTTCTTATTTATTCCTCTTGCAACCTACATGGACTGCTGAAAGGTTAAAGCATTAAAAACCGCAGCGCAATTAAAACCAGGCAATAAACCCAACCAACAGAATAATTAAGCTAAACTCATAAGCTCCAAAGTGGAGTAGCCACAAGCCCTCGTTGTAACGATGAGCAATGCTCATATTTCAACATTCTCATGAAAACCTCCCTTGTAACATCCGCATGGAAAGATGATTGCTACACAAGAATGCGCATATGTGCGCACATTTATTGTTATTACTTTTCTCATGATGAGCCTGAATTGGGCAACTATAAGTTGAAAGTTTTTTTTCGTTGAGGGTTATGGTCCATGATCTATGATTTTTGTCAGTATGGGTGTTCTGATCTAGGTTTCCTCAAACCACAAAGCAGACTCCTTGTCCTGACAAAAAACCCTTTTTATGAAGTTACCGTGAATTCCTCTCATTCGTAGCCAGCAAAGTCTTTCAAAGGAGGAGTTACAGTCACAGACCTTATCTGGCTTGGAGAGCTGCCGGGCCGATATCTACAAAACTTGGCAAGGAGCCTCAGAGAGTCACAAACTAATTAAGCAAACTAATTGTCTCCTGCAAACTCCACTCCCCTTTCGCTCCTCTTTTATTTCGTCTGGGAGGGCCACTCATCATCCACCTGTGGCCTTACTCCCAAGTTGACCCCTCTTCTTTAGCTGTTCCCTTGGTCTGGCAACTCTGTGCATGCGCACACTGGGAACAGGCTCCAGCTGCTCTTCTGTCCCACTGATGCCTGACTCTGAAGGCAGCTGATAACTGTCAGATGGCTCTGACCCCCTCTCTGCCTCTGACACAGAGCCCTCATCAGAGCCTTCTCCAGACTCCAGGAATGGCCCATGTTCCTCCCCAACCTCCTTACTGTCTGAGTCTGCTGCCAGCTCCACTGGCCACTGGCAGGCCACAACAATGGGATGTAGAAGACATTATCTTCAGCTTCTAGCCTATATCAAACTGACTCTCACATTTTCACTGAAAAGAGAGAGAGATTTTTTTCACTATTGCTTTCAGACTCAATAGGGATAGTAAGTACTATGCAACAATTTGTCTGTTAATAATTATTTTTTTTAGCTCTTCTTCCTTTCATGAAGGGGAATGGCATCCTTCAGCCGTATTGATCATCTTTCCTTTGGGTCAGTACAGTACAGATAGTCCTCAATTTGCAACAGTTTGTTTGGTGACCCTTTGAAGTTACAATGCCACTGAAAAAAGTGACTTATGACCATTTTCACACTTATAACCATAGCAGCATTCCCGTGGTCATGTGATCAAAATTCACACGCTTGCCAACCGACTCATACTTATGACGGTTGCAGTGTCCTGGGGGAAGCCAGGTTCCCTTCGCAGCCGTGTTACTAACTTAACCACTGCTGTGATTCATTTAACAGCGGTGGCAAGAAAGGTCATAACCTGGGACAAAACTCACTTAACAACAGTCTCCCTTACCAATAGAAATTTTAGGCTCAGTTGTGGTCATAAGTCAAGGACTACCTATATTGTCTATCCCTCGAAAGCGATAAATCACACGGTGAAGGATGTAAAGTGAAATCATTTAAGCAAGAATGCATCTCATGACTTTGAAATCCATGTTTTCAGTTATTAGGTGAAGAACGATTTCAGGATATTGAGAAAATTAAAACCATTGGCAGCACATACATGGCGGTATCAGGGCTGTCCCCTGAAAAACAGGTAAGGCGCTACTCTGATTTTCTAACATATTTGTCTGTTTCAAGAGAAAGAGGGGAAGGAAGCCACAGCTCAACCAAGACCAGCAGCGCAAAGCATTGTATATAAACAACCCACAAATTCCACTCACCCTCACACAGATGCCACCTAGCCTGATAACATATAGCAGGGGTGTCCAAACTTGGGAACTTTAAGACTTGTGGACTTCAGCTCCCAGAATTCCCCAGCCAGCCATGCTGGCTGGGGAATTCTGGGAGCTGAAGTCCACAAGTCTTAAAGTTCCCAAGTTTGGACACCCCTGACATATAGGAAACAACAAGCTTGGAACACACCAAGAACTCAACAGTTGAAATCTGAGCGAAATACATTTTCTTTTCTTTTCTTTTTTCTTTTCTTTTTTTTCCCATTTTTTTTTTTAAAGCTTGTGTCAAGGGCTGACTTTCAATAGATCGCAGCGAGGGAGCTGCTCTGCTGCGCACGAAACCCCGACCCGGAGTCAGGTTGTCTACGAATGATTTAGCACCAGGTTCCCCACGAACGTGCGCTTCACCGCGGGCAAGAGGCGGCCCTCTTCCGGCCGCGCTCCGCTCCCGTGACGGACGGCTCTCCGTACCGGGCCAAGTGGCCCGACTATCCGAGGCCCACCGAGGTTCCTCAGCGCTGTGGTATCGTTACGTTTAGGGGGGATTCTGATTTAGAGGCATTCAGTCATAATCCCACAGATGGTAGCTTCGCCCCATTGGCGAATACATTTTCAACTATGGATTTCAAATAATTTTCTATTGCTGGCATTTTTTTAAAAAAAAATTCATTTCTTCATCATTGATTTAGACACCAAAGAAGGAAGATTTGTAAGCAGATGTGGGGTAGAGCTGCATATTTTCTTCCGGTCCCAACTCTACCCTTTGCCATTTTGAGATCCTAATAAAGAGCTATGAATTGTGCAGAGGGGTTGTTGGCTTCAGTATTTCTTCAAACACCTAATTCCCACAAAACGGTCTTTTGTCTAAGTATATTTACCCATGTAGTATGGCTGCATTATTTTTATCCTTCACATCTGTACCACTACCTTCTCTTATTGGTATCATTAATATGATTGTTGTTACTTGGATATTATGATTATCATTACTTTGTTGTTTTGCATGTACACTGAGAGCTTATGCACCGGAGACAAATTCATTGTGTGTCAATCACACTTGGACAGCCATTTAAATATGAGCCAGCAGTGTGCAGCAGCTGCCAAAAAAGCCAACACAGCTCTAGGCTACATAAACAGAGGGATAGAATAAAGATCACGTGAAGTGTTAATACCACTTTATAATACCTTGGTAAAGCCACACTTGGAATACTGCATTCAGTTTTGGTTGCCAAAATGTAAAAAAGATGTGGAGACTCTAGAAAGAGTGCAGAGAAGAGGAACAAGGATGATTAGAGGACTGGAGGCTAAAACATATGAAGAACAGTTGCAGGAACTGGGAATGTCTAGTTTAATGAAAAGAAGGACTAGGGGAGACATGATAGCAGTGTTCCAATATCTTGGGCTGCCACAAAAAGAGGGAAGCAAGCTATTCTCCAAAACACCTGAGAAACTTTGAGAAGCAATGAGAACAAGAAGCAATGGGTAGAAACTAATCAAGGAGAGAAGCAACTTAGAACTAAGGAAAAATTTCCTGACAGAACGATTAATCAGTGGAACCACTTGCCTCTAGAAGTTGTGAACGCTCCAACACTGGAAGCTTTTAAGAAGATGTTGGATATCCATTTGTCTGAAGTGGTGTAGGGTTTCCTGCCTAAGCAAAGGGTTCGACTAGAAGATCTCCAAGATCCCTTCCAACTCTGTTATTCTATCTAATATTCTGTTCTGCTACTGTACTGTACTCCACTCCACGCCCCTCCCCTCCAGTTCTATTCTATTCTATTCTACTCTACTCTACTCTACTCTAAAATGGAATCCAAGGACAAATTAGATAGTTGAACTGAATAGAACTAGAATTTTCCTATGTTTCAAAGAAAGCTCTCTCTGTTGTGGTGTTGCAATACTGTGGTATTCCAAAAAGAGAATTTAGCTTCTCTCCTGGTTAATATTCTTCAACCTTTAAGTTCAATTCTCTGAACTGTTTCGGCATTTGGCTCCATTTTGACGGAGCAGCTGATCAGCCAACATGCCTGATACATTGATTCTCTCTTTCGTTCCTCAGCAGTGTGAAGATAAGTGGGGCCATTTATGCGCCCTGGCAGATTTCTCCATTGCACTGAATGAAAGCATTCAAGAGATTAACAAGCATTCTTTTAACAACTTTGAGCTCCGCATCGGTAGGTATCTGCTGAATGTTTTTAAGTCACCCCCATAGTCCTGAAGATGAGCAGGGTTCCCACCAGCTGAAAATAAAGCCTTTATTTATTGAATCACTTCAGTGCTGCTTGCCCTAGGTAAAAAATTCACCAAAACTTAAAGATGCATTCCTATGAAAACCTAGTTATTTCCAGTGGTGGGATTCAAATAATTTAACAACCGGTTCTCTGCCCTAATGACCAGCTGGGTAGGTGTGGCTCGGTGGTCATGGGACTGGGTGGGCATGGCCAGCTCAACATCATTCCCGTTGATGGGAGCTTCGCCTTTGCTGTTACAATGTAATAAGGGGTAACCAGAGAGGCAGTTTCTGTAAGCAGGACAATAAAGTTTAGGCTAGAAACAACACCAGAATGTTTCCTTCCTGCTTTCCTTACAGGATTAGCCCTGTAAAGTGGAAAAAAACAAAATGAGATCTCTTCCAACATCCGGTTCTCCCAACTGCTTAGAATGTTAACAACCGGTTCTCCCGAATGGGTGCGAACTGGCTGGATCCCATTACTGGTTATTTCCCCTTGGTGTGAGCAAGCAAGTCTTCACAAAATAGTTAAATTCACTGGAGACCCTAGATTTCATAGGATTTCTCCCAAGGGTCAAATCCCAAGGGTGAAATCCAGCAGGTTCTGACAGGTTCTGAAGAACCGATAGTGGACCAATTTGAGTAGTTTGGAGAACTGGCAAATGCCACATCTGGCTGGCCCCAAAATGGGGAGGGAATGAAGATTTTGCAGTATCCTTCCCCTGCCACACCCACCAAGCCACGCCCACCAAGCCACACTCACAGAACCAGTAGTAAATTTTTTTTTAAATTTCACCACTGATTGCTCCATACCATAACCATAATTTGCTCTTTTTCTTCTTCTTAGGTATCAGCCAAGGCTCGGTTGTAGCTGGGGTCATCGGTGCTAAGAAACCACAGTATGATATCTGGGGAAAAACTGTTAATTTAGCTAGTCGAATGGACAGTACCGGAATCAGTGGCCGAATACAAGTGCCTGAGGACACCTATCTGATCTTGAAGGACCGTGGATTCGCCTTTGACTATCGGGGAGAGATTTACGTCAAGGGCATCAGCGAGCAAGAAGGCAAAATCAAAACCTACTTCCTTTTGGGAAGAGTTCAACCCAATCCTTTGACCATGCAACCAAGAAAACTAACGGGACAATACTCCTTAGCTGCTGTCGTGCTGGGGCTCGTGCAATCGCTGAACAGGCAAAAGCAGAAGCAAATTTTAAACGAGAACAATAATTCGGGCATCATTAAGGGTCATTACAATCGGCGGACTTTATTAACTCCGGGCGGGTCCGAGTCAGCCGTCCAAGCAGAAGCCGCTGACAAGACGGACTTGCCATAAGCCTGCATCTTCCTTGTGATTTCTTTCCTTTTCTTTTTTCTTTTTTTTTAATTTCTTTTATATATGAAATAAATATATAAATAAATATGTTTTAATTTTTTTTAGAACCAGCTTTTTCTTTTTTTCCTTTTTCTTGAAAGGGGTTCGTTGCATCTACCGCCGCGCCGTTTCCCAGCCCGCGGCTCATCCTCCGAGGTTGCTTTTAGCAATGCTTCGAAGGTCCCGCTCCAATTGGGAAATCCGGGAAGTTCTGATCTTGGAATTGGGACATCTTGAGATTTGATTCCCTCCTACACATTTCTGTGCTTTTAGAAAAAGGATGCGATAGGAATTAGGCAGGCGGTGACTGGACTAAGCTTTGAATTGAAAAAATCTAATGTCCTTTTTAAACTATTCACCAAAATGGGTAGAAAAAGCTAGTCGTTTTTCCGTCCTCTGGGATTTCAACATACAGGTACTCCTTGACGTCCATCATGGAGCCTGCCCATTAGCATCATCTCCTTTTAAGAACCCCATAATCCCTTGCAGGATGAAGTCTGGGCAACTGAATGGAGCTGAGTGTTTACTGGCCGGATGCCCTTCCTGTCGCCAATGTGGAATTTTATTCAGCAGATATATTCTAATTGTGCCCAGAGAGAAATATCTGCCTCTACCTAGGATCGAACGTACCACTTCCTGATGTTGAGGCAAGAGCTCCACCTCTAGGCCACAATCATTAGGGTCATAAATTGTAACAGTCATAAATCAATGACTGCCTGATAATCAAGCAACAAATTAGTGAACACCTAAAAGTAAACAAAGTAATAGCCAAAAGCCAACATGGGTTTGTCAAAAACAGATCATGCCAGACTAATCTTATTGTATTCTTTGACAAAATAACAAAATTAATGGACCAGAGAAATGCCATCGATATAGTTTACTTGGACTTCAGTAAGGCTTTTGATAAGGTAGACCATAACCTACTACTAGATAAAGTAGAAGAATGTGGGTTGGACAGCATCACCACCAGATGGATTTGTAACTGGCCAATCGCACTCAACGTGTAGTCCTCAATGGAACTGCATCTACATGGAGGGAAGTATGCAGTGGAGTAACCCAAGGCTCTGTTTTAGGCCCCGTACTCTTCAACATCTTCATCAATGATTTGGATGAGGGAATAAATAGAGAACTCATCAAATTTGCAGATGACACCAAGCTGGCAAGAATAGCCAACAGTTCAGAAGATAGGCTTAAGATACAGAAGGATCTTGACAAACTTGAACATTGGGCACTATCTAATAACATGAAATTCAATGGTGAAAAGAGTAAGGTTCTACATTTAGGCAAGAAAAACGAAATGCACAGGTACAGTATAGGTGGTACCTTCCTCAACAGTAGTAACTGTGAGAGGGATCTTGGAGTCCTAGTGGACAACCATTTAAATAGGAGCCAGCAGTGTGCAGCAGCTGCCAGAAAAGCCAACACAGTTCTGGGCTACACAAACAGTGGGATAGAATAAAGATCCTGTGAAGTGTTAATATCACTTTATAATACCTTGGTAAGGCCACACTTGGAATACTGCATTCAGTTTTGGTCGCCACCATGTAAAACAGATGTTGAGACTCTAGAAAGAGTGCAGAGAAGAGCAACAAAGATGATTAGGGGACTGGAGGCTAAAACATATGAAGAATGGTTGCAGGGATTAGGAATGTCTAGTTTAATGAAGAGAAGGACCAGGGGAGACATGATAGCAGTCTTCCAATATCTCAGGGGTTGCCACAAAGAAGAGGGAGTCAAACTATTCTCCAAGGCACCTGAGGGTAGAACAAGAAGCAATGGTTGGAAACTAATCAAGGAGAGAAGCAATTTAGAACTGAGAAGAAATTTCCTGACAGTGAGAACAATTAATCAGTGGAACAGCTTGCTTCCAGAAGTTGTGAATGCCCCAACACTGGAAGTCTTTAAGAAGATGTTGGATAGCCATTTGTCTGAAACGGTATAGGGTTTCCTGCCTAGGCAGGGGGTTGGACTAGAAGACCTCCAAGGTCCCTTCCATCTCTGCTATTGTATTGTATTGTATTGATTTTACAACCATGTTTGCAGTGGTCATTAAGTGTCAGGGAATTGAACAGCCAGTGTCTAAATCGAGTCAGGGACGCTGAGATGAACTTGTAGTTTTCTATAAATAAATATATTTTACACATATTTACAGCAAACAAGATAGTCAGGCACTTCCCTACATCGTGAGGTAAATTGTCAGGTAAATAGCAGAAGAGCACGCAGAAGGAAAAAAAGGCGGGAAAAAGGGAAACGCCCCCTTTACCACCGGCAACCAATCATAACGTAGATTGCCTCATGCATCAGCCTGCACTCTCCAACCAATCAATTCCAACTGCTTGTTGTGGCCCATTATTCTATTTACTGTTTCAGTCATTAAATTAAATATATTAACATTAATAGCAACGGCACTTAGACTTATATACTGCGTCCCTGTGCTTTTACAACCCTCTCTAAGCGGTTTATAAAGTCAGCCTATTGCCCCCAACAATCTGGGTCCCCGTTTTACCGACCTCAGAAGGAGGGAAGGCTGAGCCAACATTAAGCAAACATGGTGATTGTAAAACAGCACCAAAAGGACCATTAAGCGAATGAATGGATCACTATGGAGTGTGTCCTTTTGCTGAAAAAAAGGAAATAAATGCCAAATGGTTTGGGCAAAACCATCCTAAAATATGGTCATATGACCGCAGGATAGTGCAAATGGCGGTAAATGCAGCCCTGTTGCCGAACACCCAAAGTTGGGCCAAGGGTGTAGGGGTGAGCATCAGAGCTCTGTATCAGAGGTGGCATTCAGCAGGTTCTGATCAGTTCTGGAGAACCGGTAGCGGAAACTTTGAGTAGTTCGGAGAACCAGTAAATACCACCTCTGACTGACCCTGCCCCCATCTATTCTCTGCCTCCCAAATCCCAGCTGATTGGGAGGAAATGGGAATTTTGTAGTAACCTTCCCCTAGAGTGGGGTGGGAATGGAGATTTTACAGTAGCCTTCCTCTGCCATTCCCACCAAGCCACGACCACCAAGCCACGCCCACAGAACCGGTAGTAAAAAAAAAAGAATTCTACCACTGCTCTGAATCTAGGTCATAAGGAGCCCCCAGATAGATCCGGCATACATTTGAACAGTCACTAAGTGATCGGTCATAAGTTGAGGACTAACTGCACTTATTCGTACTATTCCTTTATGCAGTAAGCAAATGCATAAAGCAAATGCACACGATGCAGAGTGTGAATCTGGAGTGTAGATGAAGATACTGCATAGGCCTCATCATTTGTTTATTTATTTGTAAAATGTATCCAAGGAGGATGCTAAGCTTGTCTGATGGAAAACTGACAGTCCAGTTTTGAGACCTGAGCACCACACAGTGGGTAAGCTCCCATTACTTGCCTCAGGTCCTGCCCATCTAGCGGTTAGAAAGCATGCAGAAGCAAATAGATAAATAGATACCGTGTCCACGTGTCTATTGATGGCTGATTTACAATACAATACAATAGTAGAGTTGGAAGGGACCTTGGAGGTCTTCTAGTCCAACCCCCTGCCTAGGCAGGAAACCCTATACCATTTCAGACAGATGGCTATCCAACATCTTCTTAAAGACTTCCAATGTTGGGGCATTCACAACTTCTGGAGGCAAATTCTGTTCCGCTGATTAATCGTTCTAACTGTCAGGAAATTTCTCCTCAGTTCTAAGTTGCTTCGCCCCTTGATTAGTTTCCACCCATTGCTTCTTGTTCTACCCTCAGGTGCCTTGGAGAATAGTTTGAGTCCCTCTTCTTTGTGGCAACCCCTGAGATATTGGAACAATGCTATCATGTCTCCCCTAGTCCTTCTTTCTCTTAAGCTAAACATACCCAGTTCCTGCAACTGTTCTTCATATGTTTTAGTCTCCAGTCCCCTAATCATCTTTGTTGCTCTTCTCTGCACTCTTTCTAGAGTCTCCACATCTTTGTCAGAGTGTGTCAGGCTTCTAGAAATTCCCTAGCATTTTTGGACTTGGCCTGGTCTAGGATTGTCCTATTTTCCCAATTGAAACTATGGTTTGTTGTTGTTGTTGTTGTTAGTTGTGAAGTCTGACCCATTCCTCTGCCAGTAGGACCATCACTGAGGATTCTGGGAGCTGAAATCTGCATTTTAGAAGTTGCCGCCTTGAATGGCAAAACTTTCCATTTAATTTTGTGTTGCCAACAAAGTCTGCTCTTAAATCTTCTCCTACACAACAGAGGTTGTCAAACTTTCCAATATAATTTTACATGTTCCACAAAATGGACCGAAATAGCACAGCTTCCAGTGACTTGCCTTGACACCCTAAGTAGCACTTGTCATTCTCTTATTGATGCTCAAAAAGTAAAGTGCTCTGGCTTTATCAGCTGAGTGTAGAAGTTGTCGCAAGCAATTTTTCACAGCTAAGGGTCGGCCAACAGTTGTTTCTCACCTAAAATTACATTGAAGTGAGTTAAAAAAAAAAAGCCGGGAAGATAGAAATTGTTTTTTAGGCTCACCACCATTACTGTGCTATAGAGTCTCGTTAAATTCAGCAGGACTAACTTTTGAACAGATGTCACAGTTACAGCCTCATCAAGGAGCACAGTTTTATTTCTTAGCTTGTTTGTTTGTGTGCATCTTGCCTTTATTATTTTTACAACTAACACTCTCATCCCTCCATTTTCCCAACAACAAACAACAACAACTAACAGTGAGGTGGGTTGAGCTGAGAGGGAGTGACTGGCCTAAAGTCACACAGATGGCTTCCATGCCTGAGGCTGGGACTAGAACTCACAGTCTCCTGGTGATTGGCCCAAAGTCACCCAGTTCATTTTAAAATCTAATGCGGGACTAGAATTCACAGTCTCCTGGTGATTGGCTCAAAGTCACCCAGTTCATTTTAAAATCTAATGCGGGACTAGAACTCACAGTCTCCTGGTGATTGGCCCAGTCACCCAGCTCATTTTAGCACCTAATGCGGAACTAGAACTCACTAGAACTGGTAATTGGCCCAAAGAGGGAGTGACTGACTGGCTTTCATGCCTAAGGCTGGGACTAGAACTCACAGTATCCTGGTGATTGGTCCAAAGTCACCCAGCTCATTTTAGCACCTAATGCAGAACTAGAACTCAAAGTCTCCTGGTGATTGGCTCAAAGAAGTGACTGACTCAAAGCCACCCAGCTGGCTTTCATGCCTAAGGCTGGGACTAGAACTCACAGTATCCTGGTGATTGGCCCAAAGTCACCCAGCTCATTTTAGCACCTAATGCAGAACTAGAACTCACAGTCTCCTGGTGATTGGCTCAAAGAAGGAGTGACTGACTCAAAGCCACCCAGCTGGCTTTCATGCCTAAGGCTGGGACTAGAACTCACAGTATCCTGGTGATTGGCCCAAAGTCACCCAGCTCATTTTAGCACCTAATGCAGAACTAGAACTCACAGTCTCCTGGTGATTGGCTCAAAGAAGGAGTGACTGACTCAAAGCCACCCAGCTGGCTTTCATGCCTAAGGCTGGGACTAGAACTCACAGTGTCCTGGTCATTGGCTCAAAGAAGGAGTGATTAACCCAAAGCCACCCACCTAGCTTTCATGGTTAAGGCAGGACTAGAACTCACAGTCTCCTGGTGATTGGCTCAAAGGAGTGACTGACTCAAAGCCACCCAGCTGGCTTTCATGCCTAAGGCTGGGACTAGAACTCACAGTCTCCTGGTCATTGGGCCAAAGTCACTCAGCTCATTTTAGCACCTAATGCAGAACTAGAACTCACAGTCTCCTGGTGATTGGCTCAAAGGAGTGACTGACTCAAAGCCACCCAGCTGGCTTTCATGCCTAAGGCTGGGACTAGAACTCACAGTGTCCTGGTCATTGGCTCAAAGAAGGAGTGATTAACCCAAAGCCACCCACCTAGCTTTCATGGTTAAGGCAGGGCTAGAACTCACAGTCTCCTGTTTTCTAGCCTGGTGCCTTAGCCATTAGACCAAAGTAACTCTTTGACTTCGTTTGTCTACCAAACGTTTTAATTTTATATACATATTACATTAATAATAAGTATGTTAGCCGAGTGCTTCCTGGCTTCTATTGACTGGGTGCATTAATACAATAACCACAACAAATTCATTTTAAAATGAATGGGGCAGAAAATAGGGAACTAATCAGGTTGAAGAGGACTATGGAGCTAATAATACACACGGCTGTGTTACTGTACTGCAGACTCAATGTATTATTTCAGTGGAAACCTTATGTTTTATTTACGACTGCTAATGGTCATAAATAAAATATAAAGCAATTAAAATCCAGTGAAAAGGAAGGGCTCAAACATCATTATCATTCCCCAAGTTCAAACAGCTCATTGAGAAAGGTGGCTTCGAGTCTTCCAAATAACAGAATAACAGAGTTGGAAGGGGACCTTGGAGGTCTTCTAGTCCAACCCCCTGCTCAGGCAGGAAACCCTTTACCATTTCAGACAAGTGGTTGTCCAATCTCTTCTTAAAAACCTCAAGTGTTGGAGCACCCACAACTTCTGGAGGCAAGTTGTTCCACTGATTCATTGTTCTGCACCTCGTAATAGATTAATAGATTAATTCTATTCTATTCTGTTCTGTTCTACACCTTTATAACTGTCTAGTTTGGTTCTGCAGCCCAACAAGACAGACACAGTCTTCAGAGGATAATTAGAACTGCAGAAAAAACAATTGCTACCAACCTGCCCTCCATTGAGGACCTGTACACTGCACGAGTCAAAAAGAGGGCTGTGAAAATATCTACAGACCCCTCGCATCCTGGACATAAATTTTCAACTTCTATCATCAAAATGACAGCTATAGAGCACTGCACATCAGAACAACTAGACACAAGAACAGTTTCCCCCCCATGCCATCGCTCTGCTAAAGAAATAATTCCCTCACCACTGTCAAACTACTCACTAAGGCTGCATTACTATTTCTATTAGTCTTCTCATCATTCCTACCACCCATCTCCTCCCACTTATGACTGCAGGACTGTAACTTTGTTGCTTGTATCCTTATGATTTATATTTAAATAAATATAAATGCCCCCAAAGCCATGTCACTCCCACAGAACCAGATTCAAATACAAAATTTGAATCCCACCACTGCAAAGGATGTGTTTGGTCTCCCCAGCAGCAGCTTGTAGCAGGGAAATAATCCAATCCAGATAATCAAATATTTTGCCTTCCCCACCTCTCCACTTTATCGACTTCAAGGGGGAAAAAAATAAAAATCAAAGGATGAAATATAAACTGTCCATTTCCAGATCATTCAAACCACACCAGGCCATAAGTTCTCACTCTGCAAGAGAATATCAATAGGTGAAATATATGATACAGAAGAAAGGAAAGCCCTCACCCCCACCCCCCAAAAATGTTTGCTTTTAAAATCCATAAAAGCTGCCAGGCTGAAATAGACATTTTGTGAAACCGTCGGAAGAGCTAAAGTAGCAACCTGCAATTTGCTTCGAGGGTTTTTTTTTTTAAGCGTGTTGCTGTTCTCTGCAGCTTCGCAACAGGATAAACCATAAACTCCGGATAACAAAGCGCAAAGCGCAATTCTTGCTTGGCCTAGTTTCTAGGCTCCTTTGGAGTGGATTTCCAATTTATTTTCATTTTATTTAACATGAGACACCTATAACCTCCAGCCAATTTATTACCAATCCTCCTCCTCCTCTTCCTTATTTTCTCTGTTGTGCACATAACATGCTGTTCCTGAGCAAGGCAACCAAATTATGGCTTCATGTGAGGTTGTGGCTCACACAGCATAGCTGGTAGGGCAGTATTTCCACTCCATAGTCCCTCGAATAAAGGGAATTTAAGAAGAACTGTTGATAGAAAAGTTGCTAGGAGCTATAACATGAGGAAACATTTGCATATAAAAGGAGAAATTGTGATGTACGGGCGTTGTCAAGATTTGTTGTTTGAGCAGCTAGAAAAGCAACAAATCTATTTACAGCATGTATCTATTTAGTAAGGGAGAATTTTAAATCTTTCCAGGGTCTTCTGACTTGAACCTGCCACCTTTACAATGCTCTCACTATCATTAAACAATTATAAATCGTGATTCCCTAGAAGTCTCAGCATGTGTCAGCCTTTGGATGGGGCACCACCAGGTAATCTTAGAGGTGTAGTTTAGACTGAAAATTTGGGGGTGGGGATCTCAGCCAACAGCCCACACCTTCACTGACTGCCCTTGCCAAGACAACTGCCCAGTTATGTCCATGAAGAATGTGGGATTTAAAATCAACTTTATGGAGATTAATCTCCGTAATCTAATTGCGTGTGTGTGTGTGTGCATGCGTGTGTGTGTTCCAGCATAACTCTGGAAGGCTCAAGCAATTTCAACCAAACTTGGTACACAGATGACTTACTCTCTGGAGGAAAATACTGCGGGGGTAAGACACACCTAACAGCCCCCGGGGTGTGTGTTCTGTTAAGATGCAGCCCGTTGTGCTGTACTGCTCTACTGGCTTCTACTGTACAGCACAGTAGAGTTACCATGGTAAAGGCTTCACACTACACCACAACCCTCTGATAAGGGAGAAAATCCAACATTTGGTCCGGACATTTCCCCCCTATAAATAAATACCCGGGCGACGCCAAGTTATCACCTAGTTTCAAATTAAATCTTCTGTTGCTTTGATCAGCCCCTTAAATTACGGTTAGATAATTTATGATTCAGTGCGTTGATGTGTCTCTGAATTTGCAGGAACCAGGCCATTAGAATAGCTGATGGGTTTTAAGAAGGTATTGTTTCAAGTACTGGTAAACCTTCTCTCCCACCCAGAATGGCCGTTGCGGAGCCTGATGTTTGTCTGCCTGTTTCTTATAGGTTTGTGCCGCTTTAGCCAGTGCCTTTTTGACATTTCCCCAGGTGGCTTTCAGCATCAACATCCAATCAGCCAAGCTGACTGAGGAGGGGGGATCCCTTGGATACTCAGGCATTGGGACGAAGTCCATACCGCTCACTCTTTTGAATGGCGTGAGTTCTGTGCTACTCTGAACAGCATTATTGGACGCCACCTCCGCAAAAGATAAAAGCTCTGCCCAATTGGACTGCTGATAGTTCACGTAGCACCTCAGGTACTGCTCCACCATCACGTCCAGTCTCCCTGCTGCCCCATTGGTGCTCAGATGAAAAGCTGAACTAAGACCCTGAGATGACCCAATGGACCGCAGGAACTCCCTCCAGAACTTAGTCGTGAACTGGACCTCTCTGTCTGAGATAATTCTTCGAGGTACTCCATGCAGTCGGTAGATATGCTTCACGAACAGTTTAGCCAGCTTGTGAGCCAAGAGTAGTCCGCTACAGGGTATGAAGTGTGCCTGTTTGGAGAACAGGTCTATTACAGTCCAAATCACCGTGTTTCCCCCACTTTTTGTCAACTCTACTATAAAGTCCATTGCGATCTCCTCCCATGGCTCCTTGACTCTGCTACTGTTTGCAGTAGTCCAGGGGGTTTTCCTGGTCGTCTCTTCATTATGGTGCAGATGGCATGACTTTTCACGTAACTATCTACATCTTTCTTCATGCCAGGCCACCAGAATTGCCTCTGGGCTAAGTGTAAAGACTTTAGGAACCCAAAGTGGCCTGCCAGTTTGGCATCATGACTCCTCTGGAGAATTAGGGTATGTAGGGATTCTGGGACGTAGAGTTTCATCCCCTGCCATGCAAGGTCATCTCTTTTCGTCAAGATGTGTTGGTTGTTTTGGAACCAGGGATCTGCTAGCAGTTTGGTTTTGAGCCTCGTGGTTAGATCACTTGTGAGTTGGTCTTGCCAGTCACGGCGTTGCCGTCTGGTGGTCACTTGGGCAGCAGTTTGGGTAGAGGGAATGATGGCGTCCACTACGTGCTCCCGTTCACATTTGTACTGAGGCATGCAGGAGAAGGCATCAGCTAGAAAGTTCCTCCCCCCTGGAATGTGCTTTAAAACAAAATCAAAACAGTTGAAGTATTGAGCCCATCAGACTTGTTTGGGTGATAGTTTCCGTGGGGTCCTAAGTGCCTCCAGATTTTTGTGGTCAGTTCAGACTTCGAACGGTTTCTGGCCCCCTTCCAACAGGTGTCTCTAGGTTAGCAGTGCCCATCTCACTGCAAAAGCCTCCTTTTCCCACGCAGCCCATCGTCTGTAGAGGTGCTCGTGCAACACCTCATTTATTAACTGCATGAATACTGCTGGAGGGCCCTGCAGTCTGAAAGGCATCACTTTGAACTGAAAGCTCCCTGGGGGCAGTTGAACGCTGTTTTCCACTCATCTCCCTCTCTGATATGTACTCGATAGTATGCTTCTCTGAGGTCTAGTTTGGTGAAGACTTTTCCCCTGGCCAGATGAGATAGCATGTCATGAGGGGGAGAGGGTATAGGTTGGGTACGCACACACAACCTCATAGTTCCATCTTTTTTTTCTTTGAAGAGGACTGGCACTGCGACCCGTGGCTTGGCTAGCTCAATGAACCCCCTTGCTAGGTTTTATCTATGTATTTGCCAATCTCTTGCATTTCCCGGGTGTCATGGCGTACAGTTTGGGCTTGGGTAGTTTTGCCCCGGGGATGATTTCAATGGTACAGTCTGTCTCCTGGTGGGGAGGCAGAACATTGCACTGAATACTTCTGCGAGGTCCTGATATTCCATCGGAATCAGTTTGGCCTCTGGGTTTTGTCAGATGTGGTTGCCAGTTGTTCTTGTGGGCTCTTTTGGGGGGTTTCCAGCATGGGTGGTGTTTCTGCTTGCTGGTGTGGGAGGGGTTGGGGGCCCCTTGATATCCTAAGTCTGCCACCATATAGTTGGTCCCCACTTGTCTTGGCAGGAAAGTCACAGTATGACTGTGTCTGTCATTTTGGGGGCTTTTATGAATCAAATTACTTCCCAGTGATCCGCTAGCTCTAGCCTCACTGGTTCAGTCAGGTGGGTGGCATAGGCTCCTCCCATTAGGACCCATCCACCTGCTCAAACCAGATCGGGTGGACCGGTCTTTTTGCTCTGATCCCCAGTTTCAGGACTGTGGTTAGGTTGACCAAGCACCTTGTGCAGCCTGAGTCTATTAGGACTTGAATATCCCCCTGGTTTCCTGTTTTGGGAGCTGTGAGGCATATTGGGAAAAGGAAAGGGTGAATTGGTTCTCTCACCATTGGGTCATTTTCCCCCTCGCCCTCGCTGTCATATGGTTCGGGCAACTGGTTGTTGCCTGGGATTCCACCACTTTCGCCTGCAGGGGAGGGGCATCTGCATCCTGGAGGGCTTTCCTAGATGTGTTGGTGGTCCGTTTGGGGCCTCATTCTGGTTGTGCCCTGGGTTGGTCTTCCTTGGTTTGGGGGCTGGGGTTGGACATGCAGCTGCCATGTGGCCCATCCCCCCCGCATCTGTAGCATTTCAGCAGACTTCGAGGGAGGGCTGGTCTCAGGGCCTGCTGTGGTACTGTGGTTCCCTGTCAATTGGGTGGTTTCAGGTCAGGTTGACCTCTCTCTTTTGTGTCCAGTTGCTTTCTCATGTCCTTGGCACGCAGCCCGCTGTCGACTTCTGTTGCTACCCAGAACCACTCAGAGAGTTTATTTGGGATGTCGCGGTATGCGGTTAACTGGGCAATTTGCTTGGCCAGGCTTATTCTGAAGAAATGCACCAGCAGTCGTTCTGGTAAATGGGGTAGCCTTCCTATGACCCTCCTAAATTCATGGAAATGCTCTTTGATGGGGCGGCCCCTCTGCTTTAGTTTGCTGGGTTCCTCTTCCGTATATGGGTCCTCCTCCTCCCCCTCCTCAAATCTGGCCTCTAGCAGTCGCAGGAAGTCATTTATGTCTTGCAGTTAGGGAGCTCTCCTCTTGTGGAGGACTGCTAGCCATTCCCTTGCTTCTGCCTCTAGACCAGTGTTTCTCAAACTTGGCGACTTTAAGTCCTGTGGACTTCAACTCCCAGAATCCCCCAGCCAGCATAGCTGGCTGGGGAATTCTGGGAGTTGAAGTCCACAGGACTTAAAGTCGCCAAGTTTGAGAAACACTGCTCTAGACCCTCTGCGGTGGCATTCACCATGGTTCTGGGGGATGGGTAGAGGTGCCCATAGTGTTCTAGATGGATATCAGCTGAATCAAGGAATAGGGCTAGCTGATCTGAGCCTCCATCAAACTTTCCCCTGAATTGGGGTGGGTTGTTCAGCCCTACTCCTCCAACCTCCTGTCGGCCTCTGTATGCTTTCGCCTGATATGGCTGGCCGTCTTCTTCACCCCTAGTTTGGAGAGAGGGAGGGGGTTGCCTGCTCTTGGCAGCCTGCCTGCTGCATGGGAGAGGCACTAGTTGCCATTTTGGGCTCCTTCTCGTTCTATCAGGAGGAGGAGGGGGCTGCGCTCCAGTCTGCATCTCCTCCCCTCAACAGGATCAGATATCCTTCCCCTCTCTTTTGGGCGGCATGATGGCCCCTCATCACCAAGGGTGGCCCAGTCAAGATCCTCCTTCAGTTGCTCTATTGCACTCCCTAGGGATTCCATCTGGGGCTTTGGGAGCCTTGCTTGTTTCCAGTCCCACCTCCAGTCCACTCTTGCCAGCTTTCTTGAGACTCTTCCCTGTATCTGGGGACTAGGGCAAGGGAATTCCACCTCAGCTGCTTTAGAGGTTGATTTCCAAAAGTACTCATCTTTTCTCGCTTCTGCTGCTGGGGAAGATATCGCTGCTTGGCATTGCCGCATACCTCCAGCTGTGATCAGTCTTTTCCTTCAGCCTCCTGTTGCCTGATTTTCCCTCCACGCACCCAAATATTGGAGGAGTGTTTGGAGTGCCCGGGATTCAGGAGACCCGGAAATCTTAATAGATTTTTAAAAGTCAGTTTCGGCTCTCTGTGAAGTTTCCAAGAGCTGACAATTAATTTACGAGCCTCGAGATAAAGTTAAAAAAATAACCCATTCATTTATTGGGACTAACATCTTGGCACGGACTTCTGTGGAGCCGAAACTAAATCCCACTTAATGGCATCTGAACTTTACCCCTGTCCCCTCCCCTCTGCCTGAAGTCATCAATCACATTCTCCAACAGGACGTTACGGCAGGGTTCTGGACATGCACATTTACATCCCAGTTACAGACATATGTGACTTTTTACTCTGGCCAAAAGTATGCATGGCATTTTCCCCCTTTCTCAAGTTGATAGTAGTCATGGAAACGCTTTAGATGTTGGCATAGAGAAAAGGAACTAGTGGAGACAAGAAAGGAGAAAAAAGTTGTTTTAGAGAAAAAAGGGGAAGAACCAAAAGATGTGAGAGAGATAAGGGCAACAAGAAGCACACCACCTAAATACACATAGAATCATGTCAGGAGAAATCAAGATTCTATCATTGAGTATCAATGGTCTAAACTTACCCCAGAAAAGGAAACAACCTTTAATAAACTAAAACATATAAATCCAATAAAACAAACAAACAAACAAACAAAACATTTGAATTATAATTGCAATGCAAGAGGTCCATATAACTAAACGACAGATCCAGATCTTGGAATATCCTAGATTGGGTAACTTTACATGGCATTAGCTGATCAAAAGAAAAGAGGAATAGCATTATATGTTAAAGACACGATCCAGACTGTTCTATGTGACACATTTACCAGCAGCAAAAGAGCACACCTTGAAGCTATGATCTCCTTTGCAGGTGTGTCCAAGTCTCTTTCTCCTTGTCCTTTAAACACAAACACACATTTCTTCCCTGCTTAACTGTTATTCATTTCCTTAAGGCACAACAGAGCACATTTAGATCTCTACTCAGGTATTAATCTGTGAATACAACTGATAAAATTAAGTCATTGCTATTAGGGAAGATTTTTTTTTCAACATCAGCAGTATATTAAAGTTCAGGCCACAGCTTTCCCGGTTTTCATTTTGTTTCCCCTTACAAATGTTGGACACAACTCCATCTTCTTAATGGAAAACCTTCTTGGTTCAGCAGAACAAGCATCTTATGCTCTGGAGAAGAATGGAATCAATTGGAGGATTAATTACTTAGAGCTAAAAATGATAACACTGTCACGGAGAAGACATATTTAGCTGCAGGCAAGCAGTTATTAAAAAAGAACTGCCGTATTTTTCGGAGTATAAGACGCACCGGAGTATAAGACGCACCAAGGTTTTGAAGGAGCATTTTTTTTTTAAAAAAGTAGGTAGGTAGATAGAGGGATAGAGAGGGAAAGAAAGAGAGAGAGATACAGTAGGTAGGTAGGGAGAGAGAGAGAGAGAGAGAGAGAAAGTAAGTAGGTAGATAGATAAAGGGATAGAGAGAGAAATAGAGAAATACAATAGGTAGGTAGGGAGTGAGAGAGAGTGTGTGTGTAGGTAGGTAGGTAGAGGGATAGAGAGAGAAAAATAGAAAGATATAGAGAAATACAGTAGATAGGTAGGGAGAGAGAGAGAAATACAGTAGATAGGTAGGGAGAGAGAGAGAGAGAGACAGAGACAGAGAGAGAGAGAGACAGAAATACAGTAGGTAGGTAGGAAGAGAGAGAGAGAGAGACAGACAGACAGAGACAGAGAGAGAAATACAGTAGGTAGGTAGGAAGAGAGAGAGAGTAGGTAGGTAGGTAGATGTTTCCAGGTGTATTTATCTATGTGCTGGACAAAGAAATCACTGACAATCTGCAGCATCTAAGACTTTATACTGGCACAGCACTTAATCAATCTAATTCTCATCAATCATTTTAACTAAAGAGCTTTCTTAAAGGAAAAAAAAGTTTTTGCACTCTGCAAAGCTCTCAAAAACGGCCCTCTTTTTGCAAAAACGGGCTGGTTTTTTTTAAAGGCATGAATAGGGGGGGCTTGCAGAATGCTCCTGGGGGTGGGGTGGGGGTCAAAAATGAGAAAATGGGCCTGTTTTTGTCAAACAAATTGCATGCATAGTATTATGGAGGCTTATAGAGTGCTGCTGAGGAGGGGGGGGGGAAACGGCCCATTTTTTGCTCATTTCTGCCCTCCCCAGCCCCCAGGAGCTCTCTGAAAGCCTCTACAAGGCTGTGCATGGCCATTTTGGTGAAGGGGCAGGGCTTCGGGATGCAAAAATGCTGTATTCGATGTATAAGATGCACCCAGATTTTCAGCCTCTTTTTTGAGGAAAAAAGGTGCGTCTTATACTCAGAAAAATACTGTAGTGAAAGATGTTCCGCCAGTATTTTTTTTTTAAATAAACCTTTCATCTGGTATTTCCTTTCTTTTTTTTTAAAGGAAAATAGATCTGCATTGAATCCATTTTTTTTCCTCTTGGTTTAAGTCTGCAGATGGATAGAAGCATGGTGCCATAACACCTTACATTATTGTAGGAGTGATCAAATTATTTAGAAAATGATTCATGGACTGCCATAAAAAAAAAATCAAGGCACCGTAAAAATCATTGAAAAAAGTCATAACACAAGCTAAAGTGACACAGCAATAAATAAGTGCAACAATGCCATCCTTATTAGCACAATAATATCATACTGTATTAGCACTTTATTCGTGTCATTCGTCAGTTCAGGATCCATTTTTTAGCAGCGAGGAAATGAAAATATTTCCTGACTTATCTATTCTGTTAATCATATTCTATGCCAGGGGTGTCAAACTCAATTTCATTGACAGGCGCATCAGTTGTGTTTAATCTTGGGGGGCGGGGGCATGGCCAGAGTGGGCGTAGTCAGCTTGACATCACTCATGTCGGGGATGCCTGTGGTGCAGTAATGGTATCCTCTTATCTTCGCTACTGGTTTGGAATCGGGAGCGCGCATGTGTGCAGCAAGCTTCTCTCATGTGCGGTGCTTCTGCGCATGCACAGAGCATCTGCAATGATGTTTAGACAGGTGGGTGGAGCCTCCCGCTGCCGTGGGATGCTTAGAACTGGCCCACGGAGGCAGCCTGAAATAGCAAAGGACCAGCCCGCGTTGCCTCTGCCAGCAAAAATGGAGCTCAGTACGGCCGTCCATAGCCATCGCGAACTCTGGAGCCTCTTGCAGCCGAAAACGGAGCTGGGGCGAACCAGCAGAAAACCATCTCTGCAGGTGTGGGTTCCAGCTTCTGTTACTGCTGGTTCACTCGGGGATGCGCTTCGCGTGTGTGAGCACTTGATGCGTGCTACCTGCACATGCACAGTAGTAAAAAAAGTTGCTTCTGTGCATGCGTAGAAGCAAAAAACAAGATGGCAGCACCTATGACGTTGCTGATAGAACTGGTTTGGAAGGTTGTAGGAGCCTGTTGCAGCCGAGTTACTACCTACTCAGCTGAACCAGTCCAAACCTGTAGGAACCCATCTCTGCTGTGGTGGCCCGAGTGCTCTGGCAGCAAAAATGGAGCTTGGGAGGGCTGCCCACTGATCTTGCAAGCTCTGTTTTTGGGCTGCAAAAGGCTCCTGCAACCTTCTGCCAGCGAAATCAGAGTTTGTGATGGCTATGGGCGGCGCTCCCGAGCTCCATTTTTGCTGGCAGAGGCACTGTGGGCCGGTACTTTGCTGTTTCCAGGTGACTCTGTGGGTCAGATCTAAGCATCCCGCAGTCCAGGTCTATCTACTGGGCCTTGAGTTTGACACCCATGTTCTGTGCCAAGGAGAGTCTCGTGAACAGTTGAACTCTTCAACAACTTCTACTGAAACTCCATCAGATTCACCACAAAGTACTTTCTGGGAGATTTCGTGCTGCAGTTTAAATTTCTTGAGACAACCACTTGGTGCTTGGAAATCTTAGTGGAAGCAATGGAAGGCTCCGCCCAGCCGCCTGGATGCTTCTGCATATGTGCAGAAGTGTCACGCGAGCATACAAGCACGTACAGGTGCACGAGCGAACCAGTAGTAAAATAAATGGAAACCTAACCACTGAGACTCAACTGAACTGGTCAAGTTTTAGTCAATTAATATCATGTGTCAAGGTATTCAGGTGGTCAAGATACAACTTATAGAGGGGGTCAGTATAGAGTGTATAGTATAGCCTTCTATGGTGTAAATATAGTGTATGTCTAGTCTAAGAAAATTAGGTCAACTTAAGGAAGTGATCAGTGGAGGGAGATGGTCAACTATGGGAGTCTACTGTACCTATATTATGGAATCTGTGATGGGGTGGGCTTCAAAAATTTTAGCAAGGGGTTCTCTGCCTGGTTGCTGGGTGGGTATGGCCATGATGGGTGTGGCCTAGTCAGCCTCCTGCACCATGACTGGGGGGAGTTTGTGCCCTCCCCAGGCTCTGGAGGTTTTCCTCGAACCTCCAGGAGGGCGGAAATGGCCACCCCAGGCTCTGGAGGCCGTCTGGAGGCCAGAAATGGGCCCATTTCCAGCATTCCCAACCTTCCATTAGGCCTGTTTTTTGCCCTCCTCAAGCCTCCGCCTGTGCCCTGCACTTACCTGCATCCAAAATAGGCTGTGTGGGGACTCCTGGGAGGGGAGGGGCCAGCCAGGAGTGGGATTTGGGGATTCTCCGAACTGCACAGAATCTTAGCAAGAGGTTCTCCCAACCCCCTGTGAATCCCCAGCCTCCCACCTCTGAGTTAGATATGAAAATGTAAGGTGGTGGTAATTTACATCATTTCATAATGACGGTATCATTATGCAAAAGATGAAAACTAAGTCGTCTGAGTAATTCTAGAGTTACAGAAAAAGATTAGATAGAATTTTTTTTTTTTAAAAAAAAAAGAACAACCACTTCTAACAGGCTTGGGCCAATTCATTCGTTGCTCACTTTGATCCGTGCTTCTGTTTCTTTGATTCTGAAGGAAGATCAAGGCCTCTTGTTAATTAGCAAGGGGGGAAAAAACACACACACACAAATATCTGTATCATCTTATGGAGGAACAGATTGGGATGACAGTTGCGCAAACAATGGAGGATCTTGATCAGGTTTTACAGAAAAGAACTGCCGTATGCAATACTTGTTGCGCCCATTGACTTTAACATTTTAAAAAAAATACGAGCATGTGTAAAATTTTATAAGGTGAGGGGTGGAGGAGGGAGATCAGCTGAGAAATTTTGTGCAGATTTTTTTTCCCCACAAATTGCAGGAGGAACAAGGGAGAAAATTTATAGCTGTGGGAAACCTCCTCATTGAATGAAATGTTTTGGGAAGTATTAAGAAGGCAAGATATTATATTTCCCTAAAGGATAAATGGAAAAAGACAGAAAGCAGCCCCAGTCACCCTGCCCCCAAGCAGAAACTGAGGAGGCCAGCTTTTAGAAATGCAGATTTGGTAATCCATTCAAGACAAGATATTTTGAAACGAAGGCAGAATGGCTCTCACTCAAGATCCAACACAAGGCAAAGCCATTAAGCCATGATAGGAATTGCCTGAGCAGTCCAAACTTCAACCAAACTTAGCTTAGACAAACATTTAGGGTTTGCATTTCCTCTTTTGCCACAATAGGAATTGCCCAACACCCATTCAGAACACAAGCCTTTTCATGACATCATCTCAGAGCAATCCAAACCTGGGAGCGCAGACAAACACCTAGGATTTTCATTTCCTCTTTTGCCTAAGGACCCAGCTATGACCCCTACATAACCCCTCCATGATCCCATAGGAATCTGATAACAGCCAATAGAACACATGTTCTTGCACAGGAACAGGAAGCTCAAATACAAAGCCTAGGAGAAATATAACACACACCTTTCTCAACTCCATATGGTCAGCTGCACCAGAACCATAAATCCATGTGTATTGTGGCCCGCCAGCAGCCAGCAGAGCTTGGAGAGTGAGGAGGTTGGGGAGGAGCATGGGCCAGTCCTAGAGGCTGGAGAAGGATCGGACAAGGGCTGTGGTTGGAGGCAGAGACAGGGATGAGGCCATTTGGCAGTGATCAGATGCCTACAGAGCTAGACAGCAGTGAGGCAGAGGAACAGCTGGAGCCTGTTCCCAGTGTGCGCATGCGCAGAGCTGCCAGACTAAAAGAACAACTCAAAAATCAGGGTAGACTTGGGAGTAAAGTCACAGGTGGAAGGTGATTGGCCCCTCCCATAGGAAATAAAAGAGGAGCGAAAGGGGAATGGACTTTTGCAGCGAACAATTTGTTTGCTTGGTTGTTAGATTCGTTTCCAGAGTGTGAAGATGTGTCTGTCAATCTCAGAGACCCCGTGCCCAGTCTTTCATTGCACAGCATCTCATTTGAAAAATATTTACATGGCAGCTTTCCAAGCTAGATAAGGTCTGTGGTCATAAATATTCCTTTGAAAGACTGTTTGCCAGACCTTGCTGAATGTGAATGAGAGGAATTCACATTCGTTTAATAAAAGGGGTTTTGTCGGGACCAGGACTCTGCCTTGTGCTTTTGGGAGAAGCCTAGGTCAGAACAATGTAGTTCTGCTTCATCAATAAATGGACCATCTTTCCAATCAGCCTCCAGCCTCCATTTTGTTTCCAGTGCCTTTCTCCTGGCTTCGACCTGGACCTGGATATTTCTTCCAAAATAGCTCAGGGTTGACATGAGGGGCCCTTGGCGCTCTCTGAGCTAGCTTGTTTCCTCACAGACATTTCATTACCCGAACTAGGTAACATCATCAGTGCTAGTGGTTGCAGCGATCGGCCACTTACCACAGAAGCACTGATGGTGTTACCTAGTTTGGGTATTGAAACACCTGCAAGGAAGCAAGCTGCCTAGACCATACAAATAGTCTTCAAATTGGCACAGGCAATACAATACAATACAATAGTAGAGTTGAAAGGGACCTTGGAGGTCTTCTAGTCCAACCCCCTGCCTAGGCAGGAAACCCTATACCGTTTCAGACAAATGGCTATCCTACATCTTCTTAAAGACTTCCAGTGTTGGGGCATTCACAACTTCTGGAGGCAAGTTGTTCCACTGATTAATTGTTCTAACTGTCAGGAAATTTCTCCTCAGTTCTAAGTTGCTTCTCTCCTTGATTAGTTTCCACCCATTGCTTCTTGTTCTACCCTCAGGTGCCTTGGAGAATAGTTTGACTCCCTCCTCTTTGTGGCAACCCTGAGATATTGGAACACTGCTATCCTGTCTCCCCTAGTCCTTCTTTCTCTTAAGCTAAACATACCCAGTTCCTGCAACCGTTCTTCATATGTTTTAGCCTCCAGTCCCCTAATCATCTTCGTTGCTCTTCTCTGCACTCTTTCTAGTTGTGTTTGGATAATGGCATTCTGGGAGTTGAAGTCCACAAGTTATAAAAGGGCCATTGTTCCCCACCTCTGTTCTAGTGAAACCCTAAATCACTCACAATCTGTCCTCTCCTGGTTAAGGTGTTGTTGGAAGAAATGTCCTTCTGGGTTCAGTTCCAAGTGGGGGGAAAGACACTGGAAACATGGAGGCTGCTTGGAAAGATGGTTTAATGGTGGACAGAATCACATGGCTTGAGCTCCTGAACAGAAAAGGGGATCACATGCTTCAAGATGTTGGTTGAAGAAGAGAGAAAAGACGGGGCTTGCTGTTTTGTATATACTCTGTTTGGCCCCACTTCTCTGTTTCCTGTTCCTGTGTAAGAAATGGACTCTGATTGATTGTCAGACTCCCATGGGGCCATGCAGGGGCAACTATCTAGGCTGTGTTTTGAGTCGAAGTTTGGTTGAGTTCCCAGATGGTGAGTTTCTGTAGAATGCTAATCCTACCTTTATTATGTAAAGTAGACTAGCTCAGGCTTTAATGACTCATTGACAAAGGTGGGGGGGGCAGGAAGCTGCAGGGAACTACTTTGTCTTTGAAAACATGTTTCTTTTCACATCCAGGGAAATATAATATTCTGCCTTCTTAATATTTCCCAGGATATTTCAGTTTTCTAGCAGAGGGGTGGGTTTTAACTTCCTACAGTGTCTTCCGGCAATTCCATTTTGCTTTGCCTGGGGATTAACACCCAAAAGATCTAGTTTGCATAAATGCCCAACGAAAGGAACTACACTAACTGGAGGAGGAAAGTACAGGTTGAATGTGATGGAAATCATCTGCAAGCTGGAATATACAGTTGGAGATCAACCAAGGCCAGATTCAGAAGGCAGCAGCTTTATAACTTTAATTATATTACACTTCCAAGAAGCTCAGGATGAATTGAAAATACTTTTCAATATGTTCCTTTCTCACCAGGTGTTTTTTTCCCCCTTCCCTAAGAGTTCCAGGTTCAAACATATCGCTATTTTCAGCAACTTAATCACAGTTGGAAAAGTCCTTATCCTTGAATGCCCTTAATGTTGACATTTTTAGTTTTCCTCTGCTGCCATCTTATGGCAAACTCTAGCCAGAAACTTCGGTCAGATAATTGTTCCCAAATACAGACTAGTTCTGCATGCGTAGGTTTGAGGGGGGGGAGAGGGGAGTCTCAGAAACATCTTTCAAATTTTAGATTTCACTCTGAAAACCCTCTCACCCACCCCCAAAGTAATTTGCAATGTGATAAGAGGGAGGGAATATTAAATGACCGGGAATACATTTGGTCACTAGGATACAAAAAAGATGCTGAGGCCCTAGAAAATGTCCAGAGAAGGACAACTAATGTGATATAGGCAGGGGTGGGCTTCAAAAATTGAAGCAACGGGTTCACTGGGTGGGCGTGGCCATGGTGGGCGTGGCCTAGTTGCCCTCCTGCACCACGGCGGGGTGAGTGAAAATTGCTTCCCGTCGGGCTCCCGAGGATTTCTGGAGGCAGGAAACAGGCCCATTTCTGGACTTCTGGAACTTCCAGTAGGCCCATTTTTCACCCTCCCCAAGCTCCGGAGCCTCTGGGAGGGCGAAAACTGCTTTCCCCTGGCCCATTTCTGGAGTTCTGGAACCTCTGATAGACCCGTTTCACACCCCTCCCTGAGCCTCCGTGCGGGCCCTGCGCTTACCTGGCATAATGAACGGGCCACATGGAGATTCCTGGGAGGGGCGGGGTGGGGTGGGAGGGGCCAGCCAGGGATGACATTTGGGGGTTCACCAAACTGGGCAGTATCCTAGCTAGAGGATCACCCAAACCCAGTGGTGGGTTTCAAAATTTTTTAGAACCTCTTCTGTAGGCGTGGCCTGATTTGTGGGAGTGGCTTGCCGGCCATGTGACCGAGTGGGAGTGGCTTGCTGGCCATGTGACTGGGTGGGCATGGCCAACTTGTAAAATGTGGTGAAACTCACTTAACAACACTCTTGCTTAGCAACCAAAATGTTGGGTCAGAAACTCTGGCATTTGAAGCACGCAAGTCTTAAAGCTGTCAAGTTACAAGACCCTTTCACCCCAACCCTTTAGAAAAAAAAACACCAGGGGTGTTCAAACTTGACAGCTTTAAGACTTGTGGACTTCAACTCCCAAAATTCCTCCTCCAGTCATGTTGGCTCAGGAATTCTGGCATTGAAGTGTGCAAGTCTTAAAGCTGTCAAGTTACAAGACCCTTGCACCCCTAACCCTTTAGGGAAAAAAACCCAGGGGTGTTCAAACTTGACAGCTTTAAGACTTGTGGACTTCAACTCCCAGAATTCCTCCTCTCGCTCTTCATCTTGATGATGTGCAGATGGGCAGGGAGAGGGACCTGGAACCGGTTCAAACAGCACTATAGATTTGTGGAACCTCTTCTATAGAAGAGGTTAGAACTGGCAGGAACCCACCCCTGCCCAAACCCATGCAAACCCCCAGCAGCCCACTCCTGGATAAAGGGTATGGAGGCTAAATCATATGATGAACAGTTGAGTGTAGCCTACGTAAGAGAAGGATTAGAGGGGACATGATAACCGTCCTCCATTACTTGAGGGGCTGTCTTAGAGAAAAGGGGATTGACTTATTATCCAAAGCTCCAAAGGGTAGGACAAGCAATGGGTGGAAGCTTGTTCAAGAGAGATCCAACCTAGAAGTTGGTAAAAATTTTCTGACAGCGAGAACAATTCATCAATGGAATAGCTTTCCTCCCAGAGTTGTGGGTACTTCATCACTGGAAGTTTTCAAAAATAGACTGGACAACCATTTGACTGGGCTGTTACAAGGCCTCTTGCCTTGAGCAGGGCTGGACTAGAATATTTCCAGGGTCCCTTCCAGCCCTACAATTCTATGTTCTATGCTCAAATTTATATAGCAACCCAACTGTCAGGTGCAAAGAACTACATCGACCTGAGAAAGATCCAACCTGGCAACTTTATTGTGCTCTACCTATCTTACAAGAATCTCCCAAGACTGCTTGCCTTCCGGTGAGAACAAACAGATCAGATTTCACGGAATGACTTGGTTGACTGGGGAATTCTGGGAATTGAAGTCTACAGGACTAAAATGGTAATGCAGTGAGCCACGTGTACATCTCTACATTGGGGAAACCAAACAACCACTTCGCAAACACATGGCACAACATAGGAAAACAAACCCACCAGGACTAGATTCAGCAGTCCATCTGCATTTAAAAAATAAAGGCCACTCTTTTGAAGACAGCAAACATTTTGGAGAGAGAGGATTGCTGGTTTGAAAGAGGGCTCAAAGGGGCCATCTATATCTAAACGGAACAGCCCTCTCTCAACAGAGGGAGAGAGAGATGACATCGTCTATCTCCAGTCTACAACACAGTCCACTCAACAGTTCCAACATAACTATACCCAGACAGCACACTGTTTATATAGACAGTGGAATTTTTGCTCTTTCTATAAATAAATAATTTTAAAAAAAACAGTTCCAAGGAGATTCCACACCCATTTGCACCACTCAAATGAGGTGGTGACCTTGAGGATAGGGATAAACCTCCAAGTGCTTCAGTGACCCTCAAAATGAATGCAGATGACCAGCTATCTGCAAAGAATATAAATCCTTCCATTGCCTACTATCCAGTCTGAGCTGAAGAAGCTTCTTGGATGAGAATTGAAACACCTTCAAATAAAAACCAGGAAGTCCAATTGCCTCTTGAAAAAGCACCTTTGGGACAACCATGACCTGGACGACGGAGAATCATAGACATCTACAGGTCTAAAATGTGCCACCCCTGATTTTAACTGCCCTTACGTCATCCGGAGAGTATTACTATATCACAGCAATGCCTTCTTTCTTCAGAGTCAGCATTCAGTGGAGGGGGGGGGGTTAAACCCAATCAGCTTCCTTGACATTTCATCAAGTTAATTGCAAATGCTATTGCTTTTCTTTTAAATGGGATTGATTAAGCCCTTTCTTGTGGTTAATTTCTGAAGGCCATCCTTCTGTTTTATTGCCAATTTCCACATGACATTCCCCATGGACTGGATGCTGGGAGCATCCACCCTCTAAATTAAATAATTGCCTCTCCCAAAGCTACATTTGGGTAAAGAAGAGGCCATTGTGAGATTCACGGTCAACAGTTAATGTTAAGAGTTTTTATTAATCCTTGGAAGATGTTAATGTCGGATTCTTGGTAGCAGTGACGTGCGGTGAGGTTTATCGCTGGTGAGGCTGGTGACGTCATCAGGAAGGCGGGGAATGGGACCACGGCAGCCTCAGCCTCCAGCACACGTGATCCCATTCCTGCCTTCCTGAGCGCGCTCCACCGGCTCGCGCTCCGCGATCCCCAACAGCAGCTGCTTTTCAGTGCTTTTCTGTGCGTCTGGCGCTTAGGACATCCGGCTATCTGCCAGACGCACAGAAAAGCACTGAAAAGCACTTCGCCTCCAAGCCACTTCGTCTTGATGACGTCACCGCAGCTGCTGGGCGTGGCCGGACAGAGGTAACCAGAATGGCGCTGAGGGGTCCAGGCGGACGAAAGAGCGAGCGAGCGATGGAGGATCAGGCAGCCTGATCCTCGGTTGCTCGTCCGCCGGACTGCCTCGGCGCCACTCTGGCTACCTCCATCCGTCTGCGCATGGCAGCTGCAGTGACATCATCAAGACGAAGTCCAGCGGAGGCAGAAATGTTGTCGGTGCTCCTGGACTTTGTCTTGATGGCGAAGCCACGAAAGCGACTGGGGAATGACGAGAACCTTCCTGCCTCTGCTGGATTTCGAGCGCTCCTCGCGACTGCAATATACGTCCAGAAGCAGCTTTTGTGGCTAATGGGGTTTGGGCTTCCAGCCCAACAGCCCCTGCCACTTCTGGATGTCTATTGCAGTCGCGAGGAGCGCGCAAAGTACAGCGGAGGCAGGAAGGTTATTGGCGCTTCCGCGAACCCTCCTGCCTCCGCCAGTTGCCCAGCTGGCACCGCCCCGCACGCGCTCCTCCTCCTCCCTTCACTGAGTCCTATTCAATGGTGTGCAGCCTCTTTCATATCATTTACTTAGACTCCTTAACTGCTATTCTTCAAATGCATCTGAACAGTTCATCAATCTCTTCGTTAGTCTTATTTGCTCTCCTGTCTACTCTCTCAAAACTCTTCTAATGAACTAAAGTCTCCAAGAGAAAATAACTTAAAAAGTCTCCACAGATTTTTAGGCCTGGCCTGCTGAGAATTCTCAAAACACCCTAAGCAGGTAGGAGTTCCTTAGAACTTTGTGGCACCCTGATTCAGGAAAGCATGTTTCAAGGTTTTCAACCAAGAGCTTTTAAAAATATGGAAGGATGATGTTTACTTAAAGCTCTCTCACTGGTTCTCTTGTTTTATTTTTTAGAGGGCAAGCTGACGACTATCTTTTCCTCCCCTGCAATCAGTTCTCATCAAACAAGTTGTCCGGGTTTTTGAAATAATACATGAACCTTCAAGGCCTTGCTGACAAAGACAAAATTAGAATGTGCATGTAGATGAGAATATGGCAGGCAGGGACCTTCCAGATATAATAATGAAGTCTCTCTCCCCATTTTTTTTTATAAGCGTACAGAGCAGCAGAGTTTGATTCATATTGTTGTACCTTTCATCACGACTTTCTCTCTCTCTCTCTTTCACACACACACACACACACACACACACACACACACACACACCGGGCATGCCTCTGTGCTGCCCATGGTTCATAGATGATATAAAGATAATCCAGCCATAGAAGTTAAACATTTCAAATACTGGATTTTCCAAAAAAAGAAAATAGGGCCTTTTATTCGGTCCCCAAGAATACAGTAATCAACCCTATTTCTAAGAAAAAGAGTGACAATTATTATTTTAATTTATATTAATCGTGTGTGTGTGTGTGTGTGTGTGTGTGTGTGCGTGTGTGTGTAGCCACTCATCTACTAAAGGACTCTGGGAAGTGAACCAAAAAAATCCCATATATAGGGCAAGATTTTATCCTCACTGCTCTTCACGTCTTTGCTACAAAAGTCAGTTGCACAACTTCTATATGAAGCATAGTTAAGTTTTTCTTCAACTTTAGTCCTTTAGATCAGGGGTGAAATGCTCTGAAGTCTGCTACTGGTTCGCTTGCACACGCATGCACACTTCACACACATGTGCGCCAAACAGTGGTGGGTTCCGGATCCCGTTGCAACCAGTACGATTGCAATGGGGCCCGGCGTCCTCCGCATGAACACACACACGCGCATGCGTCCTACCCTCCAGCAACGCCTCCTTGAGCCTCTGCGATGCTCCAGCTGCTCAGCTAAGTGCAGGCGCTGTATGTGCCATGCACGTGCGCGGTAGCACTGAAAAGTTTAAAGACAGGTAAGGATGATGGGCGGGCGGGTGGTCCCTCCGGTGCACCGTACCAGAACGGTACCCGGTGCTCCGGGCAGGCACCGGTACGCCCGTACCAGAGCATACCTCCTGTAACCCACCACTGGCGCCAAATGTATGCGATATGCAGGCGCTAAGAAACCTTTTCTGAGTCTGCAAAGGTAAGTAGAACAATGAAGGGGGGGGACAGCTATGCTGCGCAATTTAGGTTTGCTAGAAAGCAGGATCTACCAAAGAGACAAATAAAAAACAATACGAGGATAATCTTAAACACGCTAGATTGTACTATGAAGTACAATCAGAGAAGCAAATTGCATTGTTGTTCCTTGATGCACAGAAGGCATTTGATAACGTGAACTGGCAGTTTATGTTGATGCAGCTAAACACTATGGACTTTGGGGAGAGAATCATTAAAATGATTAAGGCAATAAACATTAATTTGCCCTTAGGCCACTGATAAGCTAATGCTCAACCAAAATTGAGCCCAAAATTTCTGTTGCTAAGCAAAACAGTTGTTAAGTCCCATTTTACCACCTTTCTTGCCACCATTGTTAAGTGAATGTGGGCAGTTGTTAAATTAGAAACATAGCTGTTGTGAATGTGGCTTCCTCATTGGTTTGCTTGTCAGAAGTTGGCAAAAAGTGATCACGTGACCCTGAGATACTGCAACCATCAGAAATATGAAGCAATTGCTGAGCTTCCAAATTTGGATCCGGTGACCATGGAAATGCTGCAATGGTCATAAGTTTGAAAAATGGTCATAGGTCACTTTTTTCAGTGCCATTGTAACTTCGAATGGTCATTCAATGAATGGGAGTAAGTCAAGGGCTATCTGTATTTAATCTTTTTTCCCTCTCAAAACTACACTACAACAAGAAATATAAAGTTGGTTGATTTAATGAAAATTGAAATAAATATATGGTTATTGCTGATATCTCTCAGTGGATTTAATGGTAGGTAATGTTCTGACCCAAGCTTCCTTAAAAAGCAAGAAGCAGAGTCTTGGTTCCAACAAAACCTCTTTCATTTACACGACAGTGAATTCCTTTCATTCACAGTCGGCAAGGCTTAGCAAACAGTCTTTCAGAAGAATATTTATCAACACGAACCTTATCTCGTTTGGAGAGCTGCCAGATAACTATGTAGTTTCCAAATGCAGGGCAAAGAAAAACTTGGCACAGACTCTTATAGTCACAAAAAGAACTTTCCACTCTTGAAACAACCAAATGAATGAATTGCTTCCTGCAGAAGCCCCCTCCCCGTCCTCTCCTCTTTTATGTCCTATGAGAGGGTCCAATCACCTCCAAGGTGTGGCTATATTCCTACGTCTACCCTGCTTTCTTAGTTGTTCTTGTCTTCTGACAGCTCTGTGCATGCGCACACTGGGAACAGGCTCCAGTTGTTCCTCTGCCTCACTGCTGTCCAGCTCCCACTCTGCCTCCGACGCAGAGCCCTCGTCTGAGTTTTCCTCAGCTTCCAGGACTGGCCCATGATCCTCCCCAACCTCCGCCACAACAGGTAAGGACCCCTGCCGCTGACAGGTGTTGGACTGGAAGACCTCCCAGGTCCCTTCCAGCCCGATGATTCTATGATTCTAAATGCATTTAGCAGATATTCAAGGGCAATTCATAAAGCATCTCTACTGAACCCTCATCCCTTTTTTAACTGATTAGTGGATTAAAAATTAACGGCCCCACCAGTGCAAATCAATACATATGCATTTTTTTAAAATGCATTTTGGATATCACAGCAGGGCTTCGAATTTGCTTAAAACCATCATCCTGCATTTTCTTAAGTCAGAATTTCAGTATCATCAAGCATGTTTCATTTTTCAGAGCAGTGGGAAGTCCAGAGACAGTGCTGGGGGGCTTAATCTGGTTTAGATGAGAGAACAGTCAAATTGGAAAATAGCTCGGTAAGAATGCTTCCTTTTATAATGGAGAACAAAGCCAGAATGGAAGGTAATGCATGTCAACAAAACTTTTGATTTCACATCAGTGAACACAACTGTAGGCATCCTCAGTGAGTAGGGGGAGAGGGGAGGAATAGGGATTTGCACAGTGATGAAGAGAGGAATATTATGGCCTTTTTAAAATTCCTCTCCAGACAAGATCTCTGTAAATATCCTCAAAATCTTTTTAATATAGTGGCAACTGAAATCAGATGCAATATCCCAAGTGTGGTCTCCCTTGTATCCGTGGATTGCAAGAATATCAGTTTTCTTGCAGTTCTTCAATTGGTGGGTGCATGTTCTGCTTTTTGTGGTATTGTCACCCCTTAAATCCAGTGGTGAAATTCAAATGTTTTTTACTACCAGTTCTGTGGGTATGGCTTTGTGGGCATGGTGTGCCTTTGTGGGTGTGGCTTTGTGGGCACGGCAGGGGAAGGATACTGCAAAACCCAGTGACGTGCGGTGAGGTTTATGGCTGGTGACACTGGTGACGTCATCAGGAAGGCAGAGAATTCTTAGCAAGTTGTCGGCCACGACTCGGTTTCCAGGGTCCTTTCACGAGCGAGCTGGCAGGGAAACAGTAGCCTACGGTCCGAAAAGTCCGTCCTTTTGCGAGCAACTTCCCATAAACCTGCCGTTGCTCAGTGCGAGGAAGGGAGCTGCTCGCGCATGCACATTCGCCCTGGAACTAGGAGCTCCGGCGTCAGAACCCGACAGAAGGCAGGGAATGGGACCACATGTACAGGAGGGAGGCTGAGGCTAGAGGAGCCTCCTGCACCTCCCTCAGTCCTGCACACGTGGTCCCATTCCCCGCCTTCCTGAGTCAACATGAATGGGACCGCGGCTCGCGCAGTCACATTCCCCGAGGCTCCTCAGCGCTTTTTCCCTTTTTTTTTCATGATGAGAGCGGTGAGGCTCTGCCTCCCCTGCCTCCCCTGACCGCACGTCCCTGGCAAAACCTCCATTCCCAGCCCACTCTGGCGCCAGCCAGAGGTGGCATTTGCTGGTTCTCCGAACTACTCAAAATTTCCACTACCGGTTCTCCAGAACCTGTCAGAACCTGCTGGACTTCACCCCTGCTTCAATCAAATGGAAAGACAAATGGAATTGTTGGAAGAAATGCCCATCTGGGTTCAGCTCCAAAGTGGGGGGAAAAGAGACTGGAAACATGGTGGCTGCTTGGAAAGATGGTTTGATGGTGGACGGGATCACATGGCTTGAGATGTTGGGGGGAAAAGGAAGAGATGCTGAGAGTGCCTGGGTTTTATGCCCTCTCTTGGGCACCAGCTTAGAGTTTCCTGTTCCTGTGTAAGAAATGTATTCTTTTTCCCCCCAAAGAATGTATTATTTATTTTTTAATTCTCTTACATACCATTTTAAGTATACATTCACATAATTGTCATTCTTCTTTACATTTATCATTCTTATACATTTATTATTTCATTTAATAAGTTATAATGTACAATTTGGGTTGCTTTATTTACCATCCCTTCCTTCTTTTGTAACATCTCCTTGTTTTCCCTTTCTTTTGTATTCTGATTGGTGGTTATACTCCTAGGGGCCGGGGGTCTTAGCTAACTTTATAGGCTGTCTGTGTCCCAGGCTTGGTTGAGCTTTGCTGGGTGATGTAATCTTCCCAGGTACCATGTGGTGAGATGGGTAGAGGGCTAATCCTATCATGTCTTGAGGGCCATGTCTTAAGCCCATCACCCTGGAGCTGAAGGGGGTAGATTTTTGTTATGTAGAATTGACTGGCTCAGGCCTTAATGGCCCATTGACAAAGGTGGGGGAGGGGCAGAGTTTCTGCCTCCCTTTTAGGGGAAATATTTCCTAAAATATTTCACTTTCCTAGGAGAGGGGTGGGTTCTAACTTCCTACAGAAGGAAATTGGAACTGTGGTAAGAAAGATGAAACATGCATTCATATATGTAGTCCCTGCAAGGATTTGCACTCCCGCCTTTAAATGTTTTCAAATGCTTTCAGCTGCTTTATTTTAACAAAGATTATTACATTATCTTCTACTCTCCTCTTCTATTATTGCATTAGTCTTGTCGTCAATATCCCTTTAAATTGGCCATTGAAGTGAAACATAGACAGAAGGCACCAGGGTGTCCAATCATGTGCTATGATATATTAATTACTTAGATTTGTGAATTATTTCCTTTTCTGGTCTATATTGGGCTGCAATTAGCACTTCATCTTCTCCACAGCAGGATTTTCTAGGGCTTCCTTTGGCAGCTGCACAGAGGATTTCAAAGGAGCTTGTCAGGCACAAAGAATCAGGACCAAGCATTAAGTTCTAGAAAAGCTAAGTTGATGTATTGCTCATGTGTATGTTGGAAGAAAGGTTCCTCTGGGTTCAGTTCCGAGTGGAGAGAAAGACACTGGAAACATGGAGGCTGTTTGGAAAGATGGTTTAATGGTAGACAGGATCACATGGCTTGAGATGTCAGGGGGAAAAGGGAAGAGATGCTAAGAGGGCCTCAGGGTTTTTTTAAAATATTTATTTTTATTACACAATTTTTCTTTACATGTCTCAATACAATACAATACAATAGTAGAGGTGGAAGGGACCTTGGAGGCCTTCTAGTCCAACCCCCTGCCTAGGCAGGAAACCCTATACCGTTTCAGACAAATGGCTATCCAACATCTTCTTAAAGACTTCCAGTGTTGGGGCATTCACAACTTCTGGAGGCAACTTCTGTTCCACTGATTAATTGTTCTCACTGTCAGGAAATTTCTCCTCAGTTCTAAGTTGCTTCTCTCCTTGATTAGTTTCCACCCATTGCTTCTTGTTCTACCCTCAGGTGCCTTGGAGAATAGTTTGACTCCCTCTTCTTTGTGGCAGCCCCTGAGATATTGGAACACTGCTATCATGTCTCCCCTAGTCCTTCTTTCTCTTAAGCTAGACATACCCAGTTCCTGCAACCGTTCTTCATATGTTTTAGTCTCCAGTCCCCTAATCATCTTTGTTGCTCTTCTCTGCACTCTTTCTAGAATCTCCACATCTTTTTTACATCGTGGCGACCAGAACTGAATGCAGAACTGAATCTCAGTTTTTTGCCCTCTCTGGGCTTTTGAATTTGAGCTTGTTTTCTGACTGGTTGTCAGACTCCCATGGGGCCATGCAGGGGCAACTTTGTAGTGTTGTTGTTAGTTGCAAAATCAGGTCCGACCCATCGCGACCCCATGGACAACGTTCCTCCAGGCCTTCCTGTCCTCTACCATCCCCCAGAGTCCAGGAGCATCGAGACCACACGTCCGTATCGTCGCGACGTTGGCTCCCTGCAGCCTCCTGAGACCTAAAATGGCCACGGGGGAGCACCGCACCCCCTGCACTTCCCCCGCACTTTCCTCGCCCCCCGCGCATACATGGCAGAGACCCAAAAATCAGCTGGCCGGCGGGAGGCCCACACGCATGCATGGTGGAGCTGAGCTGGGGCACTGGCTCGTGTGCCTGCAGGGAGGGTTTTGTGTGCCACCTGTAACACGTGTGCCGTAGGTTTGCCATCACGGGTATAAGGTCTCTGGCTTGAACAGTGGGTTGAACTAAAAGATCTCCAAGGTGCCTTCCAACTCTGTTGAATTCTATAAGTTAGATGGTAGGAGTCCAGCAGCTTGTCTGATCAGGCTTTGGGCATTGGAAGCTGAAACAGATGTGAGATCAAAGTTTGTATAAAAGAGGTAGAAACACCATCTGGCTGAAATCTCCATGTCTTTCATCTACGCCTACCTTCAGGATGGACAAATTAGTTCAATCTGTCTTTTGATTGTGTCCATGCCGGAATTAATGATGCTCGGGCAACAATGTGGAATGCTCAGAATGTACATTCAACCAAACCTCTTCTGAAAAACCCGACTTAATTCTCTCATCTCTCCCAAAAAGAGAAGGGATGAGCCCGTGTTTGTAGACCATCTTTTGCAATAGTTCCAGTTGGCATCCGGAAGACCACAGAGACAAAACGAAATTCATTCTTCTCCCCCAAATAAAACCTTGATGTTTTGAGCCCACCTGAATCATCATTCTGTGTGGTTTTTAGGAAATGGGACATCACAAAACCAGTTCTCTATCTTTTTTTTTTTTTTTTTTGCTTTTCCTCTTATTTCAAGTTCCTTTCAACTAGAGAAGTGTTGGTGAACCATGTGCACGCCGGGAAGATGATCTTTCAATTTCTGGCGCATGCATGTGCATCAGCCAGCTGGTGTTCATGTGCGCATGTGCACCAGAAACTGGAAGACCATGCGCACCGGGCAGGGGTGGGATTCAAAAATTTTAGTGACTGGTTCTCTGCCTGGTTGCTAGGTGGGTGTGGCGTACTCAGCCTCCTGCACCATAGTGGGGGGAGCATTTTCACCCTCCGCAGGCTCCGGAGGCTTTTCTCAAGACTTCGGAAGGGCAAAAATGGCCTCCTTCTGGCTCCAGAGATCCTCCGGTGGCTGGAAATGGGCCCATTTCCAGACTTCCAGGAAGCCCATTTTTTGCGCTCCCAGAGCCTCCACACGTGCCCTGCACTTACTTGGCATCCAAAATGGGCCACCTGGAGGCTCCTGGGAGGGGAGGGGAGGGGAGGGGAGGGGTGGGCAGGGCCTGTCAGGGGAAATTTCATCCTGAACTAATGAGGTCTGGAATCGACGGCTTTTCCAAACAGCATATCCTCAAGAAGCAGGGGGGAAAAACCCCCGAGAACATGTTCTAATGAAAACAAACTTTAATATGAAAATAAAATGAAAATAGAAATAAAACAAATCTATCTAGTTGTTACATTTTGGCAAGAACAAATGTTGTCCACCTTCTTCGGCAGATGAACAAAGATCAAAAGGGAAGAAGTCTCTGGAATGTGTGATGTATTATAAACATGTTAAGCATGCGCAGTAAATCATTGCTGATAAAGCTTATGACCTGCGCAGTAATTATTCTCAGTTCAGCTCGGCTAGCAAACCAATTAACGCAGTGACAGGGCCAGCCAGTCCTTGCAAATACTGGTTCAGTGAACCAGATGTAAAATTAGCATCTGGTTCACTCAATCTGGTCTGAACCGACTGAATCCCACCTCTGGTACCAAGCGGCTGATCTTCCAGTTTCCAGCGCTCCCACATACATGAAGGCCAGCGGGCCAGCAGGCCGGAATCCGGAAGAGCAACAGGCGACAGCTCGCGTGCCCGGAGAGATGCCTCCACTTCCGGCACGTGTGGCATAGGTTCGCCATCACAGAGCTAGAATCTTTGATGTTGTACCATTGATTTGCAGAGGTGCAGTTAGAAAGCATTAGAGCTGGCCATTAAGTCAATGAGGTCGAGGTTGCAAAGATTTCAGTCTCCTGTTTTGTTTTTCTGATTGCTTTTGCTTTATTTTTCACTATTGAACTCTGTTTACTGATAGTCCCCAACTTACATTCATTTAGTGACCACTGACTCAAGTTATAACAGCAGTGAAAAAAATGACCGATGGCCATTTTTTACACGTACGGCCATCACAACCTATGATCCAAATTCAGACATTTGGCAGCTGGCAAGTATTTACGTTTGATGGTTGTAAAGTAGAAAGTTAACATATCGGTAAGGTTAAGCCAGGCAAGAACCCCCCACCCCCACCCCCCGATACTTTATCCATGCAACAGGGGATTGATTATCTTAGGTCGAGCCAGGAAATTGGTAAAATTATATCCTTATAAGGCAATCAAGATATCCTGTCAGTAGGGGTTAATGTGTACGAGGCATACGTGACACGGGAAGAATGTGTACTTAGGACAGGGGTGTCCAAACTTGGGAACTTTAAGACTTGTGGACTTCAACTCCCAGAATTCCCCAGCCAGCCATGCTGGCTGGGGAATTCTGGGAGTTGAAGTCCACAAGTCTTAAAGTTCCCAAGTTTGGACACCCCTGACTTAGGAGAATGATCAATATCCTGGCTGATAAAGTATAAAAACCTGTAACCAACTGCCCTCCGGGGTTCAGATTCTGCTTGAGTATCGCTGCTGAACTTTGCGCAATAAACCTTTCCCTTCGACAAAAAGAGCTGGTTTGGTCTCATTCCTGCAACATTTCCAGTATCCCAGAGTCATGTGACACCATTGGTGACCTTCTGACAAGCAAAGTCGACGAGGAAGCCAGATTCACTTAACAACTGTGTTACCAACTTAACAACCGTGGTGATTCACTTAACGACTGAAGCAAGGAAGATCATAAAATGCAGTACTGCGCTCTAACCACTGTGCCACCACAGCTCTTCCTTCCCTCAATCAATCATTGTATGGTTTAGCCTCTAGCCCCCTCATAACCTTTGATGCTTTTCGCTGCACTTTTAACCAGTTGGGCCTTGTGATGTCTATAATCTGGACAGGTAGTAGCATGCCCCACGTTGCCAAATCCTTGCCAAGAAGATGGGATTTTTAAAGCCATCTTCAAGAACAGCAAGGAACAGCTGGAAGACAAACTCTTTAGCCTGCTCTGCCAGTCTGCTCTAAATCCATAATCCCCAGGTGGCAAGGTTATAGGGACTCCCAAATTATAGAATATAGAATAACAGAGTTGGAAGGGACCTTGGTGGTCTTCTAGTCCAACCCCCTGTTTAGTCAGGAAACCCTACACCACTTCAGACAAAGGGTTGTCCAACATCTCCTTAAAAACTTCCAGTGTTGGAGCGTTCACAATTATATATAGTATAATCATACCTTGGAATTCTTGGAATTGCAGTACACACATCTGGGAATTCATCGGGTTGGGAAACAGCACACTACAGGGGGGAAATCCCCTCTTTTTATCTCTGTGAGAATTTGTAGCAACAGGCAGTAAAGTCTCTCTTTCAATGCTTCCTTTTCTTAAGAGCTCCTTTTCTTAAGAGCTCCTTGCACTTGAAGGAATAAGTGGCCTTTCAGGCTATACAAGGCTACTGCCACAAGATGGCACCCATTCCAGATTTTGTTTCACATTTTTATTCCCTTTCTTAGTTCAGGAGATGCCAAAATATGCCTACAGTTAAGAAGTATCATCAAGTAACATCTCTGTTCGGACAGAAGAAGGAAGGGAGGGATGGAGGACAGGAGAGGAGAGGAAGAAAGGAGGAGGAAGCAAAACGCAAGAAAGGAAGGGGAAGAGGGGGAAGGAGAAGAAGAAGGGAGGGAGTGGAGGAGAGGAAGAAAGGAGGAGGAAGCAAGATGCAAAAAAGGAAGGAGAAGAGGGAGGGAGAAGGGGAGGGAAGGGAGGAGAGGAGAGGAAGAAAGGAGGAGAAAGCAAGATGCAAGAAAGGAAGGAGAAGAGGGAGAGGGAGACAGCTCGCGTGCCCGGAGAGATGGCTCCACTTCCAGCACGCGTGGCATAGGTTCGCCATCACAGTAATAGGGTGAAAGCTGGTCCTTCCAATAACTTGTTCCCAAGTTATGTAGGACTTTGATAACACTGTTCTAGGCTGCATAAACAGAGGGATAGAATCAAAATCATGTGAAGTGTTAATACCATTCTATAATGCCTTGGTAAGGTCACACTTGGAATACTGCATTCAGTTTTGGTCGCTATGATGTAGAAAAGATGTGGAGACTCTAGAAAGAGTGCAGAGAAGAGCAACCAAGATGATTAGGGGACTGGAGGTTAAAACATATGAAGAACGGTTGCAGGAACTGGGTATGTCTAGTTTAATAGAAAGAAGGGCTAGGGGAGACATGATAGCAGTGTTCCAATATCTCAGGGGTTGCCACAAAGAAGAGGAAGTCAAACTATTCTCCAAGGCACCTGAGGGTAGAACAAGAAGCAATGGGTGGAAACTGATCAAGGAGAGAAGCAACTTAGAACTGAGGAGAAATTTCCTGACAGTTAGAACAATTAATCAGTGGAACAGCTTGCCTCCAGAAGTTGTGAATGCTCCAACACTGGAAGTCTTTAAGAAGATGTTGGATAGCCATTTGTCTGAAACGGTATAGGGTTTCCTGCCTAGGCAGGGGGTTGGACTAGAAGACCTCCAATGTCCCTTCCAACTCTGCTATTGTATTGTATTTTATTGATTCAACTTTCCTGCCTCTTCTTTTTATAACTTCCTTCTCATTTGTTGTTGTTGGGTTGTTTTTTTCCCCAGTTTGTGAAATTCAACCCTGGTTTTATTCCAAAAAAGAACATTTTACATACTTTCTTCTTCCCAAAGCATTGAATCATCACCCTGCTTGCAGTCATTTTCCTGCCTGTGACATGAAAAGGTATGAAAAGAATTTTATATTTCATTGTACTGCATGGTTTTAAGCCCCCCCCCTTTTTTTCCCCTCCCTGATTGATGGCTTTAATATTCATGGCTCCTGCTTTTGTCTCGAAGTCTATGTGGGTTTTCTTGTCAGATCTCTTTTATACCACTTAGTTAAATGACAAGAGTTATTAAGAACTGAGTGGGGGGCATTCATTTAGCTTCAACTGGGTAAAACCACCCAAATTAATGAGAGGGGGAAGATTTGAGGAGCAAGTTGGAGGAGCGAGATCTTGTATTTATGCTAATGGTGGGATTGGTGTACTAGCAAGAGATCTATACAAGTAGTCCTCAAGGTACGACTCCAACTGAGCCCCCAAATATCTGTTGCTAAGCAAGACGTTTGTTAGTGAAATCTTCCCCCATTTTACAACCTTTCTTGCCATAGTGGTTAACTGCGTCACTGCAATTGTTACGTGAGTTACACGGTAGTTAAGCGAACCTGGCTTCCACATTGACTTTGCTTGTTGGAAGGTCATAAAGGAGAATTCAGAAGTTGCCTTCAGAAGTTGTGGGATCTTCATCACTGGAAGCTTTCAAGGAGAGGCTGGACTGCCATCTGTCAGAAATTTGCAGATGATGCAACAGTGGTGGGACTCATCTCCGGGGGGATGAGTCTGCCTATCGAGATGAGGTGGACCGGTTGCTTTCGTTGCTTTCGTGGTGTGGAGACAATAACTTGGTTCTCAACACAAATAAGACCTAAGAGCTTATAGTGGACTACAGAAGGAATAGATCAGACATCCAATCCTTGGTTATCAATGGAGACCAAGTGGCCAGTTTTAGGTTTCTGGGTGTTATCATAAAAGAGGACCTGACCTGGAGCGCTCACATTGTAGTCGTGATCAAAAGGGCCCAGCAGAGATGATACTTCTCCAGAAATGAAAAACTGCTGGTGACCTTCTACTGCTGCACCATAGAGAGTGTTTTAACTTACTGCACCTGTGTATGGCTTGCCAATTGCACAGTGTCACATAGGACAGCACTCCAGAGGGTTAACGCCATTGCTCAGAGGATCTTGGGTTGCTCTCTCCCCTCCTTGGAAGAGCTTTATAGCTCCCGCTGCCTTAAGAAAGTTCAAAACATCCTTAAAGATCCATCTCATCCTGGGCACCCTTTTTTTGAACTATTTCCATCTGGCAGACGGTACAGGATAATAAAAACAAGGACAAATAGGCTGAAAAACAGCTTCTATCCCAGAGCAGTAACTATATTGAATTCTACTGTATAGTGTAATGCTAATGCAATATCAGGGGTTTTCAATTCAATTGTATAGAATGTGACGGATGTGTGTTTTTGTTTTATTTTAATAGTTTTCTTATGAAGGATGTACACTGAAGATGGCGTTTAATTTCATTGTATGAGGCGCAATGACAATAAAGCAAACTAAACTAAATGGTGTAGGTAGGTGTCTCCTGCTTGGGCGAGGGGTTGGACTAGATGACCTACAAGGTCCCTTCCAACTCCGTTAACCTGGTTAAATCTGTTTATGACTAAAGGAAATTGAAGCAATCGGACTTGTTTTTTTATTATCTCCTGGAATAAGGACTTGGGTTCAACACACATCCACTGCCTGTAATGGCAACAGCAAAGCAGAAATTATCTAAGGGCAAAACATTACCTCTTAAGAAACGTGAGTGGAATTATAAAGGTACAATCCCTGTTGTTGTTTTCTGCAGCTGTGCCTTTGTATCAATGGGATCAGATGGGAGAAGTTATTCGTGGGACTCACAAGGCATCTATTCATCCATCCATCTCTCAGCGGAGGGCAATTTATCCCATGTTTGAGGGTGCACTGTTGCACCATTCTAAAATGGGGGGGGGGCTTGTCACATCGTCCTAGTTTGTTTATTTATTCAATTGATATGCCGGCTGACTCCTAATGACTCTGGGTTGCTGACAGCACTCAAAGCAAGAAATGAGAATAAAGTCAATGAAAGGTGGAAGATGACAAGTGTGGGAGAGCCAAAAGAAGGGAGCCGAGATTCTCGTCCTTCCTTGCCAGAGGTAGCTCTTCATTGCCCTTCTGAACTAGAGCAGACTCTGCGATTCAACCTGTGATATTAAGGAAATAGTGGGGGAACTCGGTCAAACAAGATGGTTGACTTGTCAGTTTGACTAAATCGCCTGCTCTGACTCAGATGTTTCCTCTTCATCAGTGAACTCTGCTCCATCTTTACCCAGCTGGGATTCTTCATCAGATAAGTCCACCACTAACAATCCACAAATCCCAGTAAACTTTTATTGTTCCATAATAATCTGAGTGTATACTGTATGTGTGCGTGTGTAAGTGTGTATTATATGTATGTATATGTATGCATATGTGTGTATGTATGTACAGTATATGTGTGTATGTATGTGTATGTGTGTATATATACGTGTGTGTGTACATGTATGTGTACACACACACACACATAGATAAACACACATACCCAGATTACTACGGAATATTGAAAAAGCAAGCTTAATGTGGTATCTACAGAGGTAAATTCAGCAGCGTCTGACAGGTTCTAGAGAACTGAAAGTGGAAATTTTGAGTAGTTCGGAGAACCGGTAAATACCACCTCTGGCTGGCCCCGCCCCCATCTATTCTCTGCTTCCCGAGTCCCAGCTGATCAGGAGGAAATGGGGATTTTGCAGTATCCTTCCCCTGCCACGCCCACCAAGCCACGTCCACAGAACTGGTAGTAAAAAAAATTGAATATATATATATATATATAAGTCAGATACTATTAACTCATCATGAAATTTCCAGAATCGTAAAGCCTACAAACTTGAAATTTGGCACGGATGTTCCTCTTGGCTTCGAGATGCTTGCTAAGAAAGGATTTTTTGAAATCATCAGATCATCAGTATTCCTTATACAGTATTATATTAACATGTGTCAATGCTAAGGAGTTAGACCTTCTACTCCCTCTCCCCCTCACTACACCGAGTTTGGGCATGGCCAGCACATGCACAGGTGGGTTCCTACCGGTTTGGACTGATTCATCCAAACTGATAGTGGTTTGTTGGCCTGGGTCAGTGGAACCAGCAGTGACCCAGGTCTGCCACGGCCCCAAACTGGTTCTCCCGGCAGCGCTGTAGGTGCCGTCATCTTGGGTTTTTGCTTTTGCACATGCGCAGAGCAATTTTTATTGTGCTGGCTGGCCATGCCCATGAACTGGCCCACTCCGATGCTTGCCCTGTCTCACCTTCACCATGTGGATCCACAGAACTGCCTCCTCCTGCCTATATACAGGTAAGCAGTATTCGCGCTAGCCTAGCCCCCCCCTCCCTGCTGGCTGCAACCTGGGCCCTGCCTGGTCAACTGGGCAGCCGGGAGGGAAAGAGGCAAGTGAGGTGGAAATGGGCAGGTGGGCCCAGCCTGGCCTCCAATGCTCCAACCTGCAGGGGTGGCGGCGGCAAGCAGTAAGGGAAATGAGCCCTGGCTCGGCATCCCTGACTCTTTCCTCCAAGAGCCAGCTTGGGGGACAGCCAGCCTCCCCCGCCACTGCACCCTTCCCTTCCAACCCCTGCTGGATGGAGCATTGGAGGCCAAGCTGATCCTGGCCACCTGCCTGCTCACTGCTTTCCTGGCCAGCCAGCCAACCAACTGACCAGGTGGGGCCCAGGCTGCAGCCGGCAGGGCGGGTCCACACACAGGATGAAATGGGAGGCGCTTAAGGTGGCAAAGATACACAATGCTCCTTCCTCCTCCTACTTTCCCTGCAACAGCAACAAACTTATGAAATAGATTGGCTGCGGGAGCGTGACTGGCCCAAAGTCACCCAACCATCTTTCATGCTTAAGGTGGGACTAGAACTCACAGTTTCCTGGGGATTGGTCCAAAATCATCCAGCTGGCTTTCATGCCTAAGGCAGGACTCAAGCTCCCCTGGTGATGGGCTCAAAGTTACCCAGCCAGCATTCATGCCTAAAGTGGGATTAGGATTTATAATCTCCTGCTTTCCAGCCTGGTGCCTTAACCATCTCACTAAACTGTCTCTCAAAAAAAATTATTGCAGAACAAGCAGCCCAAGCTTCAAATAAGTGTGAGTGCAATATTTCTCCTCCATCTCATATACACAAAGAACATGGAAATAAACAGATTTATCTTGTGTCCATTCAGCATACAAGAAATTATCTTGAGATATGCTTTCTGATGAAACATGTATATTTTATCTAGACACTTTGAGAGTGTTTGAGCAGTTCGTACTAAAGTAAAACATAAAACATTCAGAACTGAACTCACATTCCCACTTTCCAGTCTAAAACAAAATAAATTTGCATGTGTCCACACAACTTATTCTCTGGCTTCACCCAAGATGTTCGACCCATTAAACAATTCAAATACTCAACCTTCAAGCAGCTAAACCAGGTTTAAAGAAATCAAGATTAAATTTAACTAGCCTCCAAGGCAGGGGTGTCAAACTCAATTTCATTGAGGGCCATATCAGGGTTATGTTTGACCTTGGAGGTCCGGGGTGGGTATGGCTGGGTATTTTGACCTAGGCTTCACCAAATCACGAAGCAGACTCCTTCTCCCAACAAAACTCCTTTTTATTAAGCTCATGTGATTTCCTCTCATTCACATCCAGCAAAGTTTCAGCAAAGAGTCTTTCAAGGGTGAATTTACAACAACAGACCTCATCAGGCTTGGAGAGCTGCCAGGCCGATACCTTCCAAATGCAACACTGTACAAGAAAATGCTTGGCAAGGAGTCTCTGAGAGTCACGAACGAATCTTCACACTAATTAAACGAACAAGTTGTCTCCTGCAAACTCCACTCCCCTTTCGTTCCTCTTTATTCCCTATGGGAGGGGCCATTCACCATCCCCCTGTGCCTTTACTCCCGAGTCACCCCTTGTTCCTTAGCTGTTCCCTTCTCCTGGCAGCTCTGCGCATGCGCACATTGGGAACAGGCTCCAGATCTTTTCCTGCCCCACTGATCTCTGACTCGGAAGGCAGCTGATAACTGTCAGACGGCCCTGGCCCCATCTCTGCCTCTGACACAGAGCTCTCATCAGAGCCTTCCCCAGACTCCAGGACTGGCCCACGTTCCTCCCCAACCTCCTCACTATCTGAGTCTGCCACCAGCTCCGTTGGCTGCTGACGGGCCACAACACTGGGGTGGGCATGGCCAGATCACCGTCACTCATGTCGGGGGCACCTATGATGGCCCGGATGGGCTGGGGGGGGGGGGGTTCATTGTCTCCAGTGGAGGAAGGCGAGACCAGGGAGAGCAGCCCTTCTGCAGCTGGGGAGTGCTGCGGGGGGCCAGTTTTTGCTGGCAGGGGCACTGCAGGCTGGTCCTTTGCTATTTCAGGGCAGCCCTCCCCCCAACCAGATCTAAGCACGCACACACACACACACACACAGAGAGAGAGAGACATACACACAGGGCAAGATCTAAGCACCACATGGGCTGGATCTGGCTGGATCTAGCCTGCAGGCCTTGAGTTTGACACAGTGGTGAAATTCATTTTTTTTTTACTACCGGTTCTGCGGGCGTGGCTTGGTGGGCGTGGCAGGGGAAGGATATTGCAAAATCTCCATTCCCACCCCACTCTGGGGCCAGCCAGAGGCGGCATTTGCCGGTTCTCTGACCTACTCAAAATTTCCGCTACCGGCTTTCCAGAACCTGTCAGAAACTGCTGCATTTCACCCCTGGTTTGACACCCCTGCGGTGACTAACTGACCTAGTTAAGCGTGCTACCAAAACATCTCCAAATACTTTCCAACGGAGGCCTTAGTTGAGAAGATCAAGCTACAGGAGATAACGACTGATATTTATTCTTTTTATTCTACTTATCTAAATTACACAGCTGTCCATCTCACAAGCAAGTGACTCTGGGTGGTGTCCAACAAATCATACCTTATCAAGTTTTTGGTTAAAGAATTTAGGGTGAAAATGATAAAGCATTTGAAAAGTGCTTGAAGTATTTCAGATTTCATCTCCTTGTTCTCTAGCTTTTGCCTTAAAAATCCATTGATATTTCTAAAGCAAGTAATATAACTCATATCTATCCTGGAGTCAGGAAGGGGAAAAAAGATTAGGTGGGAAGGACGTTTAATGTAATATTTCAAAGTTAGAAATGTTAGATGCGTAATATCAGCTAATAAGCTAGTAAGATAAATTCTGTGGGTGGCGGATGAAATTATCTGCCTTTAACCAAAAGACAGTAGCTGCATCCCGATTTAGATTTCGGAATAAAGTCGAATTTATTCTAGATTTTAAGATTGCGCTGACATGCGCTGAGGTGTTTTTCATCCTCATTTATAGAAACCTGATTGGTAATCCTGGACCATCTATTGGTCAATGGACATCTCTTCTCACAGAGGCCCTAATATGTCCATCTTCTGTTTTATATTTATTCTGATACAGCATGATTAATGGTAAAACTTGATTTTTTATCTACAGTTGGGCACTGAAGTATTTGCCCTTTTGGAGGTGGAAGTGGGGTTTGTATTTTTAAACATGTCTGGAAGTCTACCAGAGATGCTGTTCCTTCCTCCCTATAAACTGATAAGGTTGACTTTAATTTAAAAAATTCAGGAGCCCTGTAATGGTATGATGAATGTTTGTGTGGTCTAGATTAGGAGCGGGAATGAAATCCTTCCGGTTTGGCCCAGTTCGGCCGAACCAGTAGGGACGATTGTCCTTGGTTCTACGAACCGGTAGTAAAAAAAAAAAAGCTTCCGAGGGTCGCGCTTTTTTCCTGCCTTTTAAAGCATTTTTTTTCCTGCCAGTTCGGGTGAATAGGCAGGAAAAAATGCTTTAAAAAGTGGAAAAAATCTTCTGGTGATGGCGCAGATCAGCTGTCAACTGCGTTATCATTGGAAGCATTTTTTTCTTCACTTTTTAAAGCATTTTTTCCCCTGCCTATTCACCCGAACCAGCGGGGAAAAAAATGCTTTAACAAGTGAAAAACAAAAGCTGGCCACACCCACCCAGTCACATGACCGCCCCCACTAAGCCACGCCCACAGAACCGGTGAGGGGGGGGAAATAGATTTCACCACTGATTAGGAGGGACATGATGACTGACTTTCTATGTCAGAGAAAAGAGGGGATTGAATTATTCTCTAAAGCACCAGAGGGCATGACAAGAAATAACGGGTGAAAGCTTGTTAAAGAGACATCCAACTAGGGGTGGGCTTCAAAAATTGCAGCAAAAAGTTTCGCTACCCCATTGCTGGGTGGGCGTGGCCTAGTCGGCCTCCTGCACCATTGCAGGGGGAGTTTTTCATCCTCCCCAGGCTCCGGAGGCTTTCCTTGTGCCTCCAGGAGGACGAAAACTGCTTTCCCGGGCACCGGAGGCCCTCCAGAGGCCACAAACAGGGCCATTTCTGGATTTCCGGAACCTCCTATAGGCCCATTTCCTCTCCCTCTACTCCCGAGCCTCTCCGTGGGCCCTGCACTTACCTGGCATGATGAATGGGCCATGTGGAGACTCCTGAGAGGGGAGGAATAAGCGTGGCCAGACAAGGGTGGCATTTGGGGGTTCACCGAACTGGGCAAAATCCTAGCTAGAGGATCGCACAAACCCGTGCGAACCCCCAGCAGCCCACCCCTGGATCCAACCGAGCACTAAGGTGAAATTCCCTGACAACAGGGAATTTCTGAACAATTGATCAACTTGTCTCCAGAAGTTGTAGGTGCTCCATCAACTGGAGGTTTTCAATAATCGATTAGACAACCATTTGTTGGGATGGTATAAGGCTCCTGACTTGAACAGCTGGTTGGACTAGAAGACCTCCAAGGTCCATTTTAACCCTATGATTCTATATTTTATGCAAGCAATGAGGAGGAATGCAGTGTTCCAATATTTATGGGGATATATTTGCCACAGAGAGGAGGGGATCAAGCTATTTTCCAAAGTACCTGAAGGCCAGGCAAGGAACAATGGATGGAAGCAAATCAAGGAGAGATTAAACCTGGAAATAAGGAGAAACTTTTCTGACAGTGAGGACAATCAACCAATGGAACAGCTTGCCTCCAGAAGTTGTGGGAGCTTCATCACTGGAAGCTTTCAAGAAGAGACTGGACTGCCATTTGTCAAAAATGGTGTAGAGTCTGCTTGGGTGAGGGGTTGGACTAGATGACCTACAAGGTCCCTTCCAACTCTGTTAATCTGTACCCATCTGTTCACTTGCCCATTAGAAAGAATACACCTTGTTGAAACAGACAAGAGGTTTTTTTTTATTAAAAAAACTGATAACAAAGGGGAATTCAATTGGAAATACAATAATCAGAAAAAGAGAGAAACTTATTTCATCCAAATAATCATCTTGAGGTCAAAGGTTAAGACTCAATGATATTCAGGATTTGCAAGAAGAAAGGAAAATTTCTCCTCATCCCGTAGGCTGGTATGCTATGGCCTCCTAGGAGGAAGGACTCATGATTGATTATGAACTTCTGCTCTAATGACCAGCTTGAGTTAATGCCCAACCGTCAAGTCAACAGAGAAGCTGGGTAGACAATATCTCAGAATTCATTCAAAGGAAGGAGAAATTACCCATTTCCCAAAAGTGAATTCTTCTCCCTTCAGCTATGACAGCAGCATTGCTATTGAAACAGGCTTCCGGTGAAGTTTCCACATGAGAGTTTCTCTTGCAGTTTATTGGAAACATGGGAAGCCAAGTGTGAAGATATTTAAAGCTAGCCTTGGGTAAGTTATGAGTAACCTTTTAAGAAAGAACGTAGACAAGATATTATACAGCCCAGAGATACGAGAAGCATGAGGGGGAGAAAAAAAACCTCAAAGTAATCCTATCTTAATTTTCTTTGGTATAAGATAGGAGAGAAGAAAACTCTGGCAGACTTTCGAGACTGATGCCAATCCTAGGAGGTTGGGTAGGCCAAGAAATAGACACTGCATGGATTCCAGAAATGCCTATTAACAGAATAATAGAGTCGGAAGGGACCTTGGAGGTCTTCTAGTCCAACCCCCTGCTTAGGCAAGAAACCCTATAGCCGTGATGGCGAACCTGTTCTGTCCCGTGATTCCAATGAATATGCAGACCCAGGCTTGGCTGTCTGCCATGACTAATTACATAGATAAAGCCAACCCTTGGCTGGGAGCCTAGAAAGTTCTCTTCACAAACACAAGATAACACTTACAGAAGGCTTTCGCAACGGCTTGAGTATGGACTGTTGTCTCCTGCAAAGATTCCCCTCCCTTCGCTCCACTTATAAACACTTTGGGAGGGGCCACATCTTTAACCAGCTGTCCCTACTTCCTTCTATGACATCTTCTCCACAGCTGTTCCTGTCTCCTATCAATTTGAGGTCTACGCACATCAGGGACAACCTCCCTCTGTTCCTCCTCACTGCTCCCTGACTCAGATGCCACCTGGTGGCCAACAGGCTTCTCCAGTTCCTGCTCTGACTCCAAACACCCTCCAGAGTCCTCCTCATCCTCCAGAGCAGTCCCACAATGGTCTGAGCTGTCAGAGTCCAACAACAACTCAGCCAGCTGCTGCTGGACCACAACAGAACCTATGGCACATGTGGACACACAAGCCGTCGCCCAGCTCAGCTCCACTGCACATGCATGTGCCTCCCACCGGCCAGCTCATGTGCATGTCCGGGGGCAGGGGAGAGCTCAAGGGGTACAGCACCCCCGGTGCCCTATTTTTGGTCCCAGAAGGCTTTTGGGAGGCCTGCTAGGCCAAAAACAGGCTGCGGGGGTCGTGCATGCATGCGTGGGGGGGCAAGGCACGCAGTGGGTGTCATGCATGCATAGCATTATGGGTGTGGACATGCTGTTGTGCATACACACCTGCTTTCAGCAAGCGAGGACAAAGAGGTTAGCCGTCATCCCTATAGCATTTCAGACAGATGGTTGTCCAACATCTTCTTAAAAGTTTCCAGTGTTGGGGCATTCACAACTTCTGGAGACAAGCTGTTCCACTGGTTAATTGTTCTAACTCTCAGGAAATTTCTCCTTAGTTGTAGGTTGAATCTCTCCTTGGTCAGTTTCCATCCACTGCTTCTTGTCTTGCCTTCAGGTGCTTTGGAGAATAGCTTGACTCCCTCTTCTTTCTGGCAGCTCCTTATATATTAGAACACTGCCATACAGGGATGAAAAGCGAGGATCAAACTAAAGTCATTGCAAGAGGTTTAGCATTACCAAATTGGGACTTATACGCATTGGCAGTATCAATAACATGGGTGAAGGATTGGATAGAGCTAAAGAATAAAAGAATTTTGACCCTGGAAGGCCATGATTTCCAAGCAGGCTGGCACACTTTCCTATGGGATGATAAAAATAAAACGCACAAATACTTTCAAAAACACTTAATTAGAAGAGCGTTATTGCAAAAATGGCTCAAAATAAAAAAAACTCATTACGTGAAAATCCCGAATTGGCTATCACTGACAGAAAGGATGACTCACCCAAATTTTATAGATTGGAACAAAATACTAAGATATAGAGACTTAATTGATAGACAGGGAAACTTAAAAACAATTGAAGAATTGGCAGAACAGAACATGAAAGTGGACTGGTTAACCTACCTGCAAATCAAAACTAAATACAATAATGATACCAAATTATATGACATTGAAACAGAATCACACGAATTGGATAAAATCATTCAAAGCCCAGATAGAAAAATGATAGGGAGAATATATAAATTTCTCCTGAAATATAAAATGGAAGAGGAAATTGTGAAAGAACAAATGATAAAATGGGCACAGAACTTTGGACACAATATTGAATTAGACAAATGGGAAAAATTTTGGGGAACAAACTTAAAAATGACACTCTCAGTCGCATATAAGGAAAACCAGTATAAAATGTTTTATAGATGGCACCTGGCACCAACAAGGTTAGCTAAAATATCGTCAAATACATCTCCAAAATGTTGGAAATGTGAATCGATACACGGAACGTATTACCACTTATGGTGGACCTGTGAGGAGGCTAAAAAGTTTTGGAAAAAGATCAAAAACTGGCTGGAGGCAATAACGGGAGTTAAAATAGAATGGAAACCGGAAATCTTCTTATTAGGATTACTGCCTACAAAATACAAAAAAGAAACCCAGTATTTAATATTGCATATAATAACGGCGGCAAGGATTGCCTATGCCCAGAAATGGAAAAACAAGCTAACTCCAAGTGAAGATGAAATAATAAGAAATGTGATGGACTGTGTTGAAATGGACAAGCTAACTAAAGAAATCCAGGGAAAAGAAGAATCAGAATTCTATCAGACATGGGATAAATGGTATAGGTGGATGGAGGAAAGAAATAAGAATCCTAGGCGATAAATAAGCAGAATGTGGTAGCTCTTACAGATTGTTGTCGGTGTTAAAATGTTTATGCATTGGATAATATAAATATGAATGATTCTGGATAAAAGTACTTTCAAACAAATGCAGTTAAAGGAGAATGTTGGTATATTGACGGTATAAAGATTTTTGATTTAAAATGTACAATTCAATTTGAATGAAATATAAAGAATGATTGTAGTAATGCACGGAATTTAATTGTAACCAATCGACATGCTAGCTGGAAGATGTATTGAAGAGTGTTTTGTGTGTGTGTTTTCTGTCTAATTAAAACAATAAAATTAAAAAAAAAAGAACACTGCCATCATGTCCAGTGGTGGGTTGCCAATTTTTTTCCTAAGGATGCGCAGAAGCATCTGGGCAGGTGGGTGGAGCCTCCCGCCAGTGCTACTACCGGTTTCCCCGATGCGGGCTCAACCCTCCTCTGATCATGTCACCACTAGTCCTTCTTTTCACTGAACTGGACTAACGGTACTTTATAGTGATAAGTTATATCACAATCTTGAAAGCCTGTCAGAGGTCTTAATGAGAGGGAAAGACCTCAAAACACAGTAGCACAAATCTTGGTGAATGGATAGTTATTTAATTGGTGATAAAAGCCAATAAAACCTATCACCAATCATTAGGTAGACGAGAAAGGAATTTCATAGTTGGGAAATCTCAACTGGGATACATTGGCTGTAGATTAGACATGGAAGTTGTCAAATCCTAACCAAGGTTATCTGTGAAAGTTCAATCAATCAAGAGAATAGAGCAAGGGTGTCAAACTCAAGGCCTGGGGGCCAGATCTGGCCCACGGAGTACTTAGATCTGGCCCATGGGGACGGATTCAAATTTTAATCCATCCTCTAGTTTGGTTTGGTTTGGTTTGGTTTGGCTTGGCTTAGCTTAGCTTGGCTTGGCTTGGCTTGGCTTGGCATGGCTTGGCTTGGCTTGGCTTGGCTTGGCTTGGCTTGGCTTGGCTTGGCTTGGCTTGGCTTGGCTTGGCTTGGCTTGGCTTGGCTTGGCTTGGCTTGGCTTGGCTTGGCTTGGCTTGGCTTGGCTTGGCTTGGTTTATTTTATTGTCATTGCACATCGTAAAACAAAATTAAATGCCAACTTCAGTGTACATTATAACTATAAAAATAAAAATAACACATCCTTTACATGCTATATAATTGAAATTGAAAACCCTGATATGCAATAATATTGCATTATACCATAGATTCAATATAGCTGCTGCTCTTGGATAGAAGCTGTTTTTCAGCCTATTTGTCCTTGTTTTTATTGTCCTGTACCGTCTGCCAGATGGTAATAGTTCAAAAAAAAGGTTGCCCAGGAAGAGATGGATCTTTAAGAATGTTTTGAACTTTCTTAAGGCAGCGGGAGCTATAAAGCTCTTCCAAAGAGGGGAGAGAACAACCCATGATCCTCTGGCCAATGACGTTGACCCTCTGGAGTGCTGTCCTATCTGCCACTGTGCAATTGGCAAACCACACACAGGCGCAGTCAGTTAAGATACTCAAAATAAAATACTCTGTTTTGTAGATCCATTCTAGTTGCTTCTGTAAATAGGTCTAGCACGTGGCAGAGTCAGTGAGAACATAAGCAGCATCAGCCATAGTTAATACTTGAATTAGAAAGTCCTCCCTCCCCCAAAAAAATAAATCACTAAAAACATTTCTGCAGATCATTTTGTAATACTGTTGAGAAAACGTCAAGAATGTCATCACTGGGAGTTGAGCTTGGCCTACATTGTACCTCTTCAGAATATGTACAGGAAAATGTTGTGTACAAGAAAGTCAATTAAGACACCAAGAGCCAGCCAAGTAAATATAAGTTCGAAATTCAACAGCTCCAGGCATCAAAAAAACCTGTAGAACTTCCTGCTAGCATCTCAACAATGCCCATAATAATATCTTCCTCTTTGGCTCCACATCAAATGACTATGTTGCTTTGGGAGGGAGAAGGAAAATTTAAAATAGCCATATAAGTGTGAGTAGAAGCCATCAATGGATTATTTATTCATGAAATTCTTTTTCTCTATCGATTACATATAACTGGAAAACCCTGGCCAGTTTTTCCAGTATAATAAAGTTTGTTAGGAAAAAAACCTCCAATATGTATTTCGATGGAATGGAAATAATAAACACTTGTATGGAAATTGCGGCAAAAACTTATCAAATGAAATGAATCCAGCTCTGTTTTTTCTAAAGATTGCTGTGCTACAATGAAAAATTCTCCAAGTTAAGCAGACTTTTCCCAAACTCCAAGACTGGCCCATGTTCCTCCCCAACCTCTTCACTGTTCGAATCTGCTACTGGCTCTGCTGGCCGGCCACAACAGAAGCTTTGCAATTTGAATAAACTTCCTTCTTTTGGGTGAACCCATGATACACTTAACTTACTGAGTCACTGTAAACCCTTGCATTTCCCAGAAATGCACTGTATAAATCACAGTATAAAAAAAATTAAAAATGGTATCTTTCCAGCCTCCTAGTAACTGTCTGTAGCTGGACATATTAGGGGAATGGGGAAAAAGTATTGTATAGTAGGGTTGCCATATTCACAAATGCAATATTCTGGAAAGCCACTAGATCAGGGGTGGTGAACACGCGGCTCACGAGCCACATGCGGCTCCCGGCCAAAATAAATGAGGCTCTTTGCCTCTTATCATTATTTAGTATACTGTGGCTCGGATCGCGCGCTCCCTTTCGGAAGCTGGGGAGGTCCTTTGCAGGCAGCTAGAACGGGCCACCTGCAAAGGACTTCCCCAGACTTGCTTTGAGGAGCACGGGGCGACTGAGGCTAGTTGTGAAGCCCCAAAGCCCCCACCGCCACCGGAAGAACTGCTGCCACCTCCTCCTCATCCTCCTCTAACAGGCAGCACTGCCGGATTTGCCGCCCGGCGCTGCGGCTGAGATGAAGCCGCCAAAGCTCCAGCTGGCATCTCCGCGCGTGGCAGCGGCGCCTCTCCTCCGCTCGGAGCAGCTGAGCTCAGTCAGCGCTGGGTTACCCCTGCCCCCTCCTCCTCCTCCGCCGTGCTTTTGAGGAGCCATGAGGCTGCAGGAGCCAGTAGGAAGGCGGGGGGAGCAGGGGAAAAAAAGCCTCATGGCTCCTCAAAAGCACGGAGGAGGGGGAGGGGGCAGAGGTAACCCAGCGCTGAGCTCAGGAGCAAATCTGGTGATTCTGTTGGAGGAGGAGGAGGAGGAGGTAGCAGCAGTTATTCTGGTGGCAACTCGTACTCGTCGGCATCTTCAGCAGAAGCCCTGCCCACAATGAAGAAAGCAAAGATGGAGCAGATCCACGCAGATGACATCGCTGCAACATGACTGGAGGAGGAATTCTGGAAGTTGAAGTCCACAAGTGTTAAAGCTGTCAGGTTTGAAGACCCCTGGGGTTTTTTTTCCCTAAAGGGTTAGGGGTGCAAGGGTCTTGTAACTTGACAGCTTTAAGAGTTGCGTGCTTCAAATGCCAGAGTTTCTGAGCCAACATTTTGGTTGCTAAGCAGGAGCGTTGTTAAGTGATACTGATATTATATAACACTTTGAATTAAGCGGGTACCTTGAAGAAACATAACTTTGAGTTTCAAATAATACTGATTTCGTTGTTGTCTTAGGTGACATCTGTGAAAAAAATTCGGGTGCTCAGGCATGAAAATGTGCCGCTCAAACACTATACTTTTCTGCTCACATCGGAAAAAAATTAGAGGGAACATTGCTTCCGGGTCTGTTTTGGCAGGTCACTGCGTGGTGTGGCTCTCTGACTCTCACAGTTTAAAATTTTGGCTCTTTTTGTCGAACTTGTTTGCCACCCCTGCACTAGATGGTACCAAGGAGCTAGTTTTCCACCTCTGTTTGCTGCCATCTAGTGGTGATCTGGGTTTTTGCAGCTCAGATATGGCAGTTCTAGTATACAAACTCAATGACACTCCTATCAGCACGGGGTGGACGAGATAGTGGTCTACCCTGATGTTTCTTTCTTTCCTTCTTTCTTTCTTTCTTTCTTTCTTTCTTTCTTTCTTCCTTCCTTCCTTCCTTCCTTCCTTCCTTCCTTCCTTCCTTCCTTCCTATAATCTTACCAGAATTCCTTTCTAGGTGTGTCAAACCACAGATACCATAATCCCTGTCCAACCTTTGGGAAAATGCAACTTCCCACAAAACAGATTAAAAGTCTATTTCACTGTCCCCATCAAAAGACAATGACATTTTCTTAAAACATTAACTGAGTATCACACCATCCAAAGCAAATAAACAGAGGCAGCATCTAAGGAATAGATTTACCAAGAAAAATGAGTTTTCAGGCAAGAGTGACTCAGCTTTTTCTGAGGGAAGCCAAATCCCTCTGCATGGGTTTTATTCCCCCCCACACACACACACACCTTCTTTTTCCTTTTCTTCCAATCATTCGAGGCTCTTGGATGTAACATTTCTGTTTGGCAAATTAAAAAGCTGTTTGAGGAGATAATTTCCAAATCGCTCGTATGCTATGGCAACATTGCCTAGGCCCTGTGGCTGAAACCTTAGTAAACAAGGAGAAAAAAGCATGTGAAAATCTAGAAAGCATTTGCAAGCAACGCAGAGAGAAACATGTCTAACTCAGTTACAGATCTTCCTGTGCCCTACAATTTAATCGCATTCTTCAAAAAAAGAAGTGCTTTTCTTTCTTTTTATAACCAACTTTTAAAACTTTAGAGCGAGGGAAAAAATATTTGCAGATAAAATCAGAATCAACAGCACTGCAGTGGTACATCTGTAAGGGTGGTGGATTTTGGCACCCAGAGCCTCATGAATTGGAGAGTTAACATTTATTTGACATTTTCCTAAGACTAGACAATACTTTTTTAAAAAAAATCTAATGATTTTAACCAGCTAAGGAATTTTGGGGGTTGAAGCCCACACACCTCTATAGATCACTGGAAAAACAGTAATCTAGACCAGTGTTTCTTAACCTTAGTAACTTTTTGGAGATGTCTGGACTTCGATTCCCAGAATTCCCCAGCCAGCCTAGTTTCTGGGAATTGAAGTCCAGAAACATCTTAAAGTTGCCACAGTTGAGAAACATTGATCTAGACCAGTGATCCCCAAACTTTTTTGGGCCATGCCCCACCTAAGCATCTCTAAAATCCTGATGCCCCTCCCCACCTCCCACCCCCGTGACACGTAATTTTTATTTTACTCAAAAAGTGAACTCTACTCACGCGGAGGAAACCTAAGAGGCCATTAACTAGGTTTAAACAAGGTTCCAGTTGCCCCCATTAAAAATCAAATTTCCCCCCTGTGGGGGGTGGGCCCCACATTGGGAACCGCTGATCTAGACTAAAGCATACTAGAAATTTATACAGCAAAAAGCAATAGCACATCGCTTTACAGTCCTCTCTAAGCGGTTTACAGAGTCGGCATATTGCCCCCAACAATCTGGGTCCCCATTTTACACTTTATTTACTGTAATTTTTTTTTTTTTGGATTATAAGACACACTGGAGTATAAGACGCACCAAGATTTTGAAGATGTAACTTTAAAAAAAAGGTTTTTACCCTCCCCGGCCCCCAGGAGCACATTTTTGGTGAAAAATGGGGCATGGAGAGAGTTTGGGGACCGGGGATGGGAAAAATGTGACACATGAGGGGTTTGGGGGGCAAAAATGGGCCCGTTTTTTTGCAAAAAACAGGAGTTTCAGAGGATGTGGGAGGCCTGTAGACGGCTCCTGGGGGCTGGGGAGGGCAAAAACGAGCAAAAAAAATGGCCTGTTTTTTGTGAAAACGGGATGTGCAGAGTTTGGAATGCCTGCAGAATGCTCCTAGGGGCTTGGGAGGGCAAAAACACCCCTGTTTTGTGAAAAATGGGCCCCTTTTCACTAGTTTCTGCCCTCCCCAGCCCCCAGGAGCATTCTACAGGACTCCCAAACCCTCTGGCAATCCATTTTTGTGAAAAATGGAATGGGCGGGATGGGGTTTTGGGAGGCCAAAAATGTTGTATTCAATGTATAAGGCGCACCCAGATTTTCACTCTCTTTTTTGGGGGGGGGGAAGGTGCGTCTTATACTCCGAAAAATACGGTATCTAAACTTATGAATAAACAAACAAGTCAATACATTTTATATACTGAAGAGTCGGGGTGATTTATATTTATTTTTTATTTTTATTTTATTTATTTATTTTCATTTTTTTATTTTCATTTATTTATTTTCATTTATTTATTTTTTTATTCATTCATTCAACCATTCATTCAACCATTCATTCATCTCATTTTTTATACTGGCTAGTGATTCTTTATTTAAGAGTGTTTATATTTCGGTGCAATAATTCCCACTGTATTACCAACACGGTGAAACCTTGCAATCTCTAAGAGTGCCAAGAGGGTTATCCTAATCATGGAGTAAGACTCTGAGTAATTCATACTCCTGAACCTGACTGACCCAAGCAAGAGGCCTTTGGATCATTGCCTTCAGGAACAATAGCGTTTCTTTCCATTTGGCTAGTTGTTTGCATGGGCATTTTGAAAAGCTCTCGTTCTGTGTTTCGTAAATCGGAGCCTTCTTTAACAAAAAGTTTTTTCCACACTTCTCTTCCACACCCCTGCCAAAATCCAGAATCTTTCTTTGAAAAAAGCAGCTCGCTGTAAGGAACAAACTGTTCCAGCAGGCAAGCTGCAGTTTTAAAAGATTCAAGGAAATGCTTTCCTTGCATTGTGCCCTAAAAGTCTGGCCACCGCCCAGCCTCCTGTCCTAAATGGAAAATTCAGGCTGTGCTCCCTTGTTTTGCTACCATGACATAAAATGCTGAAGGCGGAGGAAGAGGGCAAACAGGGGAAACAAACATGTCAACCTGCCCGGAAGAACAAATTTCGCTCCTTCTCCTTAAACAGGAAGATATAAATCACACTCTGCCATCTGGTCTTCGCTTTAGCTGGGTTTCTTAGGAGCACCAGAGAAGTCGGATGAGATACAAGCTAGGCCAACTTCATTGGAGTATCACTGTAGAAGCATCTCTCCCCAAATACATGGCAGCCAGGCAGCCTTTGTTGTGTCCTGCCAGTGGCTAGGAGAGCTGGCTGAGGAGGTTGGGGAGGAAGATGGGCCAGTCCTGGAGTCTGGAGAAGGCTCTGATGAGGGCTCTGGGTCAGAGGCAGAGAGGGGGCCAGAGCCGTCTGACAGTTATCAGCTGCCTTCAGAGTCAGAGATCAGTGAGGCAGATGAACAGCTGGAGCCTGTTACCAGTGTGCGCATGCATAGAATTGCCAGATGAAGGAAACAGCTAAAGAACAGGGGTTGACTTGGGAGTAAGGCCACAGGTGGACAATGAATGGCCTCTCCCAGAGGAAATAAAAGAGGAGCGAAAGGGGAGTGGAGTTTGCAGGAGACAATTAGTTTGCTTAATTGTTTTTGACTCTCTGAGACTCTTTGCCAAGTTCTGCAGATATTGGCCTGTCAGCTCTCCAAGCCAGATAAGGTCTGTGACTGTAAATCCTCCCTTGAAAGACTTTGCTGGATGTGAATGAGCAGAATTCACAGTAAATTAATAAAAGGGGGGGTTTGTGGGGACAAGGAGTTGCTTCATGTTCTTGGGAAGCCTTGGTTAGAACAGCCTTCCCGGGAGACAAAGCAGCACATTCTGAGGTCCAGGGACAGGTAGGTGGGTATCAGGTGCAAAAGGCCAGGTCCATACATGAAGGTTCAATTAAACTGATTTATTGCCATGCGCAAGAATCTTCTCAACTAACAGTCAGCACCTGCTTAGAGTTAGAAAACTCAAGAGAGGCTGGACGTAGTTCACTTGTGGCTACGTAGGGATTCTAGGCTGATTTCTCTTTTAACTCCACCCTCAGCCTCTGCCATTTCTTCTCCTAGAGGGAACCATGCTGTGAACTCTCCATCGCATTCCTTTGTTGTTATTGTTGTTATTGTTGTTAGTTGCAAAGTCATGTCCAACCCATCATGACCCCATGGACAACGTTCCTCCAGGCCTTCTAATCCTCTACCATCCTCTGGAGTCGATTTAAGCTCACGTCGACTGCTTCAGTGACTCCATCCAGCCACCTCACTTCTTCTTTTGCCCTCAATCTTTCCCAGCATTAGGCTCTTCTTTCTTCTCATTAGGTGGCCAAAGTATTTGAGTTTCCTCTTCAGGATCTGGCCTTCTAAAGAGCAGTCAGGGTGGATCTCCTCTAGGACTGACTGGTTTGATTGCCTTGCAGTCCAAGGGACTCGCAGGAGTCTTCTCCAGCACCATAGGTCAAAGGCCTCAATTCCTTGGCGCTCAGCCTTTCTTATGGTCCAACTTTCATAGCCATACATTGTATTCATGTATGTACATACATTAGACTTCTTAATTGCTGCAGCATTATCATATCACTGCCTGGTCCTTCTTTGTCAGTCAAGGTCTTTGGGTGAAGGGTTCTGTGATATGATTCCTCCCATTTTCCTTTCCTTCTCTTCATTCACTGATGGACATATATTCAACATGGTCAGTAAGAAAAAGGAGAAAGTGATTGATTGATTGATTGATGATTGATTGATTGATTGATTGATTATATGCCATCAAGTTAGTATCAATTCCTAGCAATTGCACAGATTATCTATCCCTAGCCTGGTCCTTTGCGGTTTCCAATGGTGGCCGCATCAGCAGTGTAATTGACCCATCCACCTTGTTGCTGGTTCTCTTCTTCTTCTTCTCTTTCATTCCAACTTTCCCAGCAGTAGAGCCTTCTCCAGAAAGTTTCACATAATGTGCCTGCAGTAGGATAATTTGAGCCTCGTTATTTGAACCTCTGGATTGATCGGTTCTAGGATAAGTCAAGGACTATGTATAGTGCCAATTTTGGAATTTATAAGGAATTCCAAGAATTGCCACCCCATCAATAAATAAATAGCGAGCAAGAAAGAGACATCTGATAAGCTTTTTTCACCTTGCAAGTGGAATTGCAAGTGGACCATTCTTTTTAAAGAGTATCTATGGTTACCATAGATGGCAAATCTAGACAGCATACTAAAAAGCAGAAACATCGCCGTGCCAACGAAAGTGGTCAAGGCTATGGTTTTCCCAGTTGCAATGTATGACTGTGAAAGTTGGACCTTTAAGTTGGATAAGTAAAGGTAAAGGTTCCCCTCGCACATATGTGCTAGTTGTTCCCGACTTTAGGGGGCGGTGCTCATCTCCGTTTCAAAGCCGAAGAGCCAGTGCTGTCCGAAGACGTCTCCGTGGTCATGTGGCCGGCATGACTCAATGCCAAAGGCACATGGAACACTGTTACCGTCGTACCAAAGGTGGTCCCTATTTTTCTACTTGCATTTTTTACATGTTTTCAAATTGCTAGGTTGGCAGAAGCTGGGACAATTAACAGGAGCTTTTCTCTCCAAGCTGGGAGGGAGGATGAAATCACAACCGGTTCATCATCAAGCACAGAGAAATATTGTTATTTGTTATTTGGAGATATCTGTCCATTTTTCTTTTATTCGTACAGTATTTCATATAGAAAGATTTTTTAAAAATAGGAACTTGATATTGTATGACTTACTTATATCTATTGTTTCCATACTTCTAACCCATCCCGGCCCACCCAAGGTAAAACGCAACTGTCATGCGGCCCTCAATGAAATTGAGTTTGACTCCCCTGTTTTAGGAGATCTATTGTTGATCCCTCAGCAACTAGGATTATGCAAAGCTTTTATCTGAAGAATCCGTTGGAAGTGATTTGAGCAAAACCCCATTCGGAACTAAGTCACCGGACCAAATTGTTTTGCTGCCTGACAATCAAATCAGCTTCTTTCAAACCAATTCAGAGGCTGAACAGATTTTTATTCCAGTGTACAGAGAGACACCCCTCCCCTAGAACATAGAATAACAGAGTTGGAAGGGACTTTGGAGGACTTCTAGTCCAACCCCCTGCCTGATCAGGAGACCCTAGACCATTCAGGAGAAATTGTTGTCCAATTTCTTCTTAAAAGCCTCCAGTGATGGGACACCCACAACTTATGAAGGTAAAGCAGTCCACTGGTTAATTACTCTCACCGTTAGAAAATTTCTCCTTAGTTCTAGGTTGCTTATCTCCTTGATTAGTTTCCATCCATTGCTTCTTGTCTTGCCATCAGGTGCTTTGGAAAATAGGTTGACCCTCTGATCTTTTGTAGGAGCCCCTCAAATATTGGAACACTGTTATCATGTCTCCCCTAGTCCTTCTTTTCATTAGACTAGACATACCCAATTTCTGTAACAATTCTTCATATGTTTTAGCCTCCAGCTCCCTAATCAGCCTTGTTGCTCTTCTCTGTACTCGTTCCAATGTCTCAACATCTTTTTTTTTATATAACGGTGACCTAAATTGGATGCAATACAAGAATTCCATGTGTGATCTTATTAAGTAAAGTGGTACTAATACTTCCAACCTTTACTGAATCCCTTTATTGAATCAAATAATATCCTTTATTGAATCAAACAGATCAATTTGACTTAAAGAGCAAGGGCTGGCTATCTCCAAAGGGTGGTTTCGATTCAGCTGCTCATCTAAATTGAACCTTTCATGGTTTGCACTTGCCTATTAGCAACTCCTGGTGATAATTTTGCAATTTTGTAAAAGGTCAGCCTTGTTGTGGTAGTCTGCCAGCAGTCAGCAGAACTGGCAGCGGAGTTGGACAGCGAGGAGGTTGGGGAGGAACATGGACCAGTTCTGGAGGCTGAGGAAGGCTCAGATGGGGGCTCTGCGTCGAAGGCAGAGAGGGGATCAAGGCCGTCTGGCAGTTCTCAGCTGTCGTTGGAGCTAGACAGCAGTGAGGCAGAGTAACAGCTGGAGCCTGTTCCCAGTGCGCAGAGCTACCAGAAGAAAAGAACAGCTAAGAAATCAGGGTCGACTTGGGAGTAAAGCCACAGGTGGATGGTGAATAACCCCTCCCATAGGAAATGAAAGAGGAGCGAAAGGGGAGTGAGCTTTGGCAGGAAACAATTCATTCATGCATTTCAGGAGTGTGAAGATCTGTCCATGAATCTCCGAGACTCTGTGCCAAGTCTTTGCATAGCACTGCGTTTGGACAATATTTACATGGCAGCTTTCCAAGCTAGATAAGGTCTGTGGTCATAAATTCACCTTTGAAAGAATGTTTACTAGACCTTTGCTGAGTGTGAATGAGAGGAATTCACATTCATTTAATAAAAGGGGTTTTGACAGAACCAGAAATCTGCTTCCTGCTTTTTGGGGAATTCCAGGTCAGAACAAGGTGTTGGAAGAAAAATCCAATTCCAAGCCAGGAATAAAATGGAGGCTGCTTAAGAAAGAAAGATACGTTTATTGATGAGTAGAATCAACATGTACACAGCGTGTGGTTCTGAGACAGCTGACAAAATGGAGTTGAGAGTGGGTGGGGTTTTTTATATCTTCTTGTTTCCTTAGGGTCATGTAGGGGTCATGGCTGGCTCTATAGGCAAAAGGGGAAATGAAAATCCTAGATGTGTATCTGAGCTAATCTTATCAATCTTTGGTTTATCTAATTGTGTTCCTTATCTGGAGTTTCTGTCTGACCCAGTCTTTCCAAATGGATTTACCAAATCTGCATTTCTAAAAGCTGGCCTCCTCAGTTTCTGCTTGGTTTCTACCTCCCTTAAGATTCCCCCCCCCCTCATTTCTCCTTTAGGGGAAATATTCTAGCCTGCCTTTTTAATATTCCCCAAAGTATTTCATTCTCCAGGAGGGTGGTTGGGGGCTGACTTTCTACAGAAGCTGTTAGTTGTTCTATAGGAAATCAAACTTCCTTTCTGCCTTTTGCTTCTTCTTCTCTGCTGCTGAAGCAGCAGCTCCACAAAGCTTCTCCGTCAGATGATTTTTGCCAGTGGTGGAATGAACTTGTCATCCATCACCGTACGCTGGATTACAAAAGTGACTCATGGTTTTAAGCAGAGCTGGAGAATTCATCCATCAGGCCGATTTTCCTGCCTCTGACAACTGACAAAGAAGGAAGCTGGGGGGGGGGGGAATAAGGCCGTCAAACCTTGATATATCTCACTGGGTGAATTCAGCCTATCTTTCAAGAGCCAGAGGCGCAGAGCAAGTCAGTGAATGTGAGTCTATCAACATTATTAGACATGGTAGATGGGGTGGAAGGCTGAAGAGAGAGCGCACCAAGTCCTCTTTGCACATGATGCTCCAGCTAGGAATGGATTGCTTTCTCTTAGATCAAACAGTTTTCTTCAAGGCTCATATAACTACCATGTTTCCCCAAAAATAAGACAGGGTCTTATTTTCTTTTGACCCCTGATATAAGCACTTGGCCTTATTTTGGGGGAGGTCTTATTATTTTTGAGGTGCAGGAGGCGGTGAGCGTGGTCATCTCGTGGCTGCTGCTGTGTTGCAATATTTTCAGGGAGGGCTTATTTTGGGGGGAAGGCTTATTTTAGTGCATGCGCGTAAAAGCCTGCTTGGGCTTATTATCCGGGGAGGTCTTGTTTTCAGGGAAACAGGGTATATTGACCCAGATAGTATTTTATTTTTTTATTACTATTTTTTTATCCAGCCTTCATTATTATTTTTTAAATAAATAACTCAAGGCAATGCGTATGCCGAATACTCCTTTCTCCTATTTTCTCCACAACAGCAACTTTGTGAAGTAGTTTGGGGTGTGAGAGTGTGACTAGCTCAAAGTCACCCAGTCGGCTTTCATGCCCCGAGTCCCTTTTTGGGAGAGGGGGCGGTTTAGAAATCTAAAGAAATAAAGAAATAAATAAATGCCTAAGGTGGACTAGAACTCACAGTCTCCTGATGATTGACCCTAAGCCATCCGATCACTTTCATGTCTCAGGCAGGATTAGAACTCAGTCTCCTGATAAGTCACCCAAAGCTACCCAGCTGGCTTTAATGCCTAAGGAAAGACTAGAATTCGCCATCTCCTGGTGATTGGTGAAAGTCACCCAGCTGACTAACGCAGGACTAGAATTCACCATCTCCTGATAATTGGCCCAAAGTCATCCCGTCACTTTCATGCCTAAGGTAGGATTCGAATTCACAGTCTCTTGGTGATTGCCCCAAAGTCGCCCAGATGGCTTTAATGCCTAAGGCAAGACTAGAATTCACCATCTCCTGGTTTCTAGCTTGATGCCTTAACCACTACATCAAACTGCCTCTCATATTGCGTTAATTCAGGGTCATAGTCAGCTGTGGTATTCACTGACCTTCCCTACCACTTTGCAAATGTGAAAATCCATGTGCTTTGGCTTTTAAAAAGTGCCTAAATAAGATGGCAAAGAGCCAGGGTGGGTGGGCAGCTGGGCAGGTGATTTCCGCTCCCAGTTTGGGTGAACTGGTCTGAACTGGCAGACTGCCACCTCTGGTCATAGTCCCTTGAGTGTCCTAGTGATGTCAGCTCCTGTTCTCCAAGAGTGTGCCTTATTCTCTGGTTCATACAGATCACAAATCTCTGACTCTTTTTTGTCAACATTTTAACATTTTGCTAGTGTAGCCTAACCTTGAATGCCCTTGCAAGGTGGAGTAGACATTAAAAATCTGAGTCAGGAGTTGTGGTTGTGCATATGGACGTTAAGCCTTTCTACCATCCATCTCACACACACCACTCCTTACAGTTGTGTTCTCAATAGAACTCTTTACTTTGACAATCCATCAGAATGTTGTGGCCCGCCAGCAGCCAGTGGAGCTGGTGGCAGACTCAGACAGTGAGGAGGTTGGGGAGGAACATGGGCCAGTCCTGGAGTCTGGGGAAGGCTGTGAGGAGGGCTCTGCATCAGAGGCAGAAATGGGGCCAGGGCCATATGCCAGTTATCAGCTGCCTTTGGAGTCAGACATTAGTGGGGCAGAAGAACAGTTGGAGCCTGTTCCCAGTGTGTGCATGTGCAGAGCTGCCGGGAGAAGGGAACAGCTAAGGAACAAGGGTCAACTCAGGAGTAAAGGCACAGGTGGATGGTGAATGGCCCCTCCCATAGAGAATAAAGAGGAGCGAAAGCGGAGTGGAGTTTGCAGGAGACAATTCATTCAATTCATTAGGGTGAAGATCTGTTCCTGACTTCTTACCAAGTATTGTCTGCTACAGAGTGGCGTTTGGAAGATATCGGCTTGGCAGCTCTCCAAGCCTGATAAAGGTCTGTAGTTGTGAAATCTCTTGAAAGACTGTTGGCCAGGACTTTGCTGGAGAGGAATTCCCTTTAACCTAAATAAAATTAAAGGATGAGGAGTCGGCTTCATGCTTTTGGGAAGCCTAGGTCATAACATAGAAGTGGGGCGGTTGCAAAATAAATACCTGACACTACAGCATTGCAGCCCCTTTGCAAGAAATCATAAATCATATGCAACAGATTTAGAAATCAAGAAAATGGGTATAGACAATCAAATGAAGTTTGTCATTTGCACTAAAAGAGGAAAAGCAAGAATGGTGTTTTCCAAACTTGGAAATTTTAATTCTGGGCTAGAATATCCAACGCTGGATGCTAATTTTTACAGTTTACATTTGGAGTCTACATCTGCCAGCCAAACGACATTTTAGCTTCAGTTTTCTTGGCCTTTGCCTGAAACACTAAATAAATACAGCCGGTCTCTCACAAAGACAGCAGTTTTGCAGCCACAGTGTTGCTAATGAGTCCAATCACTATGTCCCAGTTAATTTAATTTTATCACAAGATCAGTGGCTGGTTGTTTGCAGTGCACAAAAGTGCCCTCTGTGTGAACTATAAAACTGTTATCTTTTGTCTTCTTCTTTGCCTTCTCCCCATTTTAAAATTATGCACTCTTGATGCTTATGCCTGAATGAATGCATTGCCCAGAGCTGGAATAAGTGCAAACGTAGATTTTTCTCAACGTTAAATTCTATTGTTTCTGATGTCCCTTCAAGCAGAACATTAAACTGACTGAATATCCCTTCTGTCTTTTAGGTTAAATTGAGTGCATCTCTTGTTTACTACGTTTAAGAGATACTAGGACCAATGACCATAATTGGATCTTGAAGAAAAGCTAAGCAGGTGTAGATATGGTTGGTACTTGGATGGGAGACCACATAATATCTCAGGGCTCTAAGCTTGACAAAACATCCCAAAAGGAGAGCAATAGAAATATATTTTTGCATTTTTACCAAACAAAATATGGAGGCAACCATACAGTCAACACAAGATAGTATCAAGGTTACACAAAGGGTCAATATCACCTTATAATGCCTTGGTAAGACCACACTATTAGGTAGTCCTCAACTTATGACCACAATGGAATCCAAAATGTCTTGGTAAATGAGACTGTTATTAACTGAATAGTTAGTTCACTTAATAACAGTTAAGTGAACTGTGGTTTGCTAAGTTGTTAAGTGAATAGGATTTCCTTATTGACTTTGCTTGTTAGTACGTTGCAAAAGGAGATTGCATCAGTGGGGGGTTCCTACCGGTTTGGACCGGTTCGACCGAATCGGTAGTGGTTTGGCGGCCTGGGTCTCTGGAACTGGCAGCGACCAAGGCCTGCCACACACCCGAATCAGTTCCCTGGTCAGCACCGTTGGCAGCGCCATCTTGTTTTTCAGTTCTGTGCGTGCACAGAACAATTTTAATTGGAACCCACCCCTGGATGGCATGACCCCAACAAGACACTGCAACCATCATAAGTACATGCCACTTGCCAAGCAACTGAATTTTGATCACGTTACCATGGGGAGGTTTTCACAGTCGTAAATACGAAAAATAGCCATAAGTCACTTTTTCCAGTGCGGTTGTAACTTTGAATGGCCACTAAATGAACTGGCATACGTCAAAGACTACCTGTACCATAGACAGCCAAGAAAACAAACAAATGGATCACCAAATGCCTTCAAAATCAATCCAAAGTCAATGCAGAATGACCGGGCTCAAGTTATCATAGTTTGGATATATTATGCAGTGACTTAACTCTCGTGAGAAATTTCTAATGCCATAAGAATAGAAGGAAAGTGAAGAACAGGGCAACTAGAGACAAGGTGGATGGATTCACTCAGAGGAGCAAAAATCAGCGTACATAACGGTCTCATCCCCCGCTTTTCTCCATAAAGCAACCCTGTGAGATCACTTAACTTTTCCCACGGGATTCCCATGCTAGACTTTGATTGTTCTTCTAGCATTACCCTGCCATCAATAGGACAATGGAAAATCTTGACATTGTTACCCTGGCATAGCGATAGCTATAATAATAGCCCTGGTTGCAGAGTGCAGTATTGCAGGCAAACTCTGCCTCAACTCAAAGTTGAGTCAGCCTTCCATCCTTCCGAGGTCAGTAAAACGAAGACCCAAATTGTTGGGGGCAACATGCTGACTCTATAAACCACTTAGAGAGGGATATAAAAGCACTACGGGTTGGTATATTAGCCTAAGAGCCGTGGTGACACAGTGGTTAGAACACAGTACTGCAGGCTACTTCTGCTAATTGCCGGCTGCCTGCAATTTGGCAGTTAGAATCTCACCAGGCTCACCGTTAACTCAGCCTTCCATCCTTCTGAGGTGGGTAAAATGAGGAACAGGAGTGGGATTCAGATGGTTTGGAACGGTTCAGGTGAACTGAATGCTAATTTTACATCTGGTTCACCGAACTGGTTGTTGCAAGGACTGGCTGGCCACGCCCACCCTGCTCCATCCCTCCCAGGAGCCTCAATGCAGCCTGTTTTGGATGTCAGGTAAGTGCAGGGTCCGCAGAGGCTCTGGGAGGGCAAAAATGGATCTCCCTGAAGCTCTGGAAGTCTGAAAATGGGCCTCTTTCCAGCTTCTGGAGGGCCTCCGGAGGCCAGGGGAAGCCGTTTTTGCCCTCCCGGAGACTTGAGGAATGCCTCCGGAGCCTGGGGAGGGCAAAAACCAGGCCTTCCGGAAGTTCCAGAAATCTGGAAACAGGCCCATTTCCGGCCTCCAGAGGGTCTCTGGAGCCCGGGGAGGCTGTTTTCACCCTCCCAGAGGCTCAAGGAAAGCCTCCGGAGCCTGGGGAGGGTGAAAATGTCCCCCCTTGGTCATGGTGCAGGAGGCTGAGTAGGCCATGCCTATCCAGCAAACGGACAGAGAACTGGTTGCTAAAAAATGTCAACCAGTGTATAAGTTTAAATGCTATTGCTATAAAATGCTGCCAAACACTGGTAAGGATCCTGCCTCAGAGAGTCTCTTCAAGGGCTTCAATATCAAAAAATAAACTTAAATCTTGTGTCTCCAATCCGATCTGGAAATGTTCATCAACTAGCTACGAAACCTTCACTTGCCTTTGGGAGGAGGCCCCGAGAGTGTACGGTGGACCCAAACTGGATGTATCCTGAAACCCATTTATTTCTGTCCAGAGATTTCATCCATTCAGATGCTGAAAACCCGGCTAGTCAGAGAGTCACAAGGACACGTCACTCCTTCATAGCCCAGCGACTGTGTGTGGCACAGCTAGCAATTTGCTCTCTGATACATCCCGCAGGCTATCATTACGCGAGGAGGAAGCACAATCCTTGCCGAAGGATGAGGACAGCCAAGGACTAAATGGAGCAACCCACACAGTGGAAAGACCAGTTGGGAATGGACCCAAACCACCAAGCGAGAGAAAAGAACAGGCCAAACGTTATGATTAATATGCCAACTGGTTTTAACTAAATTACAGCCAATATTTTGCCTCATCTTCCTCGTTTTGTTTTGTTTTTTTAAAAAAAGGAGGGAGCGTTTAATTGCGCCAAGATGTGCCACCACATAATCTGGGCCTGCTGAGCTTCCAGAAGGCGCAGACGCCTCTGTGCAACCAGCTGCATCGAACGCAACATACAACTTCACAGCAGCAACTGGGGGTTCAATAAAACAGTCGAAAGGAAAGCCAGCAGGGCTGGGAAGATGTAAGATTTAATGGAGGAAAGTAGAAGTTGAAGAGAGAATCTTTGCATGGATTCTAAAAGAAGGATTTTTTTTTTCCTACGTGCATTCGTTGTTCGGTTGTTCTCCAGATTCCCCACGCCAGGAAAACAGAGGAATCTTGGTGTGTGTGTGTGTGTGTGTGTGTGTGTGTGTGTGTGTGTGTAATCCTCTGCTGAACAGGCCTATCCTGTGCCAGTGGTTCTTATCAGGATTGCTGGGTAGTATTTCTTCTTGTTACTTTATTTGTTTCTGTAGGACGTTAGCACCCACCCCTCTCCTAGGAAAATGAAATGTTTTAGGAAATATTAAAAAGGGAGCAGAAACTCTCTCTCACACACACACACCTTTGTTAATGGGCCATTAAGGCCTGAGCCAGCTCAACTGCAACACAAAAAACATGGTCCTCAGGACATGACAGGCCTAACCCTCTACCCATCTCACCACGTGGCACCTGGGAAGATTACATCAGTCAGCAAGGCTCAACCAAGCCTGGGAGACAGACAGCCTACAAAGTTAGCTAAGACCCCCGGCCCCTAGGAGTCTGACCACCAATCGGAATACATTTCTTACACAGGAACAGGAAGCTCTAAGGTGGGGCTCAGGAGAGGGTATAAATCTCTCTCTCTCACCCATGTGCCTTTTCCCCCAGAACCTCAAACCATGTGATCCTGTCCATCATCAATAAACCTCCGTTCCAAGCAATTTCCATGAATCCTTTTCCCCACAGTGTCTTTTTCTTCACTTGGAACTGAACCTAGAAAGACATTTCTTCCAACAATTGTTTTTTTTTTAAAAAAAGACCAAGGAAATCCCTGCAGATTTTACTCATTTAATCATTGCTACTATAGGGGGGAGAGGTTGCTCATCTCCCTTTCAAGGCTATTGATCCAGCACTGTCTGAAGACATTTCTGAGGTGATGTAGCTATCTGTTGTAGACTGCCAGCCAGATGATGGATGAGGAGGAGGTTGGGTAAGAACCTGGGCCTGTTCTGGAGTCTGCAGAAGGCTCTGATGGATGCCCTGCGTCGGATGCAGAGATAGAACCAGGGCCGTCTGACATTCCCCAGCCACCGGAGAGGCAGCTGCCTTTGGAGGCTGATATGAGTGAGGAGGAAGAACAGCTGGGGCCTCTTCCAGATGCACATATGCCCAGAGCATTTAGTGACCGTTCCAGCAGCACTGAAAAAAGTGACTTATGATTGTTTTTCACTCTGTGGGAAGCCTCCACCACCATCACTCCGAGAATGAAATATTTTGGGGGAATATTAGAACAAGTAGAATGTTTTATTTCTCCAAAGGAGAAATGGAGGAAAAATCTTAACAAAGGCAGAAAGTAGCTGCAGTTTTTCTTAATAGCCTCAAGCAGAAGCTCCAATTCTTTAGAGATGGATGTTTTGTACTTATTTAAGAAAGACTGGGTCAATCTATTCATAAACAAAATGTCTTCAGCCACAGCTCCCACAGATGATGGGATTAAGAATTTACCCTGCACAAATTCTAAGGATGGGACACGACCTCTAGGACATAATAGGATTAATCCATCATCATTGAAATAGCAAAGGCCACAAGGCTCACTACATTGCACACACACCCTGGAGCATCTCAAATACAAAATGCCAGAACCCTATAAAGATCCATCCACTCACAGCCAGGGCATGGCTTGGTGGACGTAACAGGGGAAGGATTCTGTAAAATCTCCATTCCCTCCCCAATCCAGGGGGAAGGTACTGCAAAATCCCCATTTACTCCTGATCAGTGGGACTCAGGAGGCAGATAATAAATGGGGTCAGGGCCAGTCAGAGGTGGTATTTACTGGTTCTCTGAATTACTCAAAATTTCCATTACCAGTTCTCCAGAACCGGTCAGAACCTGCTGAATACCACCTCTGAAATGGAGGCAAAAACATATAAAGAATGGATACTGGAACTGGGCATGGCTAGTCTAGTGAAGAGAAGGACCAGGGGAGAAGTGATAACAGTGTTCCAATATTTGAGGGGCTGCCACAGAGAGGAAGGGGTCAGGCTATTCTCCAAAGCACCTGGAGGCCAGACAAGGAATAATGAATGGAAACTGACCAAGGAGAGAGTCATCCTAGAAATAAGGAGAAATTTTCTGACAGTGAGAGCAATCAACCAATGGAACAACTTGCCTTCAGAAGTTGTGGGAGCTTCATCAATGAAGGCTTTCAAGAAGCTTTTGATCTCAGCCAAAACATCCAAACTGGTAGCTGTTTCACCTTCTTGATCCCTGCAACTCCCCAGCCAAACACCTGTCCAAATATTGTACTAAGAGTATTTGTGTGTTTGTGTGTATGTGACTGAGCCTAGAGAGACACGCAGAAGGCTTTATCCTAGCCACTGCTGAAAGAATTGTGTGGTTTTTATTTTTTCCAAAGAAGTAGCAACAGCTGGAAGTGACAAAATTGGAGTTTGCAGACTTTTCTTTGCAAAGAAGCAAAGCTGCAGGGCTTTGGCTGATGGCCACTCACCATATCATCAGGATCTCCTGTGGCTTCAAAACACACATTGAAATTAAGACGATCCTGGGGGCCTGTGATCCAATCATATCTTGGGATTGGCTGAATCCCCTTCCTGCTCACCACCACCCCCAAAAATGTTTTCACAAGACAGTTTTAAGATGTAGCTTGTTTTTACTTTAAGGAGTTGGAGGCAAAAAGCAAAACAAATTCAAGGAAAACTTAGCCAGACCGCATGGTGCGAGTGAGGACACCCCACCTTCCACCCCCCTTTTAAAACATAATAATCGCAAAGTGACTGAAGGATCGCTTCCAACTTTTTAATGGGTGGAAAACAAACATTTGCTGGTCTTTGCTTCTGGCTGATCTTTCTTCTGCTCGTGATGGCTCTGTTGGCAGAGGAGAGGCGTTTTCGATGCAAATTTTAACCCTTCATCACAGATAGGCATTGATCACACCCCCTCCACTTTGCTGATTAAAAATTTACTCTCCCAATGTGCTACTAAGCCAACAGCTGCAGTCGAAGGACTGGCTGCAAAAAAATAATAATAATTAGCAACTCAGATTTAGTAACTTGGATGTTGCCTGCTTGTTCGGTAACAGTAACAGAGTTGTAAAGGACCTTGGAGGTCATCTAGTCCAGAGGTGTCAAAAATTGAGTTCATTGAGGGCTGCATCAAGGTTGTGTTTGACCTTGGGGCCTGGGTGGGTGTGGCCGGGGAGGGCGTGGCCAGCTCGACATCACTCGTGTTGCGGGTGCCTGTGGTGGCCTGAGCACTCTGCCAGAGAAAATGGGCTCCTGAGCTCCATTTTCAGCTGCGACAGCCTCCTGCAACCTTCTGCCAAGGAAAACAGAGCTTGAGAGGGCCAGTCCTTCAATGTTTCCAGGGTGGCCCCATGTGTAAGATCTAAGCAACCCGCGGGCCGGATCCGCCCTCCCAGGTCTTGAAATTGACACCCCTGATCTAGTCCAATCCTTCATGTAGAATCAGAAGCTGCTATTGTCTGGATGTCAGGGTTCCAATGGATGCCCTAATTAAATCATGAGCCTCAAGCCAAGCTTCAAAAGAAATCCAGTTATTTATTATATAATAATAATAATAAATAATAAATTTGAATTTATTAGCCGCTCCCTTTCCAGGCAGGACTCGAGGCGGCGTACAATGGGCATATAAAACATAGAAACATGTGTACAAACACATAAACATACAAAAATACAGAGACACACATGCACGGAGGAGGTAACCAATTACAACATTTAGACAGTTAAAATCCCCATTAAAATACCCCAATTGTAAAAGACCCAATGTACAATTAAAATTTAAAATTTAAAAAGACAGTCAGGAGGAGTGAGAAAAATTACGGTTGAGCCAGGCCAGATAATTGAAAGAGGTGGGTCTTCAGCTGTACACGGAGCAACATGTCGGTAGTACCCAAGTGGAAGCAACTCTGACCCCACGTAATTTACAGTCCAGTTATGACCCTGTTTCCCACTCCCTCCCCCCGGGTATGTCTTAAATCACATTCTCAAATGGAGCACTTTCACGGGCTGTAGAGATCATTCCCCTCCGGCTGCTGCTGGTAACCTGGGATACAGCCTTGAGAAAGATCTGCCTGGAATGTGCTTCTGTTTGTGGCTGCTGTGCTGCTTTGCCAGCCTATGGCAACTTGAGAGCAGGCCAAGGATGCTTTTCAAGTTGACACTACATCAATATGTGAGTGTCTGGGTTTGAGGCAGTTGACAATTCCAACATTTACACAATGTTGGGATTCACCCCTCAAAACCTTTGACAAGGCCACTGACAAAACAGCAAATCATCTGAGTTTACAATGAGGGGTTTGAGGACCCCATAATATCTGTTTCAGGAAAGGTTCATTTTGAACTTCATCCTGCCATTTCGCCTGTACAATGTGCCCCACACAATGTGCCAATAGCCACAAGTCAACGTGCAACTGGACAAGTATGAAGCTGAAGGACATATTCCTTCAGTATCTGAGCCCACTGATTGGATAAGCAACATGGTTGTTATTAGGAAGCCTGAGAAGATCAGAATTTGCATTGATCCCACTTCTGACACCATGTTTCATGTAAAGTAAGTAAACACACTACAGGCCATCACTGTGCAGAAACCATTTTACTAGAGAGTGTGTAATACAACAGGAACAGGAAATGCATCACAGGAACAATACAGATGAATCCTAGAGTGGCAATGTGATAAAGGATACAACTACAACAGAGAGAAATGGTAGAGCTGCATATAAGGAGACATAATGCCTGTAACACCATGCTTTCACAGGAGATCTATACTATTTCTGATAAATGGGTATCCAGTCTCCTCTTAAAAGCTTCCAGTGATGAGGCACCCACAACTTCCGAAAGCAATTTAGTCCACTGGTTAATTGTTCTCACTATCAGGAAATTTCTCCTTAGTTCTAGGTTGCTTCTCTCCTTGGTTAGTTTCCAACCATTGTTTTTTGTCCTGCCTTCAGGTGCTTTGGTGAATACGTTGGCTTCCTCTTCCTTGTGGCAGCCCTTCAAGTATCAGAAGACTGCTATCATGTCACCCCCGGTCTTTCTTTTTACTAGACTAGATATACCCAGTTCGTGCAATCGTTCTTTGTACGTTTTAGCTTCTAGATCATTTTTGCTGCTCTTCTCTGAACTCTTTCCAAAGACTCAACATCTTTTCTGCATTGTGGTGACCAAAACTGAATGAAGTATTCCAAGTGTGGTCTTAGCAAGGCTTTCTAAAGCAGTATTAGTCCTTCATGGGATCTTGATTCTATCCCCCTGTTAATGCAACTTAGGATTGCATTGACTTTTTTAGCGGCTGCTGCACACTGTTGGCTCATGTTTCAGTCAACAAATTAACAAGAGTTGGAAAGGACCTTGGTACTGCAGGTCATCTAGTCCAATCCCCCCACCCCTGCAAAGCAGAAAACCCTACGCCCATGATGGCAAATCTATGGCACGTGTACCACAGGTGGCATGCCAAGCTATTTGTTAGGACATGCGAGGCATTGCTCTGTCAGCTTCAGCGCACATGCGCATGATGGCCAGCTCATTTGGGCCTTCTTTTAAGCCATTTTTCACCCTCCAGAGGCTTCCTTCCTTCCTTCAAGAACGGTGACTTCCGGTTTGCTCATAGGGCCATTTTTCGCCCTCCGGAGCCTTCAGGGAAGCCTCCTGAAGGCTCCGGAAGGCAAAAAATGGCCCTATGAGCAAACAGGAAGTCACCATTCCCGAACTTTGGTACCTCTGGGGGGCTCTGTTTTCGCTCTCCCCGGGCTCCTAGAAAGCCTCTAGAGCCTGGGGACGGTGAAAAAAGCATGGCAAAAGTGGGGGCAAGCACTGGTCACGCGTGCATGTGTGCTGGGTCACACACATAGCATTATGGGTGTGGGCACGTCCACACACGACCCCCCCCCCTTTGCTCCCCCCATTTTTGGCAAGCGATCCAAAAAAGGCTAGCCATCACTGCCCTACACCATCCCTGACAAATGGCAGTCCAATCTCTTCTTAAAAGCCTCCAGTGATGAAGCTCTTACAACTTCTGAAGGCAAACTGTTCCATTGGTTGATTGTTCTCCCTGTCAGAAAATGTCTCCTTATTTCTAGGTTGAATCTCTCCTTGATCTGCTTCCATTCATTATTCCTTCTCTGGCCTTCAGGTGCCTTGGAAAATAGCTTGACCCCCTTCCTCTCTGTGGCAGCCCCTCGAATATTGGAAGACAGCTATCACGTCTCCCCTGGTCCTTTTCTTCACTAGACTAGCCGTGCCCGGTTCCTGCAACCGTTCTTCATATGTTTTAGCCTCCAGTCCACTAATCATCCTGGTTGCTCTTCTCTGCACTCTTTCCAGAGTCTCAACATCTTTTTTACATAAGAGTCAGAAGTTGCAGTCAGCAGATATAATAGCTTTTTGGAAAAAAAAGAGATTTTAAGATTAAACTGGTCTGCAGGTATGTCCCATTCTTCCCTAATAGAACTTGATGCAGAGAACGCATGTTTAGTTTGCACTACCCAAATATAATACCAAGATTGTTTTCTTTGTAGCAAGGAGTGGAATTCTTGCTATGAAAAACACTGATGCTGTGCCATCAGAATTCAATTTGGATGTTTTACAGAAACAATATTTTTGTTATTGTAGAATCTGCAATCTCTTGGCAAAAGCCGTGACTGTCATTCCTTCTCCCCACACATTGGAGAAAAATGGGAACTGGGTAAACTTAAGAGATGATAACTGAAAAATGCAATAAAATATTGCAAAGAAAAAGACAAGGAAGGGGAAAAAAATGTGGGTCATGTTAATGTCCCCGTCCCCGTCCCCCATCTATACCTATACCTATCAACTATCTATCTCTTTATCTAGGGAATTGAGTTTACTTACCATATTTATCATGGATTCACACAGAGATTAGGAAATCAGTGCTGGCTAATTAGAAAATAATTCCAAGAACAAAAAAGCAATTTTAGCTCTAAGTGCTTATTAGATCAATGAAGGAAGATAAGAGATACTTTATTTGAAATAAATGCTCCACGGTATCCCATTAACTTTAATTCATTGGATTTTAGACAGGGGAATGAAATGCTTTCCAATTAACAAACTTGCTTGCTCGAAATTAAGACCGAAGCATTCAACAAGATGATACATCAAGAAGGTGTCAACCTATTTTCTATGAAGAAAGGGGCAGGTCTTCGGGGAGAGGGGTCTTGAACCCATTGTGTAGCTAATGAAGTAAGCTGTCAGGCCTGCAAGCCATCTTTTCTTTTGGATCTTTGGCCTGCCATACTTTCTATTATTCTACTATGCATTTTCTATTGTGGGAAAGTGGAAGTGGGATTATACGAAGTTGTGTGCTATGTAGCCATAACAAAATTCTTTCTAGAAAGCCAAGGTCATCTTTTGTCTCTGCACCTCTGCATCTGACCAGAACTGGATGGGTGGAAGCTGCCAGCATGGCAGTGGAAGGTTGGACTATATACCGGGACAACTTCAGATTTGGGTTTTCCCAGATGTGCCAACATGGCTCTCTTAACAAATTGTGAACTTTGAGGAATCCTTTGCTTTGGACTCTGATTCACTTTTGGATGTTATTTGGAACCCTAACATAAGCAATCACACAGAACAGTTTCATTCGTCTTCCTTCTTGATGTTTTCATGATCCATTTCCAGAAGATGTTTAGATTAAATAGTCTGGTCATTGTCTTAGTCCATTAAAACGTAATATGGTTGATCTGCCTATATATAACATTGAAAAATCCACAATGTCTTGGATTAACTCAGATGTCCACTTGATGGGTGTGTGAATCTTAGCCAAGAGCCTTTTCCCATCATATAAGGCCTATGTACACCTCTGACAATGGGCCATTATCTGCAGGGTTCCTTGGTGCTCTCTGACCTTGGCTGTTTCCTTGCAGACTTTTCGTTACCCTACTAGGTAATGTAGGAAGTTAGCACCCACCCCTCTCCTAGGAAAATGAGATATTTTAGGAAATGTTAAAAGGACAGAATATTTCCCCTAAAAGAGAGGCAGAAACTCACACCACCACATTTGTCAATGGGCCATTAAGGCCTGAACCAGTCTATTCTACATAGTCTAGATCTACCTCATTCAGACAGAGCCATAGAAGGAATTGCCCAAAGCCCCTTCATTACATCATCACCCAGCAAGAGTCAACCAAGCCTGGGACTTAAAAAAAACAACCTACAAAGTTACCCCTGCACGGCCCCATGGAAGTCTGACAACCAATCAGAATATAAACTCAAATTCAAAAGCTCAGAGCCGGCATGAAACCCAGGCACTCTCGGCATCTCTGCCCTTTTTTTTTTTCCACTGAAGATCTGGAAGCATGTGGTCCTGTCCACCATCCTCAGCATGGCTGGAGAATTCTGGGAGATGAAGTCCACAAGCCTTAAAGTGGCCACGTTTGGAGACCCTTAGTCTACCCCCCCATCTTTGCAATCCCCAGTGAAATGGGCAAAATTAACCTAGATAAAGGTAAAGATTCCCCTCGCACATGTGTGCTAGTCGTTCCCAACTCTAGGGGGCGCTGCTTATCTTCGTTTCAAAGCCGAAGAGCCAGTGCTGTCTGAAAACGTCTGTGTGGTCATGTGGCAAGCATAACTAAATGACAAAGGCGCATGGAATGCTGTTACCATCCCACCAAAGGTAGTTCCTATTTTTCTACTTGCATTTTTACATGCTTTTGAACTGCTAGATTGGCAGAAGCTGGGACAAGTAATGGGAGCTCACTCTGTTATGCAGTGCTAGGAATTCGAGCCGCCGAACTGCCGACCTTTCTGATTGACAAGCTCAGCATCTTAGCCACTGAGCCACCTTGTCCCTTTTTAGAGGGAATGGTAGGGAAGGCAAATGAGTTCCCAAGCAGTGCTTTGTCCTTGAGGGAACAATGTTGGCAAGATGTTTTGAGAAGATTGAGAAAATTGCATTAGGGTTTTTTAAAAAAGAAATGTATATATAAGTGTTATGTCAAAGCACCTGGTATGCCCAAATATGGGAGGGAGCATACTCCTTCCCTTTTGCCTTTCAGCTCCACCCTAGGAGCCTTCCAGGCAGGAAACCATTTTTGTGTTGCATTTGTGCTGATAAATAAATAAAGGGGGACTAGTATAGATCTATGTCAAGCCATTTAGCTCTCATCAGCTAGCCATACCCTTACTGGGATTCAAACCTGGGCTGTTTTTACATGTTAGGCAGTTGTATTAGCCACTAAGCCACAAGCTCCCCTCCCTTATCAGCCATTTTGGGGTTGCATTTGTGCTGATAAATAAATAAAGGGAGACTAGTATAGATCTATTTCAAGCTATTTAGCTCTCATCAGCTAGCCATACTCTTACTGGGATTTGAACCCCAGTAAGGGTATGGCTAGCTGATGAGAGCTAAATAGCTTGAAATAGATCTATACTAGCCTCCCTTTATTTATTCATCAGCACAAATGCAACACACACACACACACACACACACACACACACACACATCAACAAGGTATTCTAAAAGCATTTGTTTGTGGCTCTTTTGTCATTGCTCATACTGGAGCACAATGTATAAATGGATGGACCATTTCAGCAAGGAGACCCCAAGCATTGACCCTGAAGCAAGGCTCTCTTAGAAGGCTTCTCCAGACTATCACAGAGAGGTCACTCAGGATGCATGTCCTCCCCTCCAGTCACAGAGCTTATGTGACTCTGTTCCCTTTCATAAAAGAGCCCAAGGCCACCAGAGTGAAAGGAAAACAAGGACAGGACGTGCATTTCTTCCCTGACAAGGACAGGAAGACACAAAAGAAGGCATCTCACCAAAGGACTGATGGATGCGTTTTAAACAAAGAGGGCGACTAACTAGAGAGGTCAACCCTTAGCCCCACTCTCCATATGGTAATCTGGAATGGTGCCTGCAACAAATAATAAATCATAGATGTTCACAGACTGTTAGTTAAGAACAAAAGGGCAGATTTTTATCTAAGAGAAGTTATGTATTTCTTTAAAATTCAAGGAAGGCTGTCTTGGTAGCAGCCATTTTTTCCCTTACCTTACCTTTCTTTTTTCATTTCCTTTTTCCTTTCTTTTTTCATTTCCTTTTTCCTTCCTTTTTCTCTTCCTTTTTCCTTTTTTCCCTTTCCTTTTCTCTTTCCTTTTTCCCTTCCTTTTCCCTTTCTTTTTCCTTTTTTTCCTTTCCTTTTCCCTTCCCTTTTCCCTTCCTTTTCCCTTTTTCCTTTCCTTTTCCCTTCCCTTTTCCCTTCCCTTTTCTCTTCCCTTTTTCCTTCCTTTTCCCTTCCCTTTTTCCCTTCCTTTTCCCTTTTTTCCTTCCCTTCCCTTCCCTTTCCTTCCAGTCACTTCTATATTGTCTACTTGCCAGAGTCTATTAACGTAAACTTACAATTACACACAGTATTTCTGGTTGTGCGTCTTACCTTCATTGCTTCCTAAGGCTGGCATTAATCTTGCAAGATTGAAAGTACATCTTTCTCTCACACACTCTCTTGCACTCTCTCTCACTCTCTTCCACCTTTATGCCCAAGGAACCAGAAAAGGTCCCTTCTGAGATGTTTGTCACACCTATATTTCTTCTGTGGACTCAGTTGCTGTTTGCCTGATCTTTATATAGTCTGCAGCTGTTCTGTCTTCCAAGGTCATTCCCTCATACAAATACAAAGCTGTTTCATGATTGTGTGTGTGTGTGTCCTCCCTCCGTCACCTTTCCTTCATTCCTCCCTCTCTCTCTCCCTCCCCTTCCCTCCCTTCTCCCTTCTTCCCTTCCTCTCCTTCACTGACTCACATTCCCTCCCTCCCTTCTTCCCTTTGTTCCAGAGGTGGTATTCAGCAGGTTCTGACCAATTCTGGAGAACCGGTAGCAGAAATTTTGAGTAGTTTGGAGAACGGGCAAATACCACCTCCGACAGGCCCCATCCCCATCTATTCTCTGCCTCCCGAATCCCAGCTGAAAGGGGATTTTGCAGTAACCTTCCCCTGGAGTGGGTGGGAATGGGGATTTTTACAGCATTCTTTCCCTGCCATGCCCACCAAGCTCCATCACGCCCACCAAGCCACGCCCACAGAACCGATAGTAACATTTTTGGAATCCCATCACTGGTTCCTTCCCTTCCCTCTCTCCCTCCCTCCCTCCCTTCCTCTCCTTCTTCCTTCCTTCTTTCCCTTGGCATTTTAATTATGGGGAAACATTTTATTGGTGGACAATCAGATTTATATGCCTTTCATTAACTGATTGATTTAATGGAAGTTTCATGGATGACTAACTGCTAATGGAATGCTCTTTAGTCCACAAGAGCATCAGGCATTATGTATGTATGTATGTATGTATGTATGTATGTATGTATGTATGTATATATGTATGTTTGTATATATGTTTGTATGTATGTTTGTATGTATGTTTGTATATTTGAGGATGCTCCAAGACCTTTGGATATTTCCTGTGCAAGTAGATATTCTGAGTCTAGATTTCTACAGGTTTCTGGTATGTAAGAGAGGAGGAAAAAATGACAAAGTTCATACCTATGAAGTCCCTACACTAAGAAGATGCTGGGTACAGGCCCACGCAAGGAAAAAAAACTTGAGCTAAGAAATTATTGGAAAATTGTAAGTAAAAAGGCAATCCTTGTTTATTGCAGAAAATTACTCAACTTTTGTGACACATACTAAATATATTTCTGCTGCTGCTGCTATGGTAGTTGCTACTTTTTCAGCTCTGCCAAGAAGATATGATAAAATACTTCTTTTTTAAAAAGAAATTATTGAATAAATACTAAAAACATTGGACATAGAGCAACTTTTCTGGCTTTGTCATTTCTACCTACCTACCTACCTACCTACCTACCTACCTACCTACCTATCTATCTATCTATCATATATATATACACACAGACACAGACACACACACCAAAAACAACAAATACAGTTTCTACTTATCGTACATAGCTACATTGATCTCATTAACATATCCAGTATCCTTCTTTATATATTTATCTATGTATTATCCAGTTCCAGTACTACTTTTTCTTAAAGGGCAAACAGAATTCATCAGCATATTTGGAAACAGCTCTTTAAAAAGGATTTATCCACGTATCTTCCTGCATTGGCTGAAATTGCAAAAACTCTCTGCTTTTTTTTTTCTCCTTGTGTCACTTTCTCCCCACACTTTACTCCCTGTGACATATTACCGTATTTTTCAGAGTATAAGATGCACCAAGGTTTTAAAGAGGCAATTTTTTTAAAAAAAAAGGTTTTGGACTCTGCAGACCTCCCAAAAACGGCCCCTTTTTTCGCAAAAACGGGCCTGGTTTTTTTTTTTTCAAAAAAAGAACATGAATAGCCTTTAGAAGGCTTGTAGAGTGCTCCTGGGGGGGGGGGTAAAAACAAGCAAAAGATGGCCCACTTTTATTTTAAAAAGGGCATTAATAGCCTTTAGGAGGCTTATAGGGTGCTCCTGGGGGCTGGGGGGCAAAATTGAGCAAAAAACCAGCCCGTTTTTCACTCATTTCTGCCCTCCCCAGAAGCTCTCTGAAAGCCTCCTAAAAGCTCTGCATGGCCATTTTGGTGAAGGCGAGGGAGGGGTTCAGGAGGCCAAAAATGCTGTATTCAGTGTATAAGACGCACCCAGATTTTCAGCCTCTTTTTTGAGGGGAAAAGGTGCGTCTTATACTCTGAAAAATACAGCAACTGTGACGTGGAATAGAGTTAGCATTTTCTAAATCTATGCAATACTGTACATTGAACCAGGAATGAGCACAACAAGCTGACCTTGCATAAGAAATGAAGTCACACATATCAAAATATGTCTGTGGAGATTTTCAGTCATCCAGGTCATGGTTGTCCCAAAGATGCTTTCCCCAAAGTCCCAACTGGACTGTCTTGGTGAGGGTTTTTTGTTTTGCTTGAAAACATTTTGCTTCTCACCCAAGAAGCTTCTTTAGTTCTGACTGAATGGTGGGGAATGGAAGGATTTATATTCTTTGCGGTCGCCTGGTCATTGGTACTCTGAGGGTCTGTTGTTAGCTCTCTGAAAGGGTTAGTCTAGGCCAGGGGTGTCCAAACTTGGGAACTTTAAGACTTGTGGACTTCAACTCCCAGAATTCCCCAGCCAGCATGGCTGGCTGGGGAATTCTGGGAGTTGAAGTCCACAAGTCTTAAAGTTCCCAAGTTTGGACACCCCTGTTCTAGGCTGCTAGCTCGTTGACTGAATTGAAATTCTGAAGACATCCCTCCCTGGTAACTGTCCTCAGTCGAACAATGAAGATGAAGCGAGTGGAATCTTGTTCTCTGTCCAGTCCAAACTTCTCTCTCTCTCCTGGCAACTGGCCAAACAGTCAATCAGGCAGGTCTGAATTCTCCCATCAATTGTCATGAGGAAGGGCATTCACAGGTAAGACCAACGCCCCTTCTCCCTGGTATCCACAGGAGAGTCCAGGATGGGACATACCAAAGCCTTGGAAGTCCTACGGGCAGGATCGGTCTTCGCCCAAAGTGCCGTCCTCCTCATGTACTCTCTGAAGCACACGCCACCCAAACGCCACTTCTGCTGAGGAATATGCATCAAGTCTTTTTTTCTCCAAGAATTTTTATTTATTTTTTATTCTCTTACATACCATTTTACAATAATAATAAAATACAATAATAATAATAATACAATACAATACAATACAATACAATAGTAGAGTTGGAAGGGACCTTGGAGGTCTTCTAGTCCAACCCCCTGCCTAGGCAGGAAACCCTATACCTAGTCGGCCGCCTGTACCATGGCAGGTGGGGGGGGGGGAGACATTTTTTAAAACATTTTTTTTTATTCTCTTACATACCATTTTAAATATACATTCACATAATTGTCATTCTTCTTTACATTTATCATTCTTATACATTTATTACTTTATTTAATAAGTTATAATGTACAATTTGGGTTGCTTTATTTACCATCCCTTCCTCCTTTTGTAACACCTCTTTGTTTTCCCTTTCTTTTCTCCCTCCCTCCTTTCTCTACTTTCTTCCTTCTTCCTCTCCTTCCCCTTCCTTCTTCCCTTACCTTTCTCCTACTCCTGTTCTTCCTCTTCCCCTTCCTACCTTCTCTCCTTCTCTTGCTCTCCCTTCCATCCTCCTCTCCTTACCTCTTTCTTCTTTCCCCCGTCTTCCTTTCTTTCTCTCCTCCTCTCTCTCTTTCTTTGTCTATTATTGTTGGTGTATATTTCAAAACTCAGTTTATGTTTCTTTGGGATGGTATTTCCATCAGCCCAAATATAATTTAGTATCATTTCTTATTCTCTTCCTTCACTATTCACCCTGGATATGTTTCCCCCCTTTATATCTCGCACTTGAATATATACTTATATGTTTAATATTTTCTATATGCATCAAGTTTTTAACGGCGGATGAAGGTACACCATTGATGTCCACGTTGCTGCCCTATATATCTCCTCCACTGATGCCTAGGTAGCCCAAGCAGCCATAGTGGCCAGACTTCTTGTAGAATGGGCTGTGATCCCCCGGGGCACTGGAAGAGCCTGGCTCTTGTAGGCTCTATATAAGCCCGCAGGCAATGGCCCACCATGGAAGGTGTCACCCTGTGGCCCAGAGATGACGGCTGAAAGGATACGAACAGGGCCTCAGTCTTCCTGAAAGAAGTCACCTGCATCAGAGGGCAAATGAGTGTGGGACCTTCTTGGATCTGTAGAGGTTCTCAGACAGGCAACTGGACTTTCTTGTTTCTTCTTTTGAAGATACTTTGCTTCTCATTCAAGAAGCTTCTTCAGCTCTTCCACTCCCCACTATGTTGACAGAGCTGAAGAAGCTTCTTGGATGAGAAGAGAAACGTCTTCAAAGGAAAAAAACAAGAAAGTCCAGATGCCTCCTAAAAAAAGCACCTTTGGGATGACCTTCTTAGGTCTGCGGAAAGGACTGTGTTATAGACAGGAGATGGTGGTGCCGTATCCCTCCCTTTCTGTTGAGGGAGCGCTGTTCAGTTTTAACACAGGTGGCTTCTTGGACCCCTCTTTCAAACCAGTGGCCCACTCTGTCCAGAATGTGAAGTTTGCTGTCTTCAAAAGGGTGGCATTCGTCCTTCAGATGGAGATGGACTGTTGAATCCTGTCCTGATGGTTTTGTTCCCCTCAGTTGAGCTCATGAGGAGGGAGAGAGAAAGAGCAAGCAAGATCTGCAGCAAGATCTCTTCAGCTCATCAAGAGATGATGATGATAATGACGATGATGTTATGATAGAGAGAGATAGAAGATAAAAAATTAGAGAAATAGAGGGAGAGATGTGGATAGATAGATAGATAGATAGATAGATAGATAGATAGATAGATAGATAGATAGATGATAGATAGATAGATAGATAGATAATGATGGATGGAGAGAGGAAATAGATGATAGTTAGTTAGTTAGTTAGTTAGTTAGTTAGTTAGTTAGTTAGAAAGATAGAAAGAAAGAAAGAAAGAAAGAAAGAAAGAAAGAAAGAAAGAAAGAAGATGATAGATAGATAGATAGATAGATAGATAGATAGATAGATAGATAGATAGATAGATGATAGATAATGGATGGATGGGTGGGTGGGTGGAGGGAGGGGGAGAGGGAGAGGGAGAGAAAAATAGATGATAGATAGATGATAGATAGATAGGTAGATAGATAGATAGATAGATAGATAGATAGATAGATAGATAGATAGACAGACAGACAGACAGACAGACAGACAGATATAGAGGGTGGATGGGTGGAGGGAGGGAGGGAGGGAGAGAGAGTAGATAGATGGATGGATGGATGGATGGATGGATGGATGGATGGATGGATGGATGGACGGACAGACAGACAGACAGACAGACACTAGACAGACAGACAGATATAGGGGATAGATGGATGGATGGATGGGGAGAGAAAGAGAAATAGATGATAGACAGACAGACAGACAGACAGACAGACAGACAGACAGACAGAATGGATGGAACTTTTACAGATTTATTGTTGGAAAAATGGAAGGAGGGGGCCCTAGGCAGCTCTTCAGTTAATGCAGCGGTTCTCAAATAGTGGGGCGCGCCCCCCTGGGGGGGCGCGAGGCTCCGTAAAGGGGGGCGCGAAGGCTCCCTTTCCATCTGGGTGCAACGGCGGCGGCGGCGTGGGCGAGGCATAATATATCCCGCCTGGAAGTGGCAGCACTTCGGACTGTGGATTTTCATTGGAGCCGCGGGCTGGAGCTGTGCAAGAAGCCTGCTCGGGCGGGGGTGGGAGGGAGGGAAGCATGGCTGTCCCAGGCTTCCCTCCCTTCCCCCCCCCCCCCCAGCCCAAGCAGACTTTTTGCACAGCTCCAGCCCGCGGCTCTGATGAGTCTCTGAGCAGTCCCCAGCGCTGCCACTTCAAGCCGGGATATATTCTGCCATGCCCTCGGCGGCGTCTTTATGCAGGTAGCTCGCCTCCCCGCCAGCAGCTCCACCGCCAGCATTCCGTCTGGAAGCGGAAGCGCAACAGCCGCTGTTGGGGAAGGGACAAAGGGGCGGCGGTCGCCCGATCTTGCCACGGCCACCCCTTCGCCCCTGGTAACGGCGACTGTTGTGCTGCTGCTTCCAGCTGGGATGCTGGAGGAGCTGCTGGCAGGGAGGGAGGGAAGAAGGGGAGGAGGGAGTAAGGATAGACAAGCAAGAGGGAAAGAGGAAAGAAGGCAAGCAGGCAGGAAGGAGGCAGAAGGAAGGAGGGAAGAATGGAACTGGAAGGGAGGCAGGGAAGGAGGGAGGGAGAAAGGAAGGATAGGAGGATAGGGAAAGAGGAAAGAAGGCAGGCAGGCAGGGGGAAAGAGGAAGGAGGGAACTAGAAGGGAGGCAGGAAGGAAGGGAAGGAAGAAGGGAGGGTGGAAGGAAGGATAGACAAGTAAGAGGGAAAGAGGAAAGAAGGCAAGCAGGCAGGAAGGAGGCAGAAGGAAGGAGGGAAGAATGGAACTGGAAGGGAGGCAGGGAAGGAGGGAGGGAGAAAGGAAGGATAGGAGGATAGGGAAAGAGGAAAGAAGGCAGGCAGGCAGAAGGGAGGGAGGTGCAAGGAAGGAAGGAAGCATAGATAAGCAGGAGGGAAAGAAGGCAGGCAGGCAGGAGGAAAGAGGAAGGAGGGAACTGGAAGGGAGGCAGGGAAGGAGGGAGGGAGAAAGGAAGGATAGGAGGATAGGGGAAGAGGAAAGAAGGCAGGCAGGCAGGGGGAAAGAGGAAGGAGGGAACTGGAAGGGAGGCAGGAAGGAAGGGAAGGAGGAAGGGAGGGTGGAAGGAAGGAAGGATAGACAAGCAAGAGGGAAAGAGGAAAGAAGGCAAGCAGGCAGGAAGGAGGCAGAAGGAAGGAGGGAAGAATGGAACTGGAAGGGAGGCAGGGAAGGAGGGAGGGAGAAAGGAAGGATAGGAGGATAGGGAAAGAGGAAAGAAGGCAGGCAGGCAGGGGGAAAGAGGAAGGAGGGAACTGGAAGGGAGGCAGGAAGGAAGGGAAGGAGGAAGGGAGGGTGGAAGGAAGGAAGGATAGACAAGCAAGAGGGAAAGAGGAAAGAAGGCAAGCAGGCAGGAAGGAGGCAGAAGGAAGGAGGGAAGAATGGAACTGGAAGGGAGGCAGGGAAGGAGGGAGGGAGAAAGGAAGGATAGGAGGATAGGGAAAGAGGAAAGAAGGCAGGCAGGCAGGGGGAAAGAGGAAGGAGGGAACTGGAAGGGAGGCAGGAAGGAAGGGAAGGAGGAAGGGAGGGTGGAAGGAAGGATAGACAAGTAAGAGGGAAAGAGGAAAGAAAGCATGAGACTACGGTGGGAGACGAGGAAAGACCGGTGTGCTATGTTATGCAGAGGTGTACTTATAACAATTTTATAGACAAATTATACTATTTACAGTCGCGCGGGGGGGGGGGGGCGAAATGTTTTCTTCTTCCTAGGGGGGGGCATGACAGAAAATAATTGAGAAGCACTGAGTTAATGGCAGTATATAAAAGTAACAAATCATGTCACTAGTTCAAATGTTCCACAACAGTAGAAAATTAAATGATCAGGCTACAATTCTCCTGACCATATACGTAAGCTTTCGGCCAGTGGAGCAGGCAGACCCCTGTAGCAGTGAGTTCACTTTTACCAGTGTAAATGCCTTTTTTTTTAAAGCACTCTGTGATTATAAGCCCCAAGTGAGAACTTGACTGCCCAGCTGTTCACCCCTGCATCTTAGGGGTCGATTAGCGGTGATGGGGAAGGGGAGGGAAAAGGCTGGCCAGGAACCCCCCCAATCACTGCCCACAAAAATTTCAACTGGATGCAGGCAGCAGTGCCCACCCACCTCCTCATTCTGGGAAGGGCCCTATCTCTGTTGAGGTCTTCTCCTCCCATCTCAAGGCGTTGTGGTGTGGATGAACTCTGGTGAGCTATTATGCAAGTCGAAGTCTTGCAGGTACCATTGGATGCTCCATCTGGGTACAATGAGCACCGATTCTTCACCGAACAGTGGCTATTTTTAATGCACTTAATTTCCATGCAAATCTCACTCCTGGGGCCAATTCGTAGGTGCTCTTCAACTTAGGCGCCAACCGCATCGTACATTTGAGATGGATAGTCAGACATGAGGGATTAAAGCTCATCTGTATGCAGCCTCGATCTCCTCCCGCTGCTGTCCTTGCTGCAGCTTCCAAATTCCAAACGGAAGGAATGCGTAAACAGAACGATTTGGAAAGCTTGCTGAAGTTAGTTATTCTGCAGCCGACAGACTCTCAACGGGAAAGAGAGAGAGAGAGACAGAGGGAAAGAGGGAGGGAGGGAAAGAGAGGGGGGGAAAGAGAGAGGGAGAGAGAGCAGGAGGGAGGGAGAGGGAAAGAGAGAGGGGGAGGGAGGGAGGAAAGAGTGAGAGGGAAAGAGAGAGGGGATGGAGAGAGGGAGAGAGAGAGGGGGGAAAGAGAAAGGGAGGGAGGGAGGGAGAGAAAGGGAAAGAGAGGGGGGAAAGAGAAGGGGGAGAGAGGGGGAAAGAGGGAGGGAGGGAGAGGGAAAGAGAGAGAGAGGGAAAGAGAGAGGGGATGGAGAGAGAGGGAGGGAGAGGGGGAAAGAGAAAGGGAGGGAGGGAGGGAGAGGGGGGAAAGGGAGGGAGGAAGGGAGAGGGAAAGAGAGAGGGGGAAAGAGAGAGGGGGAGGGAGGGAGGGAGGAAAGAGAGAGAGGGAGGGAGAGAGAGGGGGGAAAGCAAGAGAGAGGGAAAGAGAGAGGGGATGGAGAGAGAGAGGGAAAGAGAAAGAGAGGGGGGAAAGAGAAGGGGAGAGAGGGGGAAAGAGAGAGAGGGAAAGAAAGAGGGGGAGGGAGGAAAGAGAGAGAGGGAGGGAGAGAGAGAGGGAAAGAGAGAGGGGATGGAGAGAGAGAGGGAAAGAGAGAGGGGATGGAGAGGGAGGGAGGGAGAGAGAGAGGGAAAGAGAGGGATGGAGGGAGAGAAAGAGAAAGAGAGAGGGGGGAAGAGAAGTGGGAGAGAGGGGGAAAGAGGGAGGGAGGGAGGGAGAGGGAAAGAGAGAGAGGGGGAAAGCGAGGGGGAAGGAGAGAGAGGGAGGGAAAGAGAGAGGGGGGAGAGAGGAAAAGAAAGAGAGGGGGAAAGAGAGATGGAGAGGGAGGGAGCGAGGGAAAGAGAGAGACAGAGGGGGAGAGAGAGAGGGAGAGACAGGGAGGGGGAGAGAGAGGGGGGGAGAGAGAGGGAGAGGGAGAGAGAGCAGTGCCAATATCTATTATAGTTGTCGCTGTTGTTATTATCACTTTCTCTTCGCCAGGAGAAGAAAATGGTTCCATCTTCTACAAGGCTATCTAGCTGCTTGCAGAAGCAGTGGCTGACTTGCAGGAAATTAAAATTTAAATGAGTCTTTTTATGAGCATCCGATTACAATGGCATCACAGGGGAGAGGAAAAATATTTTTCTCTAATGACACATCTGTTTGGAAATCATGTCTCCGAAGTAAATAATGAGGCCTTGTGAGAAACACGTTTCTCACCCTCATCTGACGCCTCCTTAGAAGAATGGAGGCTGTTGATCCCGTTGGCTTTAATATCATTTTAAATTTGGTTAACGTTCGCGTAGGAAGGGCCGGAGAACGATTGTAAAGTCTTTTAAAGTAGGTCATGTAAACTCCTTCTCCAGAGGTGGGATTCACTTACCGTATTTTTCGGACTATAAGACACACTGGTGTATAAGACGCGCCAAGATTTCGAAGAGGTAATTAAGAAAAAAAGTTTTTGTCCTCCCCAGCCACCAGGAGCACTCTGCAGGCTTCAGCAGGGCTGAGGGAAGGCAAAAACGCCTCGGTTTTTGCCAAAAATGGGCCGTTATTCATCCATTTTTTGCAAAATGGGGGCATTTTTGCCTTCCCCCAGCCCTGCTGAAGCCTGCAGAGTGCTGCTGGAGGCTGAGGGGAGGCAAAAACGCCTCAGTTTTTTGAAAAACTACCCATTGTTTGTCCATTTTTCGCAAAAATGGGGTGTAGGGGTGGGACTTCTGGAGGCCAAAAATGATTGTATTTGGTGTATAAGACCCACCAACATTTCCACGCTCTTTTAGGGGGGGGAAGGTGCATCTTATACTTTGAAAAATACAGTACCTTCCCTACCGGTTTGCAAATGTGAGCGCATGCCAGTGGTGGGTTCCGATGCAACGGGGCCCAGCATTCACCATGTGAACGAACACAGCATGTGTGTGGTGTGCGCATGCATACTTACTGCCTGCAACGTTCCGGCTGCTCGGTGGAGTGCGAAAGCCCTGATCAGCTCAAATAGAGCGGGCGGTCAGGTGGGCCCTCCAGAGCACCATACTGGAACGGTACCTGGTGCTCCCAGCAGGCATCGGTATGCCTGAACCGGGGCATACCAGTTGTATCCCACCACTGGCGCATGCATAGGCTTGCTTTGCTCGCACATGCCGCATCAGCGCATGCGCAGTGCTCTTGCATTTCATCGGGGCGGGTGGACGGAGTCTCTCACAGCTGCTGCTACCGGTTCGCCCAAACCAGAGAGAACCAGCTGAATACTACCTCCGTCCTCCTCTCTCTCAGATCGATCGATATTATTGATAATCCTCAATTTAAATCCACAATGGAGCCCAAAATATCCGTTGCTGAGCAAGACAGTTGTTTGATGAGTTTTGCCCCCATTTTATGACCTTTCTGGCTGCATTTGTTAAGGGAATCACTGCAATTAGGCTTCCCCATTTACTTTGCTTGTTAGAAGGCTACAACAGATTATCTCATATGACCCTGCAATTGTCATAAATATAAGTCTGTTGCCAAGCACTTGAGTTTTGATCCTGGGACCACAAGGAGAGTGAAATGGTGTTTAAGTACAGTATGTGAAAAATGCTCATAAAAGTCACTTTTTTCTGCTCTGAGAAAGATATCCATTGTTTTCATGCTAAATTTAAGAGAGTAAATTCATAAGAGGGTATAGTATTTGTATGTGATCTATATTATATGTTGGGGGGGGGTAAAAAGGGGGGAGAAAAAATTTGTTTGTGTAAAACTTTTTCAATAAAAAAAAGAAAATATAAAGTTGGGATTGCTGAAATGCCACCCCAAAAACCCATCAGAGAAAGTAAATAAGCAAGGGCAACAACGGAAGGGAGGAAGGATGAGGAGGGAAAGGAAGAAAGGGTAAAGCAGAGGGAGTAAGGGAGGGGAAGTAAGAGTAGGAGAGAGGGTAAGAAGGAGGAGAAGAGGGGAGGAGGGGGGAGAAGAGAGGGGAAGAAGAAAGGAGGAAGGAGAGGAGGAAAGAAGTAAGGGAGGGGAAATAAGAGTAGGAGAGAGGGTAAGAAGGAGGAGAAGAGGGGAGGAAGAAAGGGGAAAGGAGACGAGGAAAGAAGGCAGAGAAGGGAGGTTGAGAAGAGAGAAGGAGCAAGGTTGTTGCAAAATAAGATGGAGGCATGGGGCGGCAAGAAAGTGACCCAAACTGTATTCTATATATTTGTAAGAAAATAACGATAAAGATTAATGATGAATAGATAAATGTTAATAGCAATTTAAAAATAAATAAAATAAATAAAATAGAGGGGGAAAAAGAGAGTAAATTCATGACGGAGGCTTGCATTAAATGGGTGATGCGTGACTTGTTAGGCAAATGTTGGTTTTCCCCACCATTTATAGAGATTCCATTAATGAGATCTGGCAGCTTTCTCACCTCCATGAATAGTGTGGATTTGTTTAGGCAGCAATGAATCATAGCGCCACTCTTTCCTACCAGATTATGTAAGTTACAAGCAACCTGCGGACCAAAAAATCCCAGATTCTCCCCTGAATTCACTGAAACGTTGGTCAAAGGTTCTGCCAATTGCTACTTTCCTTTAGATGAGCTCATCGTCACAGTTTCCACATTCGGTTGTCAAATCTTGATGTTAAAGATCTCAATAATCCACTACATCTGACTTTTTCACCTGCTTCAGAATCCTTACTCAGTGCATAGTTGAAAGAACAGACGGCTTCAACAGATGTTTGCCAAGGCTCATTTCTCCAGGACACGTCATTCCTGGAATGGGCCCATAAAATGGGGAAGAAAGGTTTTAGGAAGAAACACCAGATAAATTGGGGGCTATAAGAAAGAAATTGCATTAAGAATGGACCAAATTGGAAAAGTCTCTTCTTCTCATTGTTTAACACCAATATTGCATGAGTGTTAATAAAGGTCAAATTATGGAATTTTTTTTTACAAATATAGAAGACAATATATGTAGCACAGGATTGAACTATGAAAACTTTGGTGCTTCCTGGGCGTGGTTGCTTTCTTGCAGACATTTAATTACCCAGCTAGGTAATGCCATCACTGCTATGATGATGTTACCTAGTTGGTTAATGAAACAACATCTGCAAGAAAACAACTAAGCTCAGAAGTACCTAGATCAGTGGTTCTCAACCTTCCCAATGCCGCGACCCTTTAATGCAGTTCCTCATGTTGTGGTGACCCCCAACCATAAAATTGGTGTCTCGGTTCCTAAGACCATTGAAAATATGTGTTTTCCGATGGTCTTAGGCGACCCCTGCAAAAGGATTGTTCGACCCCCAAAGGGGTCCCGACCCACAGGTTGAGAACCACTGGCCTAGATTCTCACAGTAAAACAAAGAAAACTCTCCATAATCTTTGCTGGATTGTACATAATTGTTAGCCTTGAATTTTACAGTTTTAATTTGTTCAGGGGTATGATGGCTCAGCGATTGAAGGCACTGAGCTTGTTAGCTGGAAAGCTGACAGCCCAGGTGTGGTGGCCTGTCAGCCGCTGGCCCCTCCAGCAGCCGAATCAGAGAAGGAGGGGGGTAGTAGAATTAGAATTAACACAGTTGTGGAGGCAGAGGCCTTCATTAGAAAACATAGTGCCCTCCTAGATGAAACAGGGGACAGTATACAAGATATGAAGGAGGGTGGGGCCGTGGCTCTGCCAGCAGACAGGGGGGAGGATGCAACATTTAGAAGACTCAGGTCACAAAAATGAGTTGAAACATTATTGCAATCGTTGTTATAATGTAATTCTTGGAAGTGATACAAAAGATGATTGAATATATTGATGATTGAATGTAAAATCAAAAGCTGCCAATGTTTATTCAAATGTTGATGGTTTTTTTTCTTCTTTTTTGTAAAAATTGTGAGATTTGGGGGGATTTCTATCTCCCGCATGATGTAGTTTTCAAAATTTTCTATACCTATTTACCCTTTTCCTTAAAACATTTGTAAAAACCAATAAAAATTTTACAATAAAAAAAAAAAGAGAAGGAGGGGCCGTGGGAGTCAGGGCCAGCATCAAGGCAACCTGAGAGCTCGAAAGGGGAAGAGGGAATGGAGCTGTCAGAGAGAGAGAGACAAAGCCTGGGCCATCCATCAGCCCTCAGATAGAGAGTCAACAGTCCCCAGGTCTGGAGGTGGCTGATGAGGAATAGGAGGAATAGCTGGCTCCAGTGCCTGATGTGCAGATGCACAGAAGGCAGAGGAGAGCAGTGGAAATCTATGGCCCAAACCTTGAGATGGAACAGCCACCTTTGCTAGCGAAACCCAACTCTGGGGATAAAAGGCAGGGGACGGAGATGAATAGATGTGGCAGGCAACTATTCATCTCCCTGCCAGACAGACTTGTTAGCCTGTGGTGAGAGAGAGACATTTTGTCGGGGCTGCTGGCGTTAATAATAAAGGAATCATTGATTTAACTACAGGGGGTTTGTCGTGTTTGGGGGCTGGGTCAGAACACCAAGTTTGAGACCCAAGTATGACAGTGAGCTCCCGTTCCTGGCTCCAGCTCCTATCCATCCAGTAGTTCCAAAGCATGCAAATGCTAGTAGATAAATAAGTACCACTTCAGTAGGAAAGTAACAGCATTCCGTGCGCCTCTACCTATAGCTATGCTGGCCACATGACCCCAGAAGGGTCTTCGGACAATATTGGTTCCTTCAGCTAAGAAACAGAGATGAGCACCACCCCTTAGAATCGGACACGACTGGACAGGGGAAACATTGACCTTTAATTTGTTCACAGTCCAGTGCTGAAGACTTTGCATGGATTTTTCTGAATGCCTTGTGCGTTTGGAAGCCGGAAACAAGTCCATGATTTTAACAAGCCACTTTGCCTTGTGAAGTATTCTGGCTGGTTTTGGCAGGCTGTGTTATGCAAACTCGGGATTTACTCATAAAATCTTCCTCCTCTTCCCCTTTTTGTAAAGAATCCGTCACAACCTTCGATCTGGCATCCTTCCAGATTGCTGATCTTGGAGCAATTTGCTCCCAGTCTGTCTTCTGATTTGCCACTGCAAAGCAGAGAAGCTATTAGAGTTATTTTTCTTCCATCGGCAAAGGAAACGAAAGCTTGATCTCTAGAAGCACCTTGGGGAGACGTGAAGTTTTCACTGGTGCAAAACAACAAAGGGAAGCTTTCAGGATATCGGACCGTTATTTCTTCAAGTAAGCAGAACAAACAAGCTTTCTGCTCTCTTTACAGGAATACTAATTAACTGATAGAGAGCCAGTTTGGTGCAGTGGTTAAAGAACCAAGCTAAAAATGGGAAAACGTGAGGTCTGGTCCTGCCTTAGGCATAAAGGCAGATGGGTGACCTTGGGCCAGTCACTGCGTCTCAGTCCTGAGAAGAAAAAGGTCAGAGCAAAACCATTTCTGAAAATAAAGACAAATAAATGTTCATAGATTTCCGCAGGCAATTGCCCAAAGTCAAAACTGACTCGTAGCCAGCAAAATAAAACAAATTAAGAGATGTAACGATGCTTTTGAGGAACAAGAAATGACACTGACATTTCTCAAATGGCTTTCAAGGTTAAACCTATTTTGAGACCCTTGCAGAGGTGGGTTTCACATACGTTTATCACCAGTTCCAGTGTGCACACATGCTCGCTTCATGAGCACAAGCACCTTCTGTGCATGTGTGAGGTCTTCCATTCATGTGCTTTGCTTATGCGTGTGACTTGCATGCATGTGTGCATCTTTAAAAACATGGCTAAACAGGACAGCATAGAGCTGGGGAGGGTGGGCCCCCAACGGCATTTTGCCACTACCGGTTCGTCTGAACCAATCCGAACCAGCTGAATGCCACCTCTGGACCCATGCAATATAACATCATCCCGATACCAGATAGACCTCAAAACTTCTGTTGCTGAGAGAGATAGTTGTTAAGTGAATTTTACCCCATTTTACAACCTTTCTTGCCACTGTTGTTAAGTGAACCACTGCAGTTGTTAAGCTAGTAACACGGTTATTAAGTGAATCTTGATTTCCCATTGAGCTTTGCTTGCTTGTCCAAAGGTGATTACTCAAAAAGGGATCCCATGAGCCCAGGACACTGTAACTGTCATAAATATGAACCAGTTAACAAGTGTCCGAATTTTGATCACGTGACCTTGGGGATGCTGCAACAGTTGTAAATGTGAAAAGGGGTCATAAGTGGGGGACTGCCTGTACCTCGTCCCCATTGCTCAATTGCTCGCCATTCCGAATTTCCTACTCTCTTGGCTGGATTCAGCTCAGCCACAGAGACAGGTTTGGCCCTGAGCTGAGAAAGGCTTTTAAAAAAAATAATAATAATAAGTTGAGCATTGCTTAGTCATAGGATAACATCATCTGTGTTATAGCAAAATGTATGAGGAAGGTGGGCAGCCTTTTGAAGCCTGGTGTGTGTGTGTGGAATATTTAAGGCTAATTTGGAACTGCGGTGGGTGAGTGTTGATGCAAATTGAAGAGGAATATGTATATATAAAATGCAAGGCTGAAATCAACTTACCTTCGCTACCGGTTTGCAAATGTGAGCACGTGCACAGGGGTGCTTGCTTCACTCGGCCACACCACTTCTGAGCACGCGCAGGACCTTCTGCGCATGTGCAAAGTATCAAAAACAGGGCGTGATTGCAGCAATGGAGCCTCCTGCTGCCGCCTCTACCACTTCGCAGAAACCGGGTAGAACCGGCTAAATTTCACCACTGATAAAATGGTTCGTCTTTAATGGGTAGATTGCATTTCAGTTTCATGTGTCACCTACCCTACTCTTACAATTTGTTGGCAGGGTTGAAGAGGAAACCAAGAGCTACCAAGCCAAACCAAGCCCACATTGGAGGCCAAATGCTGCTATGGAGATTGTAAGTTGCTGATCCTTAAGCAGGGTCAAAGAACGCAAACAAACTCAGAGAGCACCAAGGACTCCATCATTCAACCCTGAGCTACAGATATTCTCCTTTAAATATGTACGTATCCTGGGTTCTCCAATAACCCTAGTAAGTACAAGAACTTTCCCCATGTGAAATTCCTCAAATGTTGTTGTTTGCAAGAAAGAGCAATTATCTGTCACTAAATCAAAGAAGAACTGGTAGGAAAAAATTTGAAATGCTTTGAAATATAGAATTAACCTAAGTCCATATCTGCACATTCTAAATATTACATTCAATGGTGTCACCCTATGAATCAAATGACTTTGGGGGCACTAAATATCACCCCACCTGAGCAGGAAACCCTATACTACTTCTGACAGAGAATTAAGTAAGTTCACCACCTTGAATTATTTCTGAACATAATGAAAGCAGGATACAAATAAATAAAAACGAGAAATAGAACTTTCCTTCAGGAGATACTGCATTCAGTTTTGGTCACCACGATGTAGAAAAGATGTGGAGACGCTAGATAGAATGCAGAGAAGAGCAACAAAGATGATTAGGGGACTGGAGACTAAAACATATGAAGAACGGTTGCAGGAACTGAGTATGTCAAGCTTAAGAGAAAGAAGGACTAGGGGAGACATGATAGCAGTGTTCCAATATCTCAAGGTTTGCCACAAAGAAGATGGAATCAAGCTATTCTCCAAAGCACCTGAGGGCAAAACAAGAAGCAATGGGTGGAAACTAATCAAGGAGAGAAGCAACTTAGAACTGAGGAGACATTTCCTAACAGTTAGAACAATTAATCAGTGGAACAACTTGCCTCCAGAAGTTGTGAATGCTCCAACACTGGAAGTTTTTAAAGAAGATGTTGGATATCCATTTGTCTGAAGTGGTGTACAGTTTCCTGCCTAGGCAGGGCTTTGGACTAGAAGACCTCCAAGGTCCCTTCCAACTCTGTTATTCTATTCTATTCTATTCTTTTCTATTCTACTTTCGATGCAATTAGGCTCAAGAACAGATAACTGAGCAAAGGATAGAGCTGAAGCCAGAATTGTTTCTCCTGGGAATCTTTGATGGGAAAATGGAGAAAAAATTACATTACATAATATTACGCACATTAACTGCAGGTAGAATTCTTCTAGCACAGCACTGGAAACAAACAGATATTCCCCCCCAGACCCAATTATAAGAAGGAAAATCTATGAACGTGCAGAAATGGATAGACTGTCTATGGAAATGAAGGAGTGGGAAGATACCGAATATTATCAAATTTGGATAGATGGTATTCCTGGCTTGAGAATAAATGTAAAACTTAAGGTATAAAGGGTAAAAGTATTATATATAGAGAGAGTATTTAAATAAGGACATAATTTAGAATAGTGATATAGAGATAGAATTTTTTGTAAATAGGATTGCTATGGAAAATATATACCATATTTTTCACAGTATAAGACGGACCAAGATTTTAAAGAAGCAAATTTTTTTAAAAAAGGTTTTGCACTCTGCAGACCTCCCCAAAACAGCCCGTTTTTTGTGAAAACAGGTCCAGTTTTTTTTTTCAAAAAAAGAGCATGCATAGCCTTTAGTAGGCTTGCAGAGTGCTCCTGGGGGCTGGAGGGGACAAAATTGAGCAGAAAACGGCTCATTTTTCGCTCATTTCTGCCCTCCCCAGCCCCCAGGAGCACTCTGAAAACCTCCTAAAGGCTATGCAAGACCATTTTGGTGAAGGTTTCAGGAGGCAAAAATGCTGCATTCAGTGTATAAGACGCACCCAGATTTTCAGCCTCTTTTTTTGAGGGAAAAAGATGCATCCTCTACTCCGAAAAATACGGCATACCAATATGGAAAAGCTGTTACAAGTATAAATTTGCATTTTGTGTTTTGTTTTTTAAATGTTGGAAAATGTAATTATTACTATTATATACTTTATTCATTAAACATGAAACTCAGCCAACTGAACATTCAAAAATGCATTACAAATACCAGTGACTGGTGCTAATGGTTGATGTGGTTTGTTACCAGTGTCCTAGGTATCAACCAAGGACCTTCTTAAAATATAAGATGTTCCGAGTAGTGCAGTTTTTTGCATTTCCAGTGGTGTTATTGCAGGAAGCTGCAATTTGTGGATGTATCTTGTAAAATTCTTGGCCATGGTGGCAAGTGCCTCGATGACAATGGGTATCACTGTGACATGCTTCATCCATAGCCGTGTAGTTTCGCATCTTCAGGAACAGCGATATCAATAAACTGTACACTTCGGCCCTCTACAACCGTGATATCTGGCATGTTGTGCTCCAAATTACGATCCGTTTGTATTCGAAAGTCCCACCAGATCTTCACCTTTTCATTTTCGATAACTTTTTCCACTTTATGTTCCCATGACTTTCTGGATACGGGTAAATCATATTTTTTACATAATGACCAGTGGATTAATTTAGCAACTCGGTCATGTCTAGCTTTGTAATCAGTTTGTGCAATTTTGCTGCATTCACATATTAAATGTGAAACAGTTTCGACTTTGTTATTGCATATACTTATTTATCTTGCCATGTTGGTTTGAGATTTGGTATCCCAGTTGTTGTTGTTGTTGTTATTTAAAAAATAACTTTTCTTCAGAGCACCAGACTAACAAAGGCTGAGATTTAAGAAGATGTATCCTGGTGTTCTAGTTTAATATGGATGCCTCAAATGAAACCCCAAATGGAGTTTCACAAATGATTTGATGTGGTGGAATGTAGCCTGAATTCCCAGGGGAGAGGGGTTGCATTCCAGAGGAACAAGAGACAGCAAAATTTAGATAGTTTGTTGAGAGGGAAAGGGTCAAAACAGCTCCTCCCTAGAAGTTCTCAAAGTATATCTTTAACGATGCAAGTAGTTGCTTTCGTTTGGCAAGATCTTTATCCATAAGAGAGGAAAAATAAGGGAAACTATTTAGAAGTAAGTTTATGTGACTTCCTTGGTTCACGGAGCCTGGGAAACTTGTAGAGTTTTGGTGGATCCTTTTATACACTGCAGTGTCAAATATCACAGTCTTTGCCTCAATCTTTCCATCCATTCAGAAAGGGAGGGAGGGAGGGAGAGAGGGATAAAAGAATCCATAATGGATAGAGAAAGCAGGATGAGATGAAAAGGTTTTTCTAGCTTTGGCAGAGGATGCCCCTTGAATGAAAGATGACTAGATGGGATGTGGACAAAGGAGGTAGCGGCTGAGATAGTTGAGCACCAAATGATCCACAGCCACAGAAAGGACACCTGAAGGAAGGTTGACCCAGCTGAAGCCAAAGCGATCAACAGAGAATCGACAGAAAGGAAAAAAAAACTGCTCTGGACTGCAGATGGAGGCAATGCAGAATGCCGAAGTATTTCAGATACTGTAAAAGATGACAAGGAGGGAAAATAATGAACTTTAATGAAGTCCCAGTTAGTCAGGAAAAGTGCTACTACACAGTAACAAGGGTGGCTCAGTGGCTAAGATGCTGAGCTTGGTGATCAGAAAGGTTGGCATTTCAGCAGTTCGAATCCCTAGGGCTGCGTAATGGAGTGAGCTCCCGTTACTTGTCCCAGCTTCTGCCAACCTAGCAGTTCGAAAGCACGTAAAAAATGCAAGTAGAAAAAAAGGGACTAATTTGGTGGGAAGGTAACAGCATTCCGTGCACCTTTGCTGTTTAGTCATGCTGGCCACATAACCACGGAGACGTCTTCAGACAGCACTGGCTTTTTGGCTTTGAAATGAAGATGAGCACTGCCCCCTAGAGTCAGGAACGACTAGCACTTATGTGTGAGGGGAACCTTTACCTTTTACCTTTAAGACTACAGTATAGATAATCGAGTTTGGGTGGAGAGAAGAACCATGCCATATTCTTTTTTTTCTTTTTGCAATTATAATAAAGGAGTTTGATTCATTGAGGTCAAATTGTCTAGAATTTGACTTTGACTATGAGGTCTGACTTCTTGTACACTCTGTGTGTATGCGTCTATGTGTACACTTTGCACTAAGCTTGCATATAAATAAGCCACACTGTATTCCCTTGTTACCCAAATGTGCGTGTCTGCCTTTGTTCCTATCTCCCTCTAAGTAGGAAGCAAAATATCTAGCAATGGAAATCAGCCAGTGAAGCAGGAATTGAAGCAGGAGCTTATCTGACTCTGTTAATATCTTCGCTTGGATTGTTGTGATGTTCCCTGCAGGGGATATATTTTGTTTTTCATTGGTGTATGTGTGCAAACACAGATTAGATTCTTCTACCCTTCTTAAAGTCAATGGACATTTAAGGTCAACTGATTCTGTTGCCCAAAGTAGGTGACTTTATGCTCTGCAGATGTTAGTAAGAACAATGTCATAGATAATATGATGGAAATAATGCAAGCTATTCCATGAACTCATTATTGATAAATGATAGATAGATGATAGATAGATGATAGATAGATAGATAGATAGATAGATAGATAGATAGATAGATAGATATAAAGATAGATAGATAGATAGATAGATAGATAGATAGATGATAGATAGATGAATATAGAGAAAAGGAAAGAAAGAAAGATGATAATAGGTATGTTGTTAGAGATGATAGATAGATAGATAGATAGATAGATAGATAGATAGATAGATAGATAGATAGATAGATAGATAGAGATAGATGTAGTTAGAGACAAGAAAAGAGAAAGAAAAAAAGAAAGATGATAATAGGTATGTAGAGAAAATATAGAGATAGATAGATGATATATAGATAGATAGATAGATAGATAGATGGATAGATAGATAGATAGATAGATCAGTTATAAATGTTACATAACTGATGTAATATTACATTAGTTCATTAGCTGAAAATATAATTCAAATGTATTAAGAATGTTGGCTGCAATTCTACATTTGGTTATTAATGTACAGTTTCCTTTTAAATCAATTGAATTCCAGCTCCTGGTAGTATTCCACATCCAAAGTCTCATGCTGATTTGTTCATTTTTAAGAAACTGAATCTTAAAAAAGGAACAATGCAACCAAGACTGATATGCTGATGAGATTTGGAGTAAGATTTACCATAACCCCCCAGTGCATTTTAATATTGCATATTCTGAGCTTCATGTTTAATAGCCCAAACAAATATGCTCAATGCCTAAAGAGAGATTACACATTCATCCCATCGATTTTAATCTTTCAGTAGGAAATCCTTGGACCACAGAGCAGATTCAATCAATCGGAATAGAGCTGGAAGGGACCTCAGAGGTCTTCTAGTCCAACCCCCTGCTCAAGCCAATTCCATTTCATATAGGTGGCTGTCCAGTCTTTTCTTAAGAACCTCCAGTGATGAAGTACCTACAATGTCTGAAGGCAAACTGCTCCGAGGTTTCAGATTCAGAGTTGCTCTGTTACGAGAGAATATTATTCTATTTATTTATTATTTATTTTGTTTATTTAGTTTGCCAAACATGTACGAGATAACAGGTATCAGTATAAACATGGACATGAATAAAGAAAATGAATACAAATAAATGGGGACAGTAGGACAGGGATGGTGCGCTTATGCACACCGCCTTTACGGACCTCTTAGGAAAGGGCTGAGGTCCACGCTAGTCAGTTTAAGGTTGAAGCTATGGGTCGGGGGGGGCGGGTTGAGGATGTAACAACAGGTAGAGCATTCCAGGCACTGACCACTCTGTGGCTGAAGTCATATTTTCTGCAATCGAGTTTGGAGCAGTTTACCTTGAGTTTGTATCTATTGTTTGCCCGTGTATTATTGCGGTTGAAGCTGAAGTAGTCATTGACAGGTAGGACGTTGTAGCAGACAATTTTGTGTACTATGCTTAGATCAGACCTTAGTCAGCGCAGTTCTAGATTTTCCAAGCCCAAATTTTCAAGCCTGGTGGCATAAGGGAATTATATTGTGAGCAGAAGAGTGGAGTACTCTTCTCGTGAAATACCTCTGGACTCTCTCAGTTGTATTGATGCCCGATATACAGTGTGGATTCCAGGCAGATGAGCTGTATTCAAGAATTGGTCTGGCAAAAGTTTTGTATGCCCTAGTTTGCAGTACAATGTTACCAGAGAAGAAGCTTTGCAAAATTAGGTTAACAACTCTTAATAGCCTTTTGGCAATGCTGTTGCAGTGAGCTCTGGGCTTAGGTCATTTGAGATCTCCATGGTCTTTGACAGAGTGAGGGTCATCTATGAGGTCATATCTGCCCAGCTTGTATTTGATGTTCTGATTTTTGTTGCCAATGTGTAAGACAGAGCATTTGTTGGTTGAGATTTGGAGTTGCCAATTATTCTCTATTTCTTCTAATGCTGCAAACTTTATCTCTTCAACCTGGCAATAGTAGCAACAGACACAATGTGTTGATAGTAACTGCTTTCATTTATTCATGTCCTGGTCCTCTTCCAAATGGACTATGGTAATGTGCTCTACATGGGGCTGCCTGTGAAGAATATCTAAAAGAGACCTGTGCATTTTACAGCCCCAGTGCCATATCTTGCCCTTTGGCTCTCCCTGTCAGGCCAGAATGAGGTCAACTGGAAATTAGAAATTGAATGTAAATAAGAGTGCCACACAGTCAGGAGAATAAATTGAGTCCGATCCAGCTCTGTGTAGGCGCCATGCACTCCTCTAGTCTGCTGGCAAGAGGGCAAGGAGAGAAAGCACTAGAATTCACCATCTCCTGGTGATTGGCCCAAAGTTCTCTAGCTAGCTTTCATCCCTAAGGTGAGATTGGAACTCAATTCCTCCTGGTGATTGGCCCAAAGCCACCCAGCTGGTTTTCATGCCTAAAATGAGACTAGAACTCACTGTCTCCTGTTGATTGTCCCAAAGTCACCCAGTCACCTTTCATGCCTAAGTTAGGACTAGAACTCACAGTCTTCCATGATTGGCAGAAAGTCGTCCAGCTGGCTTTTCCAGCTGAAAGTGCGGCCAGTTTGCCAAGTGTGGTGACATATCTGGAGGGGCAGGACTGACTTTTGGGATTTGGGATCAAGGTCATAAATCCCCTTTTTTGGGTCAGTTGTAACTTCATTTGTTAAGCATAAAGGTGATTCCAGCTGCCTGCAATTCGGCAGATCGAATCTCACCAGGCTGAAGGTTGACTCAGCCTTCCATCGATCCGAAGTCGGCAAAATGAAGACCCAGGTTGTTGAGGGCAACAGGCTGACTGTGTCAACCACTTAGAGAGTGTTGTAAAAGCACTGTGAAGTGGTATATAAGTCCAAGTGCTATTGCTATTTGTAAAGGCTCTTTTTTCCCCATTTTTCTCTACTCGGAGCCATTTTTTGGCCAACAGAAATCCGTTTGCCTCTTCCCCCTGTCTTTAAAGAGTGCAGATCAGCTGCAGAGTGCTCTTCTTCCGATTGCAACTCGGCGTGTCGGCACACACGAGCTTGTCTATGCCAGCTGGTGTTGTGATTCTGCGTAATGCCAGCGCCCACGGAAACATCTTGTGCCACTTTGTGTATTAGCAAAAGGTGCAAACACTGCTAAATACTCTTGCTGAGGGTGACAGAGCTCTGGGCAATTACAGAGAAACTGCCAAGAGAGGGAATGACAGCGATCAGCATTGTTTCCCAGCAAATAATGTACATAGATGGGGACAAGCCAGGAAGTGCACTCAAAGAGAACAAAGAATCCAGCAGGCAGCTACAACCACTAGGACTCCTTGTCCAGGAAACGCAGGTAATAGCAATTGCACTTAGACTTATATACTGCTTTACAGTGCTTTACAGCCCTCTCTAAGCGGTTTACAGAGACAGCCTCTTGCCCCCAACAATCTGGGTCCTCATTTCACTGACGTCAGAAGGATGGAAGGCTGAGTCAACCTTGAGCATGGTGAGACTCAAACTCCTGGCAGTGAATTCAGATAGCAGTAGCAGTAGCCCTTAGACTTATATATCGCTTCACAGTGCTTTATTGCCCTCTCTAAATATGAGTGCATATTTGCGAACCAGTAAGGAAAGTAAGTGAATACCACCCCTGATCTGAAAATATTTTTGTGGTCATGTGGCCAGTATGGCTATACCCCAAGGCCAGTATGGCCAGTATGGCTATACCCCGGCAAACAGAAAGTTATTACCTATAAGGGGTACCTGTTCATCTACTTCCATTTGCATGCTTTCAAGATGCTAGGCAGACATACCTGAATATATATTTTGGGGAGATGTTTATCAAAGATTACCTGAATTTCAATTCATATGTAGCGTCAAAAGTGCACACAATTACGGGTTAGCTTGCCTTCAAACCCAGATAGTTCTCAACTTACGACCAACATTTCTGTTGATGAGTGAGACATTTTGCCCCATTTTATGAACTTTCCTGTCACAGCTGTTAAATTAATTTCTTCCCTGCCATCCATGGTCAATGCTGATTAGGGAGAACGGCCAGATGGAAGAGACTGTCGCCAAAGATCGTGTCTATTGATTCTTAAAATATTGCTTGATACCAAGGGAACTGAACCTCAGTGTTTGAATTTCACTCTTCTAGCTAATTGCTGTAGGCCAAAATCCAACACAGGGTTCACAACACGTTAGTGCCTAATAGGTTATAGGGTTTCAGTTGGCTCCAGCAGGCTTCAGTCTTGGTTGGATCATGGCCAGAAGCTGTTTTTGCCATTAAGCTCCCACCCATCTGCAGTATTTTCATGTCTGGGCCAAACTAGGAAAACCGTTAGCCTCACCAGTGCCTTCTCTGGAGAGCAGTCCTTGTATCACAAGGGTTGAAGTCTCCGGCCACAAACAATCGGTCTTTGACTGATCCAATCTAACTGTTAACGCGCTGAAAGAGCTTATTTGCCAACGAACAGAAACACTCACAATTAAAAAGCCATTACAAAGATACACAAAAGAAAGATCAGCAGAGGCAGAGGGTCCAGACAAGCTGAACTGATACAAAACATCTCTCTTACATACTCAGAGTGATAGAAAAAGAAAAAGAAATGCTTACTCTATTAAGAAAGTAACAGAATGATCTTGGAAGCTGGAGTTTAGAGTTGATTAAAGTTGCTGTTGAAACTCCTTTGAATGTGGGAGTTTTTATTTGCAGCTGGGATTAGGTCTTTTTTGGAAGTTTGACTTACTTTACAAATCAGTTTGGAGTGATAGAAAAACATTTAATGACTCAAAATCTTTCTCCTGTCACCACTACTACTTCTCCTCCTCCTTCTCCTTCTCCTCCCCCTCGTCCTCCTTCTCCTCCTCCCACTCGTCCTCCTTCTCCTCCTCCCACTCGTCCTCCTTCTCCTTCTTCTCCACCTCCTCCTCCTTCTCCTCCTTCTCCTCCTCCTCCTTCTCCTCCTCCTCCTCCTTGTTCTTCTCCTCCCCCTCCCTCTCCTCCTCCTCCTCCTTCTTCTCCCCCCTCCTTTTCCTTCTTCTCCACCTCCTCCTCCTTCTCGTTTTCTCCTCCCCCTCCTCTTTCTTCTCCACCTCCTCCTTATCCCCCTCCTCCTCGTTCTTCTCCTCCACCACCTCCTCCTCCTTCTTCTCCACCTCCTTCTCCTCCTCCTTCTTCTCCTTCTCCTCCTCCTCTTCCTCCTTCTCCTCTCCCTCCTCCTTCTCCTCCTCCTCCCTCTCCTTCTTTTTCTCCACCTCCTCCTCCTCCTTCTCCTCCTCCTCCTCCTTTTGTTTTTCTTCCTCCTCCTCCTCCTTTTTCTCTTCCTCTTTTCCCTCCCGCTCCTGCTCCCCTTTCCCCTTTCCCTGTGAAAACCTTTTGCTTCTCCTCCAAGAAGCTTCTTTAGTTCTGAAGTGCATAAAATGTAGGAAGTTCTTGTCTTTATTCCAATGTGGCATCATTTCAGAGGGGTAATTGGGATAACAAAAGGACTATGTTTGGTTTAAAGACATTGTTGTTAAAATTCAGTTTCTAGGATCTGCCTTCTTAATGAACTGGGTGGATGAGTTAGAGGGATGACCTGTGTCTTGTATGAGGCAAGCTAGATGCACATGAAGTGGCATTTTGCTTCTACTCTAGATAAGGAGAGAAAGAAACCAGAATAAAAAGGAGAGGAAGAAGCAGTGGATGGGAACTAATGGAGAGAACCAAAGTTCTCTTCTGATACTTCTTGACACATAGAACAAATTAATCAGTGGAACAACTTGCCTCTAGAACTTATGGGTGCTACATCATTGGAGGTTTTTAAGAAGAGATTGGACAGCCATTCATCTGAAATGGTATGGAGTCTCCTGCTTGAGCAGGGGGTTGGACTAGAAGACCTCCTAGGTCCCTCCCAACTCTGTCACAAAGAATGACAAGCCTGAAGAACCCTGCATGGCTGCTCATTTAAGGAGAAGGAGCAAAAACTGGGCTAAATTCCAAAAGGCAGAAGACAAAACATTTTTCCAACCCAACAAGGAGTCCTTAAGCTGTCCCAAAGGTGCTTTTTTCAAGAGGCAACTGGACTTTCTGTTTTTTTCTTTGAAAATGTTATGCTTCTCATCCAAGAAGCTTCTTCAGTTCTTGGACCTGGATGACTGAGAATCTCCATAGATAGTCCTTAAGCTGGCCCATTGCTGAATGTGATCATCAAAACTCCGTTTATGTAGTAACAGGGCTGTCGGTGTTTATTCGCTTTCTCTCAATGTAGTTTTAGTCATCTCTACTATCATTTGCCAGGGATCCTATTATGAAATCCAGGACTGAGTAAACTCTTAGTTCCAGAATTTTGCTTCCCGTCACTGTAAAAAGTACATAGCAGGGAAGATCCCCGTGGGAGCATCTGTGAGGAGCAAGCATTTGTCTTCTATGCTCAAGAGAAAAATAAGCATACTATAATAGCACTTATATACCGCTTCACAGTGTTTTACAGCCCTCTCGGAGCGGTTTACAGAGTCAGCTTCTTGCCCCCAACAATCTGGGTCCTCATTTCACTGACGTCAGAAGGATGGAAGGCTGAGTCAACCTTGAGCCTGGTGAGATTCCAACTGCCAAATTGCAGGCAGCCGGCAGTCAGCAGAAGTAGCCTTGTAGTGCTGCACTCTAACCATTGCGCCACAGTGACTCATAATATTCTGTTTCTCCTGGCTTCCCTTTTATGTGGATATTGTTGCTGTTAATTTCTACACATTGTGAAGGAGAATGGATGGACACAATCTACACAATGGGTTTTGGAGCATGCTGTAAACCAGCGGTCCCCAACTTTTGCAGCTGGGGGACTGGCGGTTGGGGGCGGAGGGGAACTGAGCCACATAAGTGGCAGGTCATCACACATGTGCCAGAGCAGTTCAACTTGTGTGAGGGGTGGGCCAGCACATGTACACATGTGCATGCAGCTCAACTTCCACAAACTGAGCTATGCATTTGTGTGTAAGTGCACCGGCCAAATCACTCATGCAAATCAAGCTGCATGCACAAGCACTAGGCTGCCACTTGCGTGGCCGCGATTGTAAATAGGCCATGGCACAATAGTGGCACAGTAGTGCCGCAGTAGTGGGCCGTGGCCCAGGGTTTGGGACCCCTGCTGTAAACAACTGTGTTCTGTTAATATGCCTAGATAAAAGGCTGTTGGCCAAGCAAAGCAAATGTGGGGGGAAAATGGCCAGAGCTTCCATCATTGTCAGAATATTCATGAACTGGAATAGGACATGGTAACAAGGTCAGTCAATGTATAGGCCAGGGGTGGGTTCCCACAGCCACTACTGCTGGTTCGCTTGTGGGTGTGCAGCATGCACATGCGCTTGATGCATACTGCACATGCTTGATGCGCACTGTATGCACATACGCAGTACAATAAAATTTGTTCTGTGCATGCACAGAAGCCAAAAACAAGATGGCAGTGCCTACAGCGCCACCAGGAGAACCGGTTCAGGGGCGTGGCAGGCCTGGGTTGCCAGCCACTGGTATAGTCATGGCAACTGGATCAGCCAATGGGAATTATTTGGTGACTGAGAGCCTGGGCATGGCTTATACACTATATTGCCAAAAGTATTCACTCACCTGCCTTTCCTCCCATAGGAACTTACTGTACGTGACATCCCATTCCTAATCCATAGGGTTCAATATGACGTCAGTCCACCCTTTGTAGCTATAACAGCTTCAACTCTTCTGGGAAGGCTGTCCACAAGGTTCAGGAGTGTGTTGATGGGAATTTTTGACCATTCTTCCAGAAGCGCATTTGTGAGATCATACACTGATGTTGGAGGAGTTTACGTGGCCTACCACTTCGTGGCTGAGTTGCTGTCGTTCCCAAACACTTCCACGTTCTTATAATACAGCTGACAGTTGACTGTGGAATATTTAGGAGCGAGGAAATTCCACCACTGGATTTGTTGCACAGGTGGCATCCTATCACAGTTGCACGCTGGAATTCACTGAGCTCCTGAGAGCGACCCATTCTTTCACCAATGTTTGTAAAAACAGTCTGCATGCCTAGGGACTTGATTTTATACCCCTGTGGCCATGGAAGTGATTGGAACACCTGATTCTGATTATTTGGATGGGTGAGTGAATACTTTTGGCAAGATAGTGTATGTGTAGCTCTGAGTCTGTGCAAGAGAACTAATCTAGTCTGCTCTCTGAATTGAAACTGGAAACCAATCTCTCTTCTGTCTGCGTTTTGCCTATAACTACTACCACCATTGGCGAATCCACTGTTGGTATTGTGCATTTACTCATGTGTTATTATGTGTATAAAGAAGTGAATGAATCCTGCTGAATCAGTTATCTGTGTGTGCTTTCTGGGTTTGACTTCTGCAACAACCTCTGACAATCACTGTGGCCATCATTTTGACTTTTCTGGCCCAGGTTAAGTTAAAGAAAAATTGGGGAATAAAGTATGAGTTAATTTATTAGGGTTTTGGGAGAAAAGAGGGACTCCTGAGGCTGTATCTCTGAGCCTGCCGGAAAATATTTTGATCTCTCGTTCATCATTATAACATATATTTAAAATTAGGTCTACTAGATTGGACTGCAAAAAGTTATTATAGCGCTGTCATTTTTCTTCTTTCTTTCACTCTTTTCGTGCAGTGCAGAGAACCAGAAAGCTGATAAAATTAATCCACAGATAAGATCCTGAAATTAACCTTTCTAGCGGCACAATTGAGATATAAAACCAGCTGGCATAAAGCCGTGGCAGGAGAGAAGAGACCCAATAAAATGGGGAAATTACATGAATGAGTAGAAAGAACCATTGGGCAAGGAAGATTTTTTATATATTTATTTGTATTCTGCATTTATTATTCTTACAAATAATTTAAGATGGCAAACATATCCCACACACCTTCCTTCTTCTATTTTCCTCATAACAATAATCCTGTGAGGTGGGTTGGGCTGAGTGACTGCCCCAAAGTCCTTCATCCACTTTTCATGCCTAAAGTGGGACTAGTACTCACAGTAATTGCGCAGCCGGCTTTCATGCTTAAGGAAGGACTAGAACTCACAGTCTCCTGGTGATTGGCGCAAAGATCCCCAACCAGCTTTCAAGCCTAACGCAAGACTAGAACTCACAATCTCCTATTGATTAGCCCAAAGTCCCCCAGCTGGCTTTCAGGTCTAAGGTGTAACTAGAACTCCCAGGCTGCTAGTGATTGGCCCAAAATCACCCAGCTCTTTTTCATGGCTAACGTGAGACTAGAATTCATGGTCTCCCGCTTTCTAATTCTGATGCCTTATCCAGTAGACCAACTGACTCTCTAGATCAGGGGTGTCGAACTCGATTTCATTGAGGGGCGCATCAGGGCATGTCTGGAGTGGGCGTGGCCAGGGTCAGCATGGCCAGCTCAATGTCACTCGTGTCTGCGCCACCTGTGGTGGCCTGGGTGGGGCTGGTGGGATCCATTCTCTCCAGTGGAGGAAGATGAGACTAGGGAGTATCTATTCTGACACAAACTGAGCAACATGGCATATATAGTACAATGCAGTGAGCCCTGTCTGGGGAAACAAAACAGCCACTTCACAAATGCATGGCACAACATAGGAGAACAAACCCATCAGGGGAAGATTCAGCAGTCCATCTGCATTTAAAAGACACAGGCCGCTCTTTTGAAGAAAGTAAAGTCCACATTTTGGACAGAGAGTCACCGTGGGCTGGTCCTTCACTGTTTCCAGGTTAGCCCAGTGGGCCAGAATCTAAGCACTCTGCGGGCCAGATCTGAGTTTGAAACCCCTGCCCTAGATGGACAAAAATGGACCTGTGGAAGATACACAATTTCTTTTTTTTTCCCCTAAGATATGTCTGTCTGGTGGAAAATATTAGCCAAACATTCCCATGCCTTTTCCCTAAAGCTTTGCTGGCTAGTGATTCAGACACTGAGGAAGAGAGAGAGAGAGGGGGAGAGGGAGAGGGAGAGGGAGAGAGAGAGAGAGAATGAATAAATTTCTTTGGCCAGATGCTAGTAACTTTTTAAAAAATAAATGGGGGTAGGGAAGGGAGAAAAGCATTCAGAGCAAAATCTTGCTGTTGGCACACGGAAGCAAAGAGAGAACTGTTAAAATATCCAGTTACAAAAAAGCCCATCTGACTGAGTTTTCCTCTCCAGCTCTCGGCCACGGAAGGGTTAACCAGCCAAGTTCCAAGCTAACACTGGAGATTATAGAATGTTTATCTAGTATTCAGATTTCCTGTTTAAATGTTTGGATTTCCTGAAATCTATCAGTCTGAAGGGTGTCCAGTGCATGGCCTTTTCCTCCCCTTCTTTTCAGCTCACATGGTTGGACTTTTCTTCCCAACTGTATTGCTGTCTTCTCACCGGCCAAGATTTTCATGGGTGAAAATCAAAACGTTTTATGCAAAAAAAAAAACCTCCCAAAAATATATATCTGGATCCCTGGACTTTAGGATGTGCTTTGTTTTTAAGCTAGCGAGCAAATAACCACAACCAAAATTCCTGCAAATTTCCTATTGGTGCAGCGTGTCGTCTTCTCTCTTTTTTTTCTTTTTTTCTTTCCTTTTCTCTCCTTTTTTTTTTCCAGCTCCGTGTTGGAAAATAATTTTAGCACTTTCAAAACAATGGAATGATAGCGTTCTTTTTGGCACACTCTTCTGGAATGGGACTTCAAACTGGACGAATCTTGGTGAGTTAAAAGCTGCCAGTTTAGGGATTGTGGATTAAGGGAAAAAAATTGTCCAGGCCAACTTTATGTTCCTTAAGTTGGGATGTTTTAAATAACAAGTCACAGACCGCAAAACTATTTGCTTTATGGATACGTTTATATATATTTAACTGCTGGGGGATGCACGCTTTTCACTGAACTATGTTGTTGCTAAATATGTAATTCAGAACCATTTCCAGGCTCAAAAATCCTTACTTTGGTGGGGGGGAAATATTCATTTTAAGAACAACACTTTTGGGCAGATTTCTGGTTCTGCAAAAGAAGCCACATGTCCAGCGATCGCCCTGATCCTGGCTAAAAATCAAACTTAAATGAAAAGTTTTCTTTCCTTCTTCCCACTTCAAACAACATCATCGTGGTGGATGAGTCTTATTTGCATCGTTTCGAAGCCCGTTCCATATCAAGGTTGCCACGGGTTTTATTTCTTTTTAATTTGAGCCCAATGCAGAGACTAAATTACTTTTCAAATCTCTCTGAGCCAAAGGAGATAAAGCAAAGTCGAGCAGTCAGCAAAGAGCTAATTTTACTCCTAAAGTTTTCTTGCCGAGAGAAGCAATAAGAACTTGGTGAAATTTTTTTAAAAATAAGACCTTTAGATTACCTTCAAGGCGATAAAGCTGTGATCTGACTATTTTAATCCTAAATGTTATTTAGAAAGTACATTCAAATTCAGATCAACTTTTTTTTTGCTATTTAAGTGGTATAATCTACATTACGGTAGCCAATCCTTACCAGGGAATAAGGCAAAATTTGCAGGAGCCAGTTACTTCAACAATAATAACTAATAACTCAGAAGTAAACTCCAGTGAATTGGGTCATTATTTTGCATCCTTTCCATGAAATCTGAGATATTTTAAGATCCCAGGACTGTATGCAATATTGAAATCCACTGAAGGAGAGGTTTAGTGTGCATTCTTCAAGGTTTGTGCAGAAAAGGTGATAAAAATTGCATTTAAAACATTTGCCTTTGTGTGAAGTTTAGAGAGAAAACTTCATTGATTTATTCATTCATTGATTTATATGGACAGTGCCTCTTCAGCAACTTGATGACACACTGTTGGAAGGACTGCCCATCAGGTTTCATTTCGAGGGGTGGAGAAAGACACGGGAAACATGGAGACTGGTTGGAAAGATGGTTTTTCATGGTGGACAGGACCACGTGATGTGAGGTCGTGGGGGAAAAGGGAAGCGATGCTGAGAGTGCCCCAATTGTATGCCCTCTCTGAGCTTTTGAATTTGAGCTTGTATTCTGATTGGTTGTCAGACTCCCATGGGGTCATGCAAGAGTAACTCTATAGGCTGTCCTGAGTCCCAGGCTTGGTTGAGCCTTGCTGGATGATGATGTAATGAAGGGGCTATTATGGCTCTGCCTGAAGAGGTAGATCTTTTGTTATGTAGAATAGACTGGCTCAGGCCTTAATGACCCACTCACAATGGATCATTCGTTACAATGGCATTGAACAAAGTGACTTATGACCATTGTAGCATCTCCATGGTGGCATGCTCAAAATTCAGATGCTTGGCAACTGACTCATACTTATGATGGTTGCACTGGTCTTGGGATCATGAGATCACCTTTTGCAAACTTTTGGGCTCAGTTGAGGTTGTAACTCTAACTAAGGTCTTAAGGACAAGGGACACATATCCTGAAAGATATCTTCTACACAACTTCACATGCTGGCTGGGAATTTTGTGAGTTAAAAGTCTACCCATCTTAAAGTTGCCACGTTTGAGAAACACTGCTCTAAACCAGCAGTCACCAACTGGTGGTCTGTGGACCACTGGTGGTCCACGAGAAAATTTTGGTGGTCTGCAGAAAAAGTGTTTGCGTTTTTTATATTGCACTAAATCAGGGGTCCTCAAACTATGGCCCCTGGATTGGATACGTGCAATGAACATTTATATTGCTGCAGAGAGTCTCCCCCTTCGGGGTCTTTTTGTGTGGGGCAGAAATTCCAAATTGGGGTCTGCTTCAGCCTCCTGGTGTGGGGCTTTAGGCAAAGGCTTGAGGGAAGTGCCGCTCTCCGGCTGCGAAGAGCCAGAGGGCCTTGTTCCATTGGGACTGCATCATGGCCTGGAACTGGTTGACCATCTCAGCGCAGTGAGCCTCCAGGGGCCGGTACCTGGCTTTCCACTCCCGCAGGTCTTCCCTCTGCTTGGAAAGCCTATGCTCATAGTCCTCAGTGAGGTGTTTCTGCTGAGCCTCCTTCTCGGTCAGATCCAGTTTGAACTGAGCCAGCTCGTTTACCAACTCTTTCTCACGTTGGCTGCTTAGCTCCAGCAACTGCTTCCTGTTGGGGCCCTAAGGAGCCTGGGCGGGCAGGTGAGAAGTGGCTGGGAGGGGAGGGGCGAGTAGAAGTCAGCGAGGTTCCCCTCGATGTGAGTGACGTTGAGTTGACCACACCCATCCAGTCACATGACCACCTAGCCACGCCCACCCAATCAGTCATTAGGCAGATCGTATTAGTGGGCCGCGGGATTTAAAATTATGAATTTAGTAGTCTCTGAGATGCGAAAGGTTGGGGACGCGTGTTCTAGAGCATGTTGGCTGAAGAATTCTGAAAGTTAAAGTTCACATTTTTAAAAAAGTTGCCAATGTTGAGAAACACTCCTCTATCTGATATCATTGGGAAACCTGATAGTTGTGGGGTTTTTTTTACTGACATTGTTGTATTGTAACTAGGCGAGCCTAAGATGGCTTTGAGAACCCACCAGTAAAAAACGAGAGCAGGCCAGCTGCATTTCCCATTAATTAGATTCAGCCACGAAGTTCTGCGCCAGCAAATGTCCAATTTGAGTTTAATTTTGAAGCGTTTCCTTTCCACACTTTAGTCATAAACCTAATTTACAGGATGCAATATTCAGCGGATGTGTCTGCAAATAGTTTTAGCCGACCTGATGATTTGAAGTGGGTCGCTTGCTATGGATTTGTATATGAAGGAGTGGGGCAGATTTATGCTGGTTTTCTCCCCCCCCCCCACCAAAAAAATATATATTTAGATATGGAAAACCAAGACTCAGGTTCTGGAATGAACCCACTGGAGTTTAATCTGACTCGCAGGTTATCATTTCTGCATTGCATCCTGTTGATGTAATATATATATATATATATATATATATATATATATATATATATATATATATATATATATATATATATATATATATATATATATATATATATATATATATATATATATATATATATATATATATATATATATATATATATATATATATATATATATATATATATATATATATATATATATATATATATATATATATATATATATATATATATATATATATATATATATATATATATATATATATATATATATATATATATATATATATACATACATACATACATACATACATACATACATACATACATACATACATACATACATACATACATATATATATATATATATATATATATCTGTGTGTGTGTGTGTGTGTGTGTGTGTGTGTGTGTTGTATTTGTGCTGATAAATAAATAAAGGGAGACTAGTATGGATCCATTTCAAGCTGTTTAGCTCTCATCAGCTAGCCATTTGGAAATACCAGGGGTTGTAACACACACACACACACACACACACACACACACATATATATATAAATATATGTTGTATTTATGCTGATAAAATAAAGGGAGACTAGTATAGATCCATTTCGAGCTATTTAGCTCTCATCAGCTAGCCATACCCTTACTGGGATTCGAACCTGGGCTGTGTTATACACTAGGCAAGAGTCTTAGCCACTATGCCACAGGCTTCTCCTCCTTTATCAACTGAGCCAGGGAAATAAGTATGTGTTTGTGTTACAACCCCTGGTATGCCTAAATATGGGAGGGAGCTCACTCCTCCCTCTTTCTGTCCTTTCGGCTCATCACAGAAAACCATCCAGGCAGAAACCCATATTTTTATTTTTAATGTTGCCTTTTTATATTTGTGTTGTATTTATGCTGATAAAATAAAGGGAGACTAGTATAGATCCATTTCGAGCTATTTAGCTCTCATCAGCTAGCCATACCCTTACTGGGATTCAAACCTGGGCTGTGTTATACACTAGGCAAGAGTCTTAGCCACTATGCCACAGGCTTCTCCTCCTTTATCAGCTGAGCCAGGGAAATAAGTATGTGTCAGCACGGACAGTGCTAGCTCTTTGGCTTTGAAACGGAGATGAACATCGCCCCCTAGAGTCAGGAACGACTAGCACATATGTACGAAGGGAACCTTTACCTTTACCTTTTATTTTTAGAAGAAACACAGGAAGCCAAAGATATAAACAATTGGGGGGAAAATGATTACATTTGTATCTACCCTTTGTAACTTATTGAGTTCGACAGCTGCATACTTTGTCCATGAGAATTTCACTTGCAGTTGGTTTTTCTTTTTGAAAAAATAAAAAAGTAAAATATTTTATCAAACTGAATGAAAAGCAGGGGGAAAACACAACCTAATTTTCCAATACAGCATCAAGCCCTATGATTGTGATGGGGCACAATATTGATTTTATGAAAAGAGGAAAAATCTGTCTACTTGCATAAACCCTTAGTTCATTGTCCTTCCTGTTTTACAAAAGTAAACACTCCCAAATATGAAAAGTCCTCATTGCTTGCTTTAAAACCTCTCAGAAACATTGGCTGGTCCTTCTGGGAAAAGAGATGCTAGAGTCAGCAAACAACCTAATCCAGCAGGGCCCTTATAAAAGTCACTACTTACCAAGTTGCAATGAAAGAACTCTTAGCTTTCTGGGTTGTGTCAAACTTTACTCATCCTGGGATAAATGCAGGACCTTGTAATTTTCACTTTCATTTATAATGAAATGTCTGAGTAATTTGAAAGGTTTATTTCCTGGTTTCTCAGCATCTGGGCCGGCTTGCCATTGATCTTATAACCTGCCAATCAGGGGTGGGTTTCAAAAATTGCAGCAAAGGGTTCGCTGCCCCGTTGCTGGGTGGGCGTGACCAAGCCGGCCTCTTGCACCACGGTGGGGGGGGGGGTGTTTCACTCTCCCCAGGCTCGAGCCTCCGCGTGGCTCTGCACTTACCTGGCATGATGAACAGGCCGCGTGGAGACTCCTTGGAGGGAGGGGCAGGGAGGGGCAAGGCGGAATGGGTGTGGCCAGCCAGGGGTAGCATTTAGGGGTTCATTGAACTGGGTAGAATCCTAGCTAGAGGATGGCTCGAACCTGTGCAAACCACCAGCAGCCTACCCCTGCTGCCAATATATCACCTTCTACCCCTTGTTTGTTTATAAACAACTCTCTGTTCCTTTCCTTCCCAGCTTCCCCACAATCTGTCACAGGATGCCACTTAAAAATAGGGAAAACTATCCTTTATTTATTCCAGCCTAGACTGATTAATTTGATGGATTTCCCACCGTAATATTATGTAAGACAATGAGGTATCCTCTATGACAGCACTCTGGTTTACAGCATCCATAGCAGTTACCTGTTCAATTTCTACCTGGACCCTCAAAAGGATCCCATTTCTCCACTTTTATTTTACAATACAATACAATAGTAGAGTTGGAAGGGACCTTGGAGGCCTTCTAGTCCAACCCCCTGCCTAGGCAGGAAACCCTATACCATTTCAGACAAATGGCTATCCAACATCTTCTTAAAGACTTCCAGTGTTGGGGCATTCACAATTTCTGGAGGCAAGCTGTTCCACTGATTAATTGTTCTAACTGTCAGGAAGTTTCTCCTCAGTTCTAAGTTGCTTCTCTCCTTGATTAGTTTCCACCCATTGCTTCTTGTTCTACCCTCAGGTGCCTTGGAGAATAGTTTGACTCCCTCTTCTTTGTGGCAACCCCTGAGATATTGGAACACTGCTGTCATGTCTCCCTTAGTCCTTCTTTTCATTAAACTAGACATACCCAGTTCCTGCAACCGTTCTTCATATGTTTTAGTCTCCAGTCTCCTAATCATCTTTGTTGCTCTTCTCTGCACTCTTTCTAGAGTCTCCACATCTTTTTTACATCGTGGTGACCAGAGCTTTATTTATTTATTTATTTCTTAGATTTTTAGACCGCCCCTCTCCCTAAAAGGGACTCGGGGCGGTGTACAGTCAATATTATAAAATCAGTCATAATAATTAAATACATTTAAACTACATTTAAGATACATTTGGAGGGGGAGATAGGCTGTACTAAGAAATAAATAATTCTAATCTTAAAACATCACAATTAAAACCCCAAACCCTAAAATAAAATAAATCCCTGGGAGGTAAAACTAAGAAAGTGCCAGGCCAGCTGATTGAAACAGGTGAGTCTTTAACTTTTGCCGGAAGGAACGGAGGTCGGTGGTAGTTCAAATGTCTGGGGGGAGGTCATTCCAGAGGGTTGGGCCCATCACAGAGAAGGATCTGCTCCTAGGTGTCGCCCGCTGGCATTGCCTAGCAGACGGCACCAGGAGGAGCCCCTCTCTGTGTGAGCGGATAGGTCGCAGGGACGTGTGTGGTAGGATGCGATCCTGCAGGTAACTAGGTCCTCTGCCATGGAGCGCTTTAAAGATGGTGATCAATACCTTGAAACGCACCCGAAAGGCCACAGGTAGCCAGTGCAGCTCGCGCAGGAGAGGTGTTACGTGGGAGTAACGTGTACTTCCCATAATAACCCGCGCGGCTGCGTTCTGAACTAGCTGCAGTCTCCGGATGCGTCCCAAGGGAAGCCCCATGTAGAGGGCATTGCAGTAGTCCAGGCGAGACGTCACCAGCGCATGAGTGACCATGCGCAGGGCACTCCGGTCCAGTAGGGGGCGCAATTGGCGCACCAGGCGAACCTGGTGGAACGCCCCCCTTGCTACGGCTGCCACATGGTCCTCCATTGACAGCCGGGCATCAAGGAGGACGCCCAAATTGCGCGCCCGCTCCACAGGGGACAATTGTTCGCCCCCTATGGCCAGCGATGGAGTCAGCTGGCTGAACCGAGGTGCCGGTAACCACAGCCACTCGGTCTTGGAGGGGTTGAGTTTGAGTCTGTTGTCCCCCATCCAGACCCCGACGGCTTCCAAACACCGGGACATCACTTCGACAGCCTCGTTGGGGTGGTTTGGGGTTGAAATATACAGCTGGGTATCATCAGCGTAAAGATGGTACTCAACCCCAAAACCACGGATGATCTCACCCAGCGGCTTCACATATGCGTTGAACAGGAGAGGCGAGAGAGCTGAATGCAGTATTCCAAGTGTGGCCTCACCAAGGCATTATAAAGCGGCATCAACACTTCACATGATCTTGATTCTATCCCTCTGTTGATGCAGCCTAGGACTGTGTTGGCTTTTTTGGCAGCTGCTGCACACTGCTGGCTCCTATTTAAATGGTTGTCCACTAGGACTCCAAGATCCCTTTCACAGTTACTACTACTGAGCAAGGTACCACCTATACTGTACCTGTGCATTCCATTTTTGTTGCCTAAATGTAGAACCTTACTCTTTTCACCATTGAATTTCATTTTATTAGATAGTGCCCAATGTTCAAGTTTGTCAAGATCCTTCTGTATCTTAAGCCTATCTTCTGGAGTGTTGGCTATTCCTGCCAGCCTGGTGTCATCTGCAAATTTTATTAAAGGTCTTCTCCATATCAAATATTTCAATTTGCCATGGTGAGGCAGGTAGGCCTCATCTTACGACCCCAAATGAATTTCTGATTTCGTGATGCCTGTAAGCCACCCAGAGTTGCTTGATAGTGAGATGGGCACATTAAAAAAATTACAGATGTACATCCATACATTCATACATATATACATACATTGGGAGAAATATCCTGGTCCAGTTCCAAGCCGGGGGGAAAGCACTGGAAATAAAATGGAAACCGGAGACTAATTGGAAAGAAAGGTTCCCTTTATGGATGAAACAGAACTGCCAACCACATGGGATTCTGGGACAGCTGACAAAATGGAGTTTAGAGTGGATAGCTTTTATACCTTCTGGATTTCTATGGGTCACGTAGGGATCATGGTTGGCTCTACAGGCAAAAGGGGAGATGCAAATCCTAGGTGTTTGTCTGAGTTAGTGTTGTCCACTTTTGGCTTCCCTAATTGTGTTGCTAAATCCTAGGTGTTTGTCTGAGCTAATCTTATCAATCTTTGGCTGGTGGCTTATCTGGAGTTTCTGTCTGGCCCAGTCTTTCTGAATGGATTACCAAATCTTCATTTGGTGGCCTCCTCAGTTTCCGCTTGGGGCAGGAAAACGCGCTGGTTTCTGCCTCCCATAAAGGTTAATTTTAATTATTACTGTACAGTTTATATGTTACCCCCTCCATCTATATTTATCTATATTTATGTATTTATATTGTTGTTTTAATATGACTGTACACCGCCCCGAGTCCCTTCTGGGAGAGGGCGCGGTATATAAATTAAATAAAAGTAAAGTAAAGTAAGGTGTTTTTTTTTTTCATTTCTTCTTTAGGGGAAATATTTTATCCTGCCTTTTTAATATCCCCCCAAATATTTCATTTTTCCGGGGGAGGGGGTGCGGTTTCACATACATACATATGTACGTGCATACATATATACATAAATTCCTCTAAGACAGTGGTGAAATTCTAATTTTTTTACTACCAGTTCTGTGGGCGTGGCTTGGTGGGCATGACAGGGGAAGGATACTGTAAAATCTCCATTCCCTCCCCACTCTGAGGCCAGCCAGAGGTGGTATTTGCCCGTTCTCCGAACTACTCAAAACGTCCGCTACCGGTTCTCCAGAACCTATCAGAACCTGCTAGATTTCACCCCTGCTCTAAGATATCAAAGAACAATTTTTGCTCTCTCCTATACAACATCTTTTTGAAAAGTTGCATCACCATGTCTTTCTCATCCAATCTCGTCTTGCTGCTGGGTAAAACTTTTTCTAGCTTCTCTAAAGTTTGCCTATAGATCTTTTTTTTTTAAACCCTGTCATTTGCATTAACAATATTTCTCCCCCCCCCACCCCCCGAACTAATTTCAATTTCAATTGGAGTGCAATACGACAGATGACTGTAATAACAGAGGTATCCTGGTAGGAAGTGAATTGGGAGCTAACCACCAAACTTTTCTTAAGATGTGGCTCATAAGCTACTCTTGGAGGGGGGGGGGGGTGTGAATGGCTTCTTAAGTATTTGCAGACTGCACAACTCCCTGGACAGGAAAAAGCTTTTCTTTTTGTTGGCAAAACAGACACAGGAAACTGAGCCCATTCCACTGAGGTCTCCTGGCAAAAGGATGTGCCATTTTTATCATTTGGCACAAAAGTCCCAAATCCTCGCACCAAAAAAGAATTCACTGTTGTTCCCACATAAGATTGAATCTCTGTCGTTCTTGGTTGACGAGTGGGGAGCAAAAGGACGGCTTTAGTTATTTCCTCCCCCCCCCCCCCGCTTTTTTTTTTTCTTTTCCTTTCTGGGTGTGTGACAAATAAGCATGAAGGATTAGAAGAATATGAAACGCTCTTTTTCTGCATGCTACTAGTCCCTGTTGGATTCTCCTCCTTCCAGCTGCTTCTTCTGCCCCTGTGGGATTCAAAATACGTACCTGAGAAATCTGGTGACATTTTCCCCCGAGAATTATCAACATTACTGGAGGAAGAGAATGAGAAAGAAAGACAGAAAAAAAAATTTCCCCTCTCCTAAGCTGGGATGTGGCAGCCATAATTTTTCCGTGGGGACCATTTAGAAAATATGATGCTTGTTGTCAGAATATCTTCACTCTGATTTTGCTTTTCTTCATTTATAAAACCCCCGGTGAGCTTCCTGAATCTCTTCTTCCTAAGAGTTTTCCTGGGCTTTGCCAGACACATTTATCTTCTGAACATAAGCAGTGAGAAGTAAGTTAGTTAACAGGAAATGAAAAAGCTGCTGAAACCATTTTGTGGTTGCAGGTAACCACAAAACAGTTAACATGTAAGGAGGGGAATATCAACAGTTCTTCCCCTTAAGAAAATATAGGTAGCCCTGAACTTATGACCACAACCGAGCTCAAAATTTCCATTGCTAATTATGTGGATTTTTCCCCATTTAACAACCTTTCTTGCCAGAGTTGTTAAGTGAGTTGCTGCAGTTGTTAAGTTAGTAGAATCTGGCTTCCCCATTGACTTTGCTTTTCAGACAGTCACAAATGGGGATCCCATGACCCCGGGACTCTGCAACCGTCATAAATACATGCCAGTTGCTAACTGCCTGAATTTTGAGCGTGTGACCATGGGGATGCTGCAACGGTCGTAAGTGTGAAAAAACGGCCATAAGCCTTTTTTTTTTTCAGAGCAGAAATTTTGGGCTGAATTGTGGTTGTAAGTTGAGGACTACCTGTAATAGTAAAATAAGAGTTCCAGCAGTTTCTTATTGCAGATACTCTTTGCTTAGAGTCCACAATTGGGAATGTTATCACCATTGCTAAGTATTGCAGTTGATAAGTGAGAACTCATGGCCCCATAGCTTCTGATTTTACTCCTGCCTTCTCCGTTGCGTCTGTTTGTCACAAGCCAGTTACAAAGCACACAAATGGTGATCACATAACCACAGGATGTTGCGATGGTTACAAATGCAAGCATTGGTGTTGTGGCCTCTCGGCCACCGGCCCCTCCAGGAGCCAAACCAGATGAGAAGGGGATGTGGGAATCAGGGCCAGCATCAAGGCAACCTGAGAGCTCTGAGGTGGAAGAGGGAATGGAGAGAGAGAGAGAGAGAGAGAGAGAAGCAGAGTCTGGGCTGTCCATCAGCCCTCAGATGGAGAGTCAACAGCTCCAGGTCTGGAGGTGGCTGATGAGGAAGAGGAGGAAGAGCTGGGCCCAGTGCCTGACACATGGATCTGCAGAAGACAGAGGAGAGGAGAGCAGTGGAAATCCATGGGCTGATCCTTGGGACGGAAGAGCCATCACTGCTAACGAAGCTTCATCCTAGCTCTGGGGATAAAAGGCATGGGGAGGAGAGGAATAGGTGTTGCAAACAACTATTCATCTCCATGCCGGAAAGACTTACTAGCCTGCGGTGAGAGAGAGAGAGAGACTTTTTATCGGGGCTGCTGGTGCTTCTAATAAAGGAAACATTGATTTAACCACAGAGGGTTTGTCATGTTTGGGAAGCTGGGTCAGAACAATTGGTCATAAAGTTACCTTTTTCAGTGCTGTTGTACTTTCAAACAGTCATGAAATGAAACAGTTGTAAGGGAAACCTAACTGTATCTGTTTCTTGACCTGACTTACAATACAATACAATAGCAGAGTTGAAAGGGACCTTGGAGGTCTTCTAGTCCAACCCCCTGCCTAGGCAGGAAACCCTATACCGTTTCAGACAAATGGATATCCAACATCCAACACTTATCTTGAAGGGATTACTTTGTTTTGCTCTCTGTGGCAGTGGTGGGTTCCTACCAGTTCGGCCAAACCGGTAGTGGTTTGGCAGCTTGGGTTGCTGGAACCGGCAGCGCCCCTGAACCGGTTCTCTTAGTTTTTGCTTCGGCGCATGCGCGGAACAATTTTTATTGCATTGTGCATGCGCACGCAGCGCACACATGAGCGAACCGACAGTAGTGCTTGTCAGAACCCACCCTGCTCTGTGGCTCTGAGTGGGGGAAATCCTGGGCAGGGATCAGAAGGGGGATGTGTTGTGTGATGGGGCACAGATGTCACTAGAAAGAAGGGCGCCAAATGAGGGTCAACCCATCCTAAGGTAATTCAGACAACTAGATGAACTAATTCTACTTTATGGAAAGACTACTTTACCAAAATTTTGCAATCGGAAGCTACAAACTTCCCCAAACCAAAAGTACACATAGAGACAGAGTGAAACCAGGCTTAATAGCAGTAACTGTGAGAGGGATCATGGAGTCTTAGTGGACAACCAGCTAAATATGAGCCAACAAGGTGCAGCAGCTGCCAAAAAAGCCAGTGCAATCCTAAATTGCATTAACAGAGGGATTCAATCAAGATCAAGTGACTAATACCACTCTATAAAGCCTTAGTAAGACCACAGCTAGAGTACTGCATCCAGTTTTGATCGCCAAACTATCATCACCACACTATCATCCTGGTTGCTCTTCTCTGCACTTTTTCTAGAGTCTCTAGAATGTTGAGACGCTAGAAAAAGTGCAGAGAAGAGCAACCAGGATTATTAGGGGATTGGAGGCTAAAACATATGAAGAACGGTTGCAGGAACCGGGCACGATTAGTCTAGTGAAGAGAAGGACCAAGGGAAACATGATAGCAGCCTTCCAATATCTGAGGGGCTGCCACAAAGAGGAGGGGTTCAATCTATTTTCCAAAGCACCCAACGGCCAGACAAGGAACAATGGATGGAAACTGAACAAGAAGAGATTCAGCCTGGAAATAAGGATACATTTTCTGACGGGGAGAACATTGAACCAATGGAACAGCTTGCCTTGATCCTTCCATCCTTCCGGGGTGAGTAAAATGAGGAGCCGGATTGTTGGGGGCAACATGTTGACTCTGTAAACCGCTTAGAGAAGGCTGTAAAAGCACTATGAAGCAGTATACAAGTCTAAGTGCTATTGCCTTCAGAGGTTGTGGGAGCTTCATCACTGGAGACTTTCAAGAAGGGACTGGACTGCCATTTGTCAGAAACAGTGTAGGTTCTCCTGCTTGGGTGGGTGGGGGGGTTGGACTAGAAGGCCTACAAGGTCTCTTCCAACTCTCTTAATCTGTTAATTGCTTGTTCCATTAAGTCAGGTCCTTCCTAAGCTGCTTTCTCTGACTGTAAAGCCATTGGGGGCTCCTGCCTCTCTGGTCTGATTGTTTCCTAGGCAACATCTATTCCCTTCTTTCTCCAAGGTCATCCACGCATTCCATTACAATGAGAGACAGTGGCTATTGTAAGCCTAAGGCTGAATCGGGATTCAGAGCACTTCCTTTTCCTTTCCCAGTCTTTCCATGCCCACGGCTTCCTGTCTAACCAACGGGGAGAGGTTGACGCACCTGGCACAATCTTCTTGAACATCTTTGATGTCCAGCCAGTGGCATCTGCAGCAGGGATGGGATTCAATTTTTCTTACTACCAGTTCTGTGGGCCTGGCTTGTTGGGCATTGCAGGGGAAGGATATTGCAAAATCTCCATTCCCTCCCCACTCCTGGGGGAAGGTTACTGCAAAAAACCCATTCCCTCCCCACCCCACTAACCTGCTTTCCAGCTCCGTTCTCCTGTTCAGGGCAACAAAAGAAGATCAGCTGGGAGGCAACAGGGGCGGGGCCAGCCTATTTCTGCTACCGGTTCTCCAGAACCAGACAGAACTGGCTGATCTGCAGCCATGATCAACAGTCTCTAAATGGATTTCAGTCACCTTGTTTCGTTTGCTATTCTGACGTCATGGGCCACGATTGGAGATGTCTCTCTGTCCATCATGTTTGAAAAACTCTGGTGTATCTTGCACCAAGAATGGTATTGGATTAGAATTTGGATTAGGGGTGGGGGGGGGAGTACGATTTTTTTTCTCCATTTCTATGATATTCTGTCATGGACATTTGCTAGACTTCACAGGGTATCCAGCAGATAAAATGATAGAAATTCCATTTTGATCCACTTACTCTGATTGTATGCAGGTAGAACCTCTACTGAGAACATCTGATTGGACAGAGGGGATGAGATTAATAAGGTTGTAGACATGGGACCTATCAAGGAATGTCTAAGGAAGAAACCTTCACCAAAACTGGCAAGGCAAGCTATATACAGCAGATAGGCAGCAAACCCCACCCACCCCTCCTCCTCCTCCTCCTTCTCTTTCTCCTTCTCCTTCTTCTCTTTTTCCTTCTCCTTCTCCTCCTTCTTATCTTTCTCCTCCTTCTTCTCTTTTTCCTTCTCCTTCCCCTTCTCTTTTCCCTTTCTCCTTCTCCTCCTCCCCTTCCATCCCCTTCCCCCTCCTCCTCCTTTTTCTCCTTCTTCTCTTTCTCCTCCTCCTCCTTCTTCTCTTTTTCCTCCTCCTCCTCCTCCACTTTCTCTTTCTTCTCCACCAGACAGGGCTTTATAATTGCCTCCCTTTTGACTGGATTGAATTCTTCATACAATACCCTCCTCCTCCTCCTTCTTCCCCAACTTCCTCATCTACTTCCTCCCCCCTCCTCCTCTTCCACCTCTTTCCTTCACCTTCTTCTCCACCAGGTGGAGCTATATAATTGCCTCCCTTTGGACAGGATTGGATTCTTCACGTGATAACACCCTCCTCTTCTGCCTCCCCCTCTTTCCTCCTCCTCCTTCCTCCACCTCCTCCTCCACCTTCTTCTCCACCAGGTGGGGCTTTATAATTGCCTCCCTTTCGACTGCATTGGATTTGTCACATCACACCCTTATTCTCTCCCAAACCTATTAAAAATATTGTCTAAACTCAACCCATAAATCGTTAGGAGGGGACCGTGCTAATGGTCTCCATAGGATTAAGAAGCTGCCTATTTTTTTTCCTGACTAGTCCAATTGTCAGAGCAGAATTTCAGGCTGAAGTTTTTCTCATCCCTTTCCAAAGTAAGGAGATGTCAGGATTTAAATATGGGCTACCTGAAGGTCACGTTTCCATCCTGTCAAAGCAGTGCAGCTTTCTAGCTAGGAAGAGGAAAGCATTCATGATTGTTTACTAAAACACAAGCACATTTTTGCGCACAGCAGGGGCAAACGAATACATTTTCTCTCTCTTTCTCTCTCTCTCCCTCTTAGTTATTTTGGAATAACTGTCAGACACCACAATTCCTTTGGGACAGAATGCTTTAGAAATTTTCCAGCTCAGACCTCGTGCCAATAAATATGTGCACACACACACACACACACAATTCTAAACACCAGTTATTGGATGCTTTCCCAGTTGTGCTTCTTCCGGCCACCTTTAAAGCTTAATAAAACTATATATGTGACAAGGTTTTCACTGCTCTTTCACAAAGAAACTAATCAAGGAGAGAAGCAACTTAGAACTGAGGAGAAATTTCCTGACAGTTAGAACAATGAATCAGTGGAACAGAAGTTGCCTCCAGAAGTTGTGAATGCCCCAACACTGGAGGTCTTTAAGAAGATGTTGGATAGCCATCTGTCTGGAATGGTATAGGGTTTCCTGCCTAGGCAGGGGGTTGGACTAGAAGACCTCCAAGGTCCCTTCCAACTCTACTATTGTATTATGTTCAAAGTATCAACCAAATGTTTCAGAAAAATTAAGAAATGGATTAGTGTCGAGTTACTTCTAGTTTAGTCATGGTCCTCGACTTATGGCCTCTACGAAGCACAACATTTCTGGTGCTAAAGGACACATTGGTTCAGTGAATTTTGCCTCGTTTTTGCGACCTTTCTCACCACAAGTTGCCAAGTGAATCGTAGCAGTTGCTAAGTAAGCAACACAGTTGTTAAGTGAATCTGGCTTCCCCATTGACTTTGCTTGATCACATGACCCCAGGACCCCACTGCAACGGTCATAAGTATGAGTCGGTTGCCAAGCGTGTGAATTTTGATCACATGACCATGGGAATGCCGCTATGGTTGTAAGTGTGAAAAAATGTCATAAATCACTTTTTTCAGCAGCATTGTAACTTTAAATGGTCCCTCAACAAATTGTTGTAAGTTGTGTAATAAAATGGAATGGAATAGAATAGAATAGAATAAAATAGAATAAACAGAGTTTGAAGGGGCCTTGGAGGTCTTCTAGTCCAACCCCCTGCCTAGGCAGGAAACCCTATACCATTTCAGACAAATGTATATCCAACATCTTCTTAAAGACTTCCAGTGTTGGGGCATTCACAACTTCTGGAGGCAAGCTGTTCCACTGATTAATTGTTCTAACTGTCAGGAAGTTTCTCCTCAGTTCTAAGTTGCTTCTCTCCTTGATTAGTTTCCACCCATTGCTTCTTGTTCTACCCTCAGGTGCCTTGAAGAATAGTTTGACTCCCTCTTCTTTGTGGCAACCCCTGAGATATTGGAACAATGCTATCATGTCTCCCCTAGTCCTTCTTTTCATTAAACTAGACATACCCAGTTCCTGCAACCGTTCTTCATATGTTTTAGTCTCCAGTCCCCTAATCATCTTTGCTGCTCTTCTCTGCACTCTTTCTAGAGTCTCCACAGCTTTTCTACATGGTGGTGACCAAAACTGGATGCAGTATTCCAAGCGTGGCCTTACCAATTTCATTGAAAATTGGTCTTCCTATTTCAATTTAAAGACTAACAAGTTCAATAGCTTCTTTTCCTGTGTTGGAGCACCCACAACTCCTGGAGGCAAGTTGTCCCACTGATTAATTGTTCTAACTGTCAGGGAATTTCTCCTCAGTTCTGAGTTGCTTCTCTCCTTGATTAGTTTCCACCCATTGCTTCTTGTTCTACCCTCAGGTGCCTTGGAGAATAGCTTGACTCCCTCTTCTTTGTGGCAACCCCTGAGATATCAGAACGCTGCTATAATGTGACCTGTAGTCCTTCTTTTCATCAAACTAAAAGTATGAGAAGCACTGAACCTCTGCACCTAAACTGCTCTTTCTTCAGATATCTGTATCTCACCTTTATTTTGTATTGCTCAGTTAATATTCCCCATCTCATCTTTTCCCCAACAACAACCTTGTGAAGTGGTCGGAATAAGACACTGATTCAGAGCCAGGTAGTTTTCATGACTAATAAGGACTAGAACTCACAGTCTCCTGGTGATTGGCCCAAAGTTACCCAAAGTCACGTTTCATCTCTAGGGTGGGACTAGAACTCACGGTCTCCTGATTTCTAGACTGGTGCTTTAACCACTAGATCAGTGATGGCTAACCTTTTTGTTGCTGCATGCTGAAAGCGCCCACGTGTGTCCACACCCATAATGCAATGCGTGCATGACACACATCCTCGCGCCCCCTGTGCATGCATGCATTAACACACACAACCCGGTGCATCTGTACACGACGCCCTCCAATGTGCCCCATTTTTGGCGTAGCAGTCCTCCCTGCAGCCTCCTGGGATCAAAAATGGGGTTCGGGGGCTGCTCCACACCCCCTTGCTCCCTCCACCCCTGTGCATGCGCAGGTACCCCCCCTGCACCCCACGTATGCACGTATATCTCCCACATGTGCCCCTCCCCTTGCACATGCGCGGCAGGGACCCAAAACCCAGCTGGTGAGAGATGCGCGCTCATGTGCAGTGTAGCTGAGCTGGGGAGACAGCTCATGTGCCTGCAGAGAGGGCTCTTTGTGCCACCTGCGTGCCAAATTAGCTCTCACATCCCCATTGCTATAAGAAGTGAACTGAAAAAGTTCACTAACTGTTTCATTTTGGGAAATGCTCAGTGGCCGATACCCAGGAATGAGTAATTTTAGCTTGAAATGCAAGATAAAAGACTCCAAAGAGGACCTATGGGAATAATATTACCCTACCTTGCTGGGGGGATAAAAGGAACAGTTTCTGCACAACTAAAATGAGAACAGAGGTTCAGTGTTATGAAAGGAACTCTTTTCTGCAGAAAAGCTCAGCTGCATTCCGAAGAGCCATTTGTTCCATTGCCTCTGCTCTCTTTTATGTTCCATTCTGCTCAGGAACTGAAGGAATTGACTCTAATATGCAGGAACCAGCCCAACCATCAGAGGTAGTTACCATCAAAGACATGTTAGAGGTCTGATACACATCTCAATTACGTTCTCTATTAATAATTGAATGGCTCAGTGGGGGCTCTTTGGAGCCTTGCCCAAAAGCAATAATCCCATCCTTGCAGGAAACCGAAAAAAGCAATGCAAAATCTCATGAAGTAGAACCACCACGATTGAGCTACTTTGGGCAAGATTGCCAACTGGTAGATCTTCGGCCCACGATCTCCATTTATAGCCAGAGACATCCAAAAGATCTTTGGCAGGAAAACAAACGAATGGATCATCAAAGGTAAACCAGGAGTTCTTTCTTTAACAGAATAACAGAGTTGGAAGGTACCTTGGAGGTCTTCTAGTCCAACCCCCTGCCTAGGCAGGAAACCCTATACCGTTTCAGACAAATGGCTATCCAACATCTTCTTAAAAGCTTCCAGTGTCGGAGCATTCACAACTTCTGGAGGCAAGCTGTTCCACTGGTTAATTGTTCTCACTGTCAGGAAATTTCTCCTCGGTTCTAGGTTGCTTCTCTCCTTGATTCGTTTCCATCCATTGCTTCTTGTTCTGCCCTCAAGTGCTCTGGAGAATAGCTTGACTCCCTCTTCTTTGTGGCAGCCCCTCAAATATCGGAACACTGCTATCATGTCTGGCCTCATTTGGGATACTTGTGTCCAGTTCTGAGACCTCACTTAAAGAAAAGAAATTGATAAGATTGAGATGGACAACAAAAGTGGTGCAAAGGCTGAGTAAGGGACAAAACGTATGATGAAAGATTGGAGGAACTGAATATGCATAGCCTGGGGGGCAAAAGGGAAAGGGAGGGGGAATCTTTAAATACAATAAGGGTATGAATAAGGTAGTAGAAGGCAGTATTTTCAATATTAAGCAAAGAATCAAGAACTCGGGGGCATAACTTCAAACTGACAGGAGGGAAATTCAAAAGAATTGTTAGAAAGTATTATTTCACACCTCTAAGGCTCTAATGGCAGAAAGTGAAGAGGAACTTAAGAGCCTCTTAATGCGGGTGAAGAGGGAGAGTGCAAAAGTTGCCTTGAAACTCAACATTAAGGAAACTAAGATCATGGCATCCGGCTCTCTCAATTCCTGGCAAATAGATGAGGAAGAAATCGAGGTAGTGACAGATTTTATTTTCTTGGGCTCCAAGATCACCGCAGATGGGGACTGCAGCCAAGAAATTAAAAGATGCCTGCTCCTGGGGAGGAAAGCTATGGAATTTAGACAGGAGTTGGGGGACCCCTACTGTAACCTCAAAGAACCAATTTTGCCAACTTTGTTGACTGTTCTGTCTTTCAGTTATGTAATCTAAAAGAGACAGTTTGGTCCAGTGGTTAAAGCATCAGGCTAGAAAGCAGGGGAGGAAAGCTATGGCAAATCTAGACAGCATACTAAAAAGCAAGGACATCACCCTGCCAACAAAAGCGCGTATAGTCAAGGCTATGGTTTCCCCAGTTGCAATGGATGGCTGTGAAGGTTGGACCCTAAGAAAGGCTGAGCGCCAAAGAATGGAGACCTTTGAACTATGGTGCTGGAGAAGACTCCTGTGAGTCCCTTGGACTGCAAGGCGATCAAACAAATCAATCCTAGAGGAGATCAACCCTGACTGCTCTTTAGAAGGCCAGATCCTGAAGAGGAAACTCAAATACTTTGGCCATCTAATGAGAAGGAAGGACTCCCTGGAGAAGAGCCTCATGCTGGGAAGATGGAGGGCAAAAGAAGAAGGGGACGGCAGAGACTGAGGTGGCTGGATGGAGTCACCGAAGCAGTCGACGTCAGCTTAAATGGACTCCAGAAGATGGTAGAGGACAGGAAGGCCTGGAGGAACGTTGTCCATGAGGTCACAATGGGTGAGACATGACTTCGCGACTATCAGCAACAACAATTATTTCACAGAAAAAGTAGTGAAAGCTTGGAGCCAACTTCCAGGAAAGGTAGTGAGTTAATCATCAGTAACTAAGTTTAAACATGTTTGGGATAAACGCATGTCCAACATCTGACAAAAATTAAAATATGATAATGACATGATGATGATGATTATGATGATGATGACTGCAGTTAACATTTAACAACTGTGGCAAGAAAGGTCATAAAATGGAGCAAAACTCACAACAACTATCTTGCTTAGCAACATAAATTGTGGTCCTAAGTCAAGGACCACCTGTGGCATGGATGCAGCCATCTGTGTGTAGTATTTTGGGATTATGCTGAGAGCCCATTTCCCCCCATCCATCCATCCACCCACCCACTAAATGCCATAATTTGGACCTGGGAAATCCAACCTGCAAAATATCCACTTTATCCTCTATCAAAACACACAAGCGGTATTTGAAGGAAAATGACAATTTATCCACCATTTCCTCTGGGTTTGACTTCTGGCCTTTGTCATTTGAGCAGCAGCCAAGTTGATTGTATGCGCTCGAGAAGATACTGTGACAATCTGGAATCCGAAATGAGGATATCCAGTGAATTAAATGTGGTGAAATGAAAGAATACGGCATTTTAAAATAAGCAGCTTTCGTTGGACTGGAAAGAAGGGTATAAATCTTGGGACAGAAGCCTCTGCCAGAAAAAACACATACATTTTGCATTGTCTACAGATGTTGGCCAACGCCCATAGAGAAAAGTGGCAACTTTTGGAGGAAGGCATGGTTGAGATTATGAGAAACCAATTTGTTCCCCGCTATGGATATAGGGACTTAAAGAGGCTCAGTGACGATTTGATCTATTCTGAGCAAGGAACAAAGGAAGGGAAAGTGGCAATGCAACAGCTGGCGTACAGTGGTCCAACTCTCGTCTGCAAACATTTGCAAGACTTTCTTTCATGGTGACTGAGTGGAAATAGATAAATCAGACTGGTTCGTGCTCTGAAATATCAGTGAATGGGGAGACTGCATGCTCATTAAGAGAAAAAGCTGACAGCGTCTTTTGAGATCTATTAGAGGGAGAAGGCAAATGGGTTTTCCAGTTTCAGATGAAACGTCTCTTGAAATTATTAGTACCGCTTTATACAGCCTTAGTAAGACCACATCTGGAATACCGCGTCCGGGTTTGGTCATCACATTACAAAAAAAAAGAGGTTGAGACTTTGGAAAAAGCGCGGAGAAGAGCAGCTAAGATGATTAAAGGCTCGGAGACAATTAAATAGCAGAACAATCCCATTTCAAAAGGGCTGCCAAGTGGTAAACTTAAGGAATGCCTTCCACACAACACAGCATGGGAAATGTCATTGTACAGTTTCATCTCTAGGTGGCGCTGGACCTAAACTGTATCTCATCTTTATTTGCTACTTTTGGAGAATAGCTCTTGTCCAGGTATGGATAATATCTTCCCCTTTCATGGCAATTGGTGGGCCCTTGATGCTCTCTGAGTTTGCTTGTTTTCTTGCAGATGTTTCATTACCTCAAAGTACCTCCATTACCTGATTCCGTTGTTAGTTCCTCAAACTCCCATATTTTTAATCTTAAACTGTCCACCGTGGACCTCACATGTTTCCTAAAAGGTCCCTAAATGGTGTGTGTGCATAAGGGCACCACTATGCCTGCCTTCCCAGTCCTACTGTCCCCATTGATATATACTCATTTTATGTGTTCATCGCCAAGTTATACATACATACATACATACATACATACATACATACATACATACATTTATCAGCACAAATACAACACAAACATAGCAAAGGCAACATTAAAAATAAAAATATGGTTTTCTGCCTGGATAGTCTTCTGTAATGAGCCGAAGGACAGAAAGGGGGAGTAGTGAGCTCCCTCCCATATTTGGGCATACCAGGGGTTGTAACACACACACACACACACACGTATGTATGTATGTATGTATGTATATGTATATGTATGTATGTATATATATACATACATATATGTACCCATCTCATGCAAAAATGTCCATGCCTACACTAATACCTGTTACCTTGTACATGTTGATAAATAAAAATAAATAAATAAATAAATAAATACATAAATATAGATTTAGAGACGATTTGCTTTCTCTGCCAATTTGAAGAGCCATTTGAACAGCCATTCATAGCAGCTTATTGCAGGGGGGGGGGAATCATAGAAACATCATCATAAATTCTAACTCATGGTAACAGAGCAATAAAAATGGCATTGTAAGAAACTTGAGAAGGAACTCAATGAGAAGTACAAAATGAACACAAGCAGTTCTACTGACTCACAATTCTGGCAGTTGTACATTGTGTTAGGGAAGCCTGCCTTACTTAACATTTATAGACACAGGCTGTATTTTTAGTTCTTTGCATACCCGCATCTCTCAGTGTTCTGATATACCAGCAGGATCAGGATAATATCAAACTCAAGATAATGTGCTTTCAACCAAACTTGGTACACAGGTGACTTACACTCTGGAAACAAATACTGTGGTGGTAATGACACCAAGATGACACCAAGCTGGCAGGAATAGCCAACACTCCAGAAGATAGGCTTAAGATACAGAAGGATCTTGACAAACTTGAACATTGGGCACTATCTAATAAAATGAAATTCAATGGTGAAAAGAGTAAGGTTCTACATTTAGGCAACAAAAACGGAATGCACAGGTACAGTATAGGTGATACCTTACTCAGTAGTAGTAACTGTGAAAGGGATCTTGGAGTCCTAGTGGACAACCATTTAAATATGAGCCAGCAGTGTGCAGCAGCTGCCAAAAAAGCCAACACAGTTCTAGGCTGCATCAACAGAGGGATAGAATCAAGATCACGTGAAGTGTTAATACCACTTTATAATGCCTTGGTAAGGCCACACTTGGAATACTGCATTCAGTTCTGGTCGCCACGATGTAAAAAAGATGTGGAGACTCTAGAAAGAGTGCAGAGAAGAGCAACAAAGATGATTAGGGGAGTTGAGACTAAAACATATGAAGAACAGTTGCAGGAACTGGGTATGTCTAGTCTAATGAAAAGAAGGACTAGGGGAGACATGATAGCAGTGTTCCAATATCTCAGAGGTTGCCACAAAGAAGAGGGAGTCAAACTATTTTCCAAGGCACCTGAGGGTAGAACAAGAAGCAATGGGTGGAAACTAATCAAGGAGAGAAGCAACTTAGAACTGAGGAGAAACTTCCTGACAGTTAGAACAATTAATCAGTGGAACAGAAGTTGCCTCCAGAGGTTGTGAATGCCCCAACACTGGAAGTCTTTAAGAAGATGTTGGATAGCCATTTGTCTGGAACCATATAGGGTTTCCTGCCTAGGCAGGGGGTTGGACTAGAAGACCTCCAAGGTCCCTTCCATCTCTGCTATTGTATTGTAAGACACCCCTAAAACCCCTCAGTGTGTGTGTTCTGTTGAGATACAGCCTGTTGTGCTTTAAAATGGCTTCTACTGTACTGCTGTAAAATGGCTTCTATTGTGCAGTGCAGTGGAGTTGTCCTAGTAAATGACTTCACAGTATTCCACAAGGGGGCTCCCTCTGATAAGGAGTGGGGGGGAAGAATCCAACATTAGAAATTACATTTGGTCCAGACATTTCCCCCCTACAAATAAATACCCAGATAACGCCGGGTTATCGGCTAATTGATAAATATAGAAAGAAGGAAGAGATGAAGAGGATTGTCTAAAGCAATTGTAGTACTATTTTATAATATATGACATTATTCCAATATTCGAAGACCACATTTGGAATACTGTATCCAGTTTTGGTGGCCATGAAATGGTTTCAGGAATTGGGTATGTCTAGTTTAATGAAAAGAAGGACTAGAATTGACAGTAATGTTCCAATATCTCAGGGGCTGCGACAAAGAGTGGGCGTCAACCTATTTTCCAAAGCACCTGAGGGCAGGAAAAGAAGCAATGGGTGGAAACTAATCAAGGAGAGAAGCAACCTAGAACTAAGGAGAAATTTCCTGACAATTAGAACAATTAATCCGTGGAACAACTTGCCTCCAGAAACTTCCGACACTCAATGTTTTTAAAGAAGAGATTGGATAACCATTTGTCTGAAATGTTATAGGGTGTCCTGCTTGAGCAGGGGGTTGGACTAGAAGATCTCCAAGGTCCCTCCCAACTCTGTTTTTTTGTTAATTGGACACAGTAAGGATAGGCAGAATCTCAATTTGTAAGTTACCAAAAGTTGCATTTTAGGGAACAGCACATACAGTATATTACAATCAAGTCTTTATTGTCATATGTCCTTGGGAAGAATCCAATGGTCAAAAATGCCAAATCAGAACTATCTTCTGGACTGTGAATAAGTAAGTAAGTAGGTACGGCACCAAGTAAATAGATATATAAATAAGATGGTATATTTTGTTTGTTTGTTTGTTTGTTTGTAAGTTTAATTGACTACTGGGATAAACGGCAAGACAAAGATATAGGAAAGACTCTTTGTGTACTGCCTCTGTTTCTGTTTCTGTTTCTCGGCTGGTTTATTGTTAGCAAAATGAGTCTATTCTTTGAAAGACAAGATAACTTCCTGTTTCTCTCGCTCTTCTTTCGGTTCAAAATGCAGTTCAGATAGGAGTGAGCCTTTCCTATCGTGGGAAGAAATGTCCATCTGGGTTCAGTTCCAAATGGGAAGAAAGACACTGGAAACATGGAAACTGCTTGGAAAGAGGGTTTTAATGGTGGACAGGACCACATGGTTTGAGGTCCTGGGCAAAAAAGGGAAGAGATGCTGAGAGTCCCTGGGTTTTATGCCCCCTCTGGCTTTTGAATTTGAGCTTGTAGTCAATGGGTTGGCAGACTCCCATGGGGTCATGTAGAGGCAACTCTCCTGAGCCCCAGGCTTGGTTGAGCCTTGCTGGAGGACGTAATCTGCCATGTGATGAGATGGGCAATTTTTACTATGGCTCTGCCTGAAGGAGGTAGATCTGTGTTAGGTAGAATGGACTGGCTCAGGCCTTAATGGCCCATTGACAAAGGTGGGGGGGGGCTAAGTGTCTGCCTCTCTTTTAGGGGAAATATTCTGCCCTTTTAATATTTCCTAAAATATCTCATTTTTCTAGGAGAGGCGTGGGGACTGACTTCCTATACTATCTTACATATTTTTTCAAGAACTCTAGTTTTTTAGCTCATGTCCATCAACATTCTGGACTAAGCCCCCATTCAAGACATTTATATATATATTACTTTATTTCCTGGCGAACCTATGGCACACGTGCCCGAAGTGACAGCTGGCATGCATTGCATCACGCATTCCTCTTGCAGGTTTCTGGCATGCATGCACACACAGCAGTCAGCTCTTTTTTGCGCATGTGGTAGTGCCAGAAGCCAGAAGAGCTGGTCTTCCATTTTCAGTTGTGTGTATGTGCACCGGCCAGCTGATTGTCATGCATGCATGCCAGTAACCGGAAGACAAGCTGGCCGGTGCTCATGAGAGTGCCGGAAACCGGAAGTTGATTTCCTGGCATGCACATGCCCACTTGGCAGCTTCTCTTCTGGGCACACACGCACTGCCTTTTCGGCACTTGGTGTCGAAAAGGTTCGCCATCACTGGCTATAGATAGATAGATAGATAGATAGATAGATAGATAGATAGATAGATAGATAGATAGATAGATAGATAGATAGATAGATAGATAGATGATAGATAGATAGATGATAGATAGATAGATGATAGATAGATAGATAGATGGATAGATGATAGATGGATGGATGGATGGATGGATGGATGGACGGACGGACGGACGGACGGACAGACGGACAGACAGACAGACAGACAGACAGATAGATACCGGTAGATAGATAGATGGATGGATGGATGGATGGATGGATGGATGGATGGATAGACAGACAGACAGACAGACAGACAGACAGACAGACAGACAGACAGACAGATAGATGATAGATAGATAGATACCGGTAGATAGATACCAGTAGATAGATAGATGATAGATGATAGATAGATGGATAAATAGATAGATAGATAGATAGATAGATAGATAGATAGATAGATAGATAGATAGATAGATGATAGAGTATTTTTCAGAGTATAACGCACCTTTTTCCCTCAAAAAAGAGGCTGAAAATCTGGGTGCGTCTTATACACTGAATACAGCACTTTTTGCCTCCCAAACTCCTGCCCGCTTTACCAAAATGGCTGTGCATAGCCTTTAGGAGGCTTTCAGAGTGCTTCTGGGGGCTTGGGAGGGTAGAAAAAACAGGGCGTTTTTTGCTCAATTTTGCCCCGCCCCCTGCCCCTAGGCTATGCATGCAATTTTTTTGACAAAAAACAGGCCATTTTTTGCTCATTTGGAGGGGGGGGGACACTCTCCAGGAGCACTCTAAAAGCCTCTTAAAAGTTATTCATGCCCATTTCTTTTTTTAAAAACGGGCCCGTTTTCACGAAAAATGGGCCGTTATTGGGAGATCTGCAGAGTGCAAAAACTTTTTTTTTAATTTGCCTCTTCAAAATCTTGGTGCATCTTATACTCCGGTGTGTCTTATACTCCAAAAAATAGGGCAGATAGATGAGTAAATCAGCAGATTAAAACTAGCACTTTTGAAATGGAACTGTTCTGCCATTTAATTGTCCTGTGCCCTTTTGCCACTGTGCTTAGGTTCGGGCCTGTAAGCTCTCGCAAGAATTCAAATCTCCAATAAAGAGAAATAAGCAGTGGAAACTGACAATTCTGATCAAAGGGTTAAGAAGAAAGATTGCCATTTTTTTTCGGTCCTCCCGGATTATTACAGTCTTTCCATCGTTCTCATAAAACGTACAGCCTGCAATTTGGCATCCACTTAAGTTCAAGAGCACTGATCAAAGCAGTTGATGTAGACAAATATTTGTTTCGAGAACGAAGCCAACTTACAGATTGAAAAAGGAGGAGTCCCTGGGTTGATAGCTAACGAGTTTATGAAATATCCATTAGGTACAGAATATTTGATGCACCAGGAGGTCATCTCGTGTGTGCAACTGCAATTTATTTGTTTTTGTTTTTTTGCATACCCTTTTTATTAGTTTTACAATTAACTCAAAGTGGGGAGCATATCCAACACAATTTTCTCCTCCTATTTTCCCTGCAACTACAACCCTGTGAGGTGAGTTGGGCTAAGAGAGAGTGACTGGCCCCAAAACCACCCAGCCAACTTTCATGCCTAAGGCAGGACTAGAACTCAGTGTCTCCTGCTTTCTTTGTTGTTAGTTGCGAAGTCGTCTCCGACCCCTCATACCCCATGGACAATGTTCCTCCAGGCCTTCCTGTCCTCTACCATCCCCCAGTCCATTTAAGATGAGGCCTACTGCTTCAGTGACTCAATCCAACCACCTATTCTTCTGTTCTTCTCCTTCTTCTTTTGCCTTCCATCTTTCCCAGCATCAGGATCTTCTCCAGTGAGTCCTTCCTTCTCATTAGGTGGCCAAAGTCTTTGAGTTTCCTCTTTAGGATCTGGCCTTCTAAAGAGCAGTCAAGGTTGATCTCCTCTAGGACTGACCGGTTGGATCGCCTTGCAGTCCAAGGGACTCGCAGGAGTCTTCTCCAGCACCATAGTTCAAAGGCCTCCATTCTTTGGCACTCAGACTTTCTTAGGGTCCAACTTTCACAACCATAAATTGCAACTGGAAACACCATCGCCTTGACTATACGCACTTTTGCTGGCAGGGTGATGTCTCTGCTTTTTAGTATGCTGTCTAGATTTGCCATAGCTTTCCTCCCCTGCTTTCTAGCCTGATGCTTTAACCACTGGACCAAACTGCCTCTTTTAGATTACATAACTGAAAGACAGAACAGTCAACAAAGTTGGCAAAATTGGTTCTTTGAGGTTACAGCAGGGGTCCCCCAACTCCTGGTCCATGGGCTAGCACTGGGCCACAGCATGCCAAAAACTGGACCATGCAAACAGCTTACACCTTGTGACTTGAGGTGGAATCAGGTGTGCTCTTCTGGCATCACTAAAAGAGAGCTTAAGATGAACCCGAATTCTAGTATTAACGTCAATTTAGCTACTAATTCCACAGACAAATATGAAGCAGTTGTGGAGTCCTTAGTATATCTACATATTAAAAATAGCTACTGTTCTACAAGTGAGTCGCAAGTGGTTTCCTTATCATGCAGCCACTGCCGAATTCTTAAAGATAGACCTACTCCCACATCTTTCTACTTTTAAGAAAATAAAGATAGATTTCTACATCTTTCAAACACCTTGTCAGTATTATTTCTTTGGAGCGCTGCAGATCAGAGGTGGCATTCAGCAGGTTCTGACCAGTTCTGGAGAACCGGTAGCGGAAATTTTGAGTAGTTTGGAAAACCGGTAAATACCACCTCTGACTGGCCCTGCCCCCATCTATCCTCTGCCTCCTGAGTCCCAGCTGATCAGGTGGGAATGGGGATTTTGCAGTAACCTTCCCCTGCCACGCCCACCAAGCCATGCCCACATAACAAGTAGTACAATTTTTTGAATCTCATCACAGGCTGTAGAGCACTGTAAAGCGGTATATAAGTCTAAGTGCTATTGTTCTTTACAGCACTGCCAGTTCTGACAATCTCTTCTATGGTTTTTCCACATTGAACAGTCAAATTTAAAAAAAAAAAATTAAAAAAAGAGTGAGCAATCCCAGCTTGGGAGAATTTTAATTGAAATATTCAGTTATCCCCACACTCAGATAGTTACAACTGATAGTTGCTACAAATTTTGCAATATTTTATGGTATCCTTCCGCTGCCATGCCCACCAAGCCACACCCACCAAGCCACACCCACCAAGCCACGCCCACAGAAGCGGTAGTAAAGATTTCTGTTGCTGCAGATCCTGGCTCGTCTGTACAGAGTGATTTCTTCTGAAATCTTTTTTTTTTTAATTTTTCAGTGCCCTTCGCTATGCTTTTGAAAGGTTCTTCATTCACAATTTCCTTTCCCTCTACATCCACTCCTGCCCCAGTGTTCATGTCCCCAATTCATGGAAGCAAGGAACATCGTGTACCACAATGGTTGGCATAGCCCAAGCAGTGCCACTAAAAAAGGCAGACTCTAGATTTCAAGGGTAGCAAAATCCATAGCAGAACCTTTGGGTCTTCTTATGCAACCAGTTGCAACCTCAGGAGCGTCTGTTGGCTGTAAGCCACCTAAGTAAATAAGAGTCTTTTGCCAAACAAAATCTCAGCAAGAGACAAATCATAAATCGAAGAAATTGTTCTGGCATCCAAAATCATCCAGAAGGAGTCACTTCTTCAAAGAGTTGATTTTTCCCCCTGAGGATTGTTTGCCAATCCTATTTACTACAAAAGATAATATGTATCCTTGGCTAGATGTTATACGGCCATGATGGCAAACCTATGGCATGTGTGCCACAGGTGGCATGTAGAGCCCTCTCTGCGGGCATGCCAACCGTTGCCCCAGCCCAGCTCCGCCAGGCATGCACATGTGCCCCCTGAGGGCCAGCTGGTCTTTGGGTCTCCACTATGCATGCGCTTGGGGGATGCTTGTGCGTATGTGCATGTGGGGAGGAACATGGCCAGTACATGTTCATGTAACATGGTTATAGTCATAACCATAGGTACAAGGGTGGGGTAGGGTAGGGTAGGGTAGGATAGGGTAGGGTAGGGTAGGGTAGGGTAGGGTAGGGTAGAACAGAACAGAACAGAACAGAACAGAACAGAATAGAATAGAATAGAATTCTTTATTGGCCAAGTGTGGTTGGACACACAAGGGATTTGTCTTTGGTGCATATGCTCTCAGTGTACATAAAGAAAAAATAAAATATATTCATCAGGAATCATAAGACACAACACTTAGCGATAGTCATAGGATACTAATAAGCAATCAAATCATACTAGGAAACAATAAAACAATATCAATTTTAAAGATACAAGAAACGTGGTTATAGTAATAACCATTGCTACTAGGAAGGATGAGACGAAGAATAGCAATACAGTCTTAGTAAATAATTTGACAGTGTTGTGGGAATTAGTTGCTTAGCAGAGTGATGTCATTTGGGGAAAAACTGTCCTTGTGTCTAGTTGTTCTGGTGTGCGTCATTTTTGAGGTTAGGAGTTGAAACAATTTATGTCCAGGATGTGAGGGGTCTGTAGATATTTTCACAGCCCTCTTTTTGACTCGTGCAGTGTACAGGTCCTCAATGGAAGGCAGGTTGGTAGCCATTGTTTTTTCTGCAGTTCTGATTATCCTCTGAAGTCTGTGTCTGTCTTGTATGGTTGCAGAGCCAAACAGACAGTTGTGGAGGTGCAGATGACAGACTCATCAAACAATCTCTTTTCCCCAAGTTTTCCCCATTTGTTGGGGGGGGAAATGTAGTGTGTGAACCAGCCTCTCTCAAATATCTCATCTGTTTGCTCCTATTGCATTCTGGGAGTTCACGCGCATGCATGCTCCTCCTCACACCCTATTTTGGGCCTAGAAGACCGCCTGCACCAACCTGGAAGCCAAAACTGGGTGAAGGGAGGTGGGGCCCATGTATGGGAGATGTGTGCGCATGTGCGGGTGGGGGGGTGCATGCACAGGGAGCATGTGCTAGGGCCCTCATATTGCATTTGGGGGCTTTGCGGGTGCTTTCGGCACTCGGCACCCCAAAGGTTAGCTATCACTGTTATATGGGATTAGTTCCACTGCTCAGTTATATGGTTGCTTAAAAGCCACAGTGGTGGCTATGGAGATTCTCAGTCATCCAGGTCATGGTTGTCCCAAAGGGACTTTTTCAAGAGGCAACTGGACTTTATGGTTTTTCTTTGAAGACATTTCACTTCTCATCCAAGAAGCTTCTTCAGCTCTGAAGAAAGTGACAGAGGTGGCTTTCTTAACTCAATGATGGATGGATTACATGCCACCAAGTTGGTGTGACCACGTAGACAGATTTTCCTCCATGATGATCTATCCCTGACCTTCCCTTTCAGGTCTTCTAATGGTGCACTCATCATCTCTGTAGTTGAATCCATCCCAACAGAGAAGAATATTTGTAGCTCAGGGTTGAACTATGGGGTCCTCCATGCGCTCTGAGCTTGGTTGTTTCCTAGCAGACGTTTCATACCCAAGTTGGGTAATGAAATGTCTGCAAGAGAACTGTTCTGACCCAGCTCCCCAAACATGACAAACCATCTGATGAGAACTCAGAAGCTCCCTTTATTATGAATGCCAGCAGCCCCAGCAAAAAGTTTCTCTCACAGGCTAACAGGTCCGTCCATCCAGAAGATGAATAGTTGTCTGATTCAGCTATTCATCTCTGCCCCCTGCCTTTTATCCCCAGAGTTGGGGCTTCACTAGTAGCAGTGGTTCTTCCTTCCCAAGGATCAGCCCACTGATTTCCACTGCTCTCCTCTCCTCTGCTTTCTGCTCACCCATGCACCAGGCACTGGACCCAGCTGTTCCTCCTCTTCCTCATCAGCCACCTCCAGATCTGGGGGCTGTTGACTCTCCATCTGAAGGCTGATGGATGGTCCAGGCTCCGCCTCTGTCTCTCTGTCTGCCAGCTCCATTCCCTCTTCCCCCTCGGAACTCTCCGGTTGCCTTGATGTTGATCCTGACTCCTACACCTCCCCCTCCTCTGATTTGGCTGCTGAAGAGGCCGGCAGCCAACAGGCCACAACAAGAGCATTCTGTCCATCCCTCTTGCTGCTGGTTATCCTCTTCTTCTCTTTCCTTCCACCTTCACCACAGAGTTTGGTCTTTGCATAGATGTCCAGGGTGCAGTAACTTCAGCCTGGTCATTTGTGCGTCAAGAAAGAACCTCTGGTTTACGTGCCCAATGATCCATTTGTTTGTTTCCTTGGCTACAGCCTTTTGCATGTCTCCCCAATACATGGAGACAGTTGACTGAAGAGCTACCAACTGATAGTCTTGGCCAAAGCCAGCGGTCATCATTATCATGTACTTCATGATATTGCGCTGCATTTTGATTTGCAACAGAGATAGAATTATTGCACTTTGGCAAGGATCCAGAGAACATCTACTGAGCCATTCAATTATTAATAGAATCTGTAGCGGTCTTTATTGTAGAGTTCCTTCCTCCATCTGTCCCATTAACCTAGAAGAGTGCTTCTCAGTCTTGGCAAGGTGCATGTGGAGTTGAAGTCCACACATCTTCAACTTACCAAGGTTGAGAAGCACTGACCTGCAGATATCTCCAAGCTTCTGTTGGTATCACTGACATCATCAAATCCTTCCCTGATTTGGAAATTATTATTTTTCCTCTGTCACTTTATGCCCCTCTGTTCATTTGTCTGCCTGCCTGTCCTTCTCTTTGTCTGTCTATCCATCGGAGGACATGTGACTGGGTAGAACAGGGGTAGCCATAGAATGGCACAATCGTTCATGGAGAGAAGAGCAACAAAGATGATTAGGGAACTGGAGGGTAAAACATACGAAGAAAGGTTGCAGGAACTGGGCATGTCTAGTTTAATGAAAAGAAGGACCAAGGGTTGCATGATAGCAATCTTCCAATATCTCAGGGGCTGCCACAAAGAAGAGGGAGTCAAGCTATTCTCCAAAGCACCTGAAGGCAGGACAAGAAAGGATGGATGGGAACTAATCAAGGAGAGAAACAACCTAGAACTAAAGAGAACTTTCCTGACAGTGAGAATAATTAATCAGTGGAATAATTTGCCTTCAGAAGTTTAAGAAGAGATTGGACAACTATTCATCTGAAATGGCATAGGGTTTCCTGCCTAAGCAGGGGGTTGGATTAGAAGACCTCCAAGGTCCCTTCCAACTCTTCTATTCTATTCTATTCTATTCTATTCTATTCTATTGATATTTAAACAACCAGGAGCTGTCAATCCTTGCTATTTCTGACATTAAATATATAAACTTGCCACTGGCCAATGGAGATTCTTCTAAGGATGGGGTTCAGCCTCTTCCTGCCTCCCTCAAATATTCCCCAGTTCTCCATTCTCTCCAAAAATTGACGCTCCTGAGACCTCATCCCCAGGGAAGCTTGGGCGATGTTGCACTAGGAAACCAAAAGTGTGTGAAATTGGTTTGTTTTCTCATTCAAGATCTCAGAGTGAAATTGTAGAAAATGTGCTGATCTCGATATTTTAAGCAGAGTTGGAAAAGGTTTGTTGGCAGGCCATCCGGTGAGATCACACCATAGTGCCTGGTGTTTCAAAAGTTGCCATAACCATAAACACACCCACATGCATTACCCACTGATTTATAAGTTGCTTTGTCATCATGCTGATGATTGCCATTGATATAATGCTGGTAACTTCTGCTACTGAGTTATTTCCTCCAAAAGCAAAAATTTCCTCCTGTTTCTGAATAATAGAGTAGGGTAGGGTAGGGTAGCGTAGGGTAGGGTAGGGTAGAACAGAACAGAACAGAACAGAACAGAACAGAATAGAATAGAATAGAATAGAATTCTTTATTGGCCAAGTGTGGTTGGACACACAAGGGATTTGTCTTTGGTGCATATGCTCTCAGTGTACATAAAGAAAAAATAAAATATATTCATCAGGAATCATAAGACACAACACTTAGCGATAGTCATAGGATACTAATAAGCAATCAAATCATACTAGGAAACAATAAAACAATATCAATTTTAAAGATACAAGAAACATGGTTATAGTAATAACCATTGGTACTAGGAAGGCTGAGACAAAGAATAGTAATACAGTCTTAGTAAATAATTTGACAGTGTTGTGGGAATTAGTTGTTTAGCAGAGTGATGTCATTCGGGGGGAAAACTGTCCTTGGGTCTAGTTGTCTTGGTGTGCAGTGCCCTATAGCCTCGTTTGGAGAGTAGAATGAAGGAATTTATGTCCAGGATGTGAGGTGTATGTAGATATTTTCACGGCCCTCTTTTTGACTCGTGCAGTGTACAGATCCTCAGTGGAAGGCAAGTTGGTAGCCATTGTTTTTCCTGCAGTTCTAATTATCCTCTGAAGTCTGTCTCTGTCTTCTTGGATTGCAGAGCCAAACCAGACAGTTATAGAGGTGCAGATGACAGACGCATCAAACGATCTCTTTTCCCCAAGTTTTCCCCATTTGTTGGGGGAAAAATGTAGTATGTGAACCAGCCTCTCTCAAATATCTCATCTGTTTGCTTACACAGAACGAAGAACTATAATTATGCTCTGCTTGCATTTAAGCTCAAGGTCAGAACTCTGTGATTTAAGCTACCGTTGAGAGACAACGGCTACAGCAACAAAATTAACATGGATTTGATAACATGTTTTCTTTTCTCTCTCTCTCTTTTTTTTTTTGCTAACCCCAATCCAGTTTTATTAGGGATGTTGATACTAATATTCACAATTAATCTTCACAAATGAGAAAATTGCTCTCTCAGGTTCCAACAAACATAAATGAGTGCCAATATATTAGTTCGTAAATAACATATGAGATAGAAGTCTGAAGGCTCTCTGGAATCTGCAGAAATGCAGCAACCTTTAAGAAAAAATTCAGAAAAAGGAGCATTTGCCTATTCTCTAAATCAGGGGTGTCAAACTCGATTTCATTGAGGGCCGCATCAGGGTTGTGTTTGATCTTGGGGGGCCGGGGTGGGCATGGCCAGAGGCGCCCCACAGGTGGATTGGATTGGATTGGATTTATTGGATTTATATGCCGCCCTTCTCCCAAAGGACTCAGGGCGGCGTACAAAATTAAAAAACACATGTCACAAAAGTTAAAAGGAAATTAGATAAGTATCCAAAAAACAAACCCAATTAATATAACACTAACATTTTAAAAATTAGATAAAATTAACAGGCCAGGCCGGCTTGCTGGAAAAGCCAACTTTTTAGGATGCGTCGGAAGGACCGGAGGTCGGGGATTATGCGAAGCTCCGGAGGCAGCTCATTCCAGAGGGAAGGCGCTCCCACAGAGAAGGCTCTCCCCCTGGGGGTCGCGAGGCAACACTGTCTGGCCAAAGGGACCCTGAGGAGACCAACCCTGTGGGATCGCACTGGACGGTGGGAGGCTACTGGTGGCAGTAGTTGGTCTCGCAGGTACCCTGGGCCTAAGCCATGGAGCGCTTTAAAGTCATAATTAACACCTTGAATCGCACCCAGAAAACAACCGGCAACCAGTGCAGGCTGCCTAAAAGGGGTGTAACATGGGAGCACCTAGGTACCCCCATGATAACCCACGGTGGCCCTCCCGAGCTCTGTTTTCGTTGGCGAAGGCACCGTCGGACAGTCCTTCGCTGTCTCCAGGGTGCCCCCCACGGGCCAGATCTAAGCATCCCATGGACCGGATCTAGCTCCTGGGCCTTGAGTTTGACACCCCTGATCTAAATAGTTTGGTGAAGAACTAATACAACCTGTTCCATAAGATGTACCGAGTCCACTCTGCCCAATGTATTTGTAAATAAATGCAAAAATGACAAAAATTCATGAGCTCCCAAGTACCTCATTCAAAATAAAATCATTGTTTATTTTTTTAAAAAAATTATTTTAGATTTCCCCCCTACTTCTATTATTTTTATAAATAACTCAAAGCGGTGAACATAATCTTCCTTCCTCTCTTGTTTTCCTCATAACAGCAACCTTGTGAGGTGGGATGGACTGAGAGAGAGTGAATAGCCCAAGTCACCCAGCCGGCTTTCATGCCTAAAACGGAACTATAAATTTCAATCCCCTGGTGATTGACCCAAAGTCACCCAGCTGGATTTTGTTCCTGACAAAGCATAAAACACAATCCTAGTCCCAAAAACCCTCTTTTATTTATACGGCTGTGAATTATGGTCATTCATAGCCTGCAAGGCTTCACAAACAGTCTGTGAAGATTCCAACAGAGGTCTGCTCGAGTTGCCACAGTCTTTGAGGGGAATGTTAATAAACACCCACCTTATCTTCCTTGGAATGCAGCCAGAGACCTAATTGCCAAATGCAGAGCAAGGCCAAACTTAGCACAGTCAAACAGAACTTTTCAAAGCTTGAATCGGCCAGATGAACTAATTGCTTCCTGCAAAAGCTCACGTCCCATTTGCTCTTCTTTTATGTCTTATGGGAGGGGCCAATCATCTCCCAAGTCGACCCTGTTTTCTTAATTGCTCTTGCCTTCTGGCAGCTCTGCGCATGTGCACACTGGGAACAGGCTCCCGCTGTTCTTCTGCCTCGCTGATGTAAGACTCAGGAGGCTCTGGAGGCAGCAAATAACTACCAGATGGCCTTGGTCCCCTCTCTACCTCCGTTGCAGAGCCCTCATCCAAGCCTTCCCCAGACTCCAGGACTGGCCCATGTTCTTCCCCAACCTCCTCACAGTCCGAATCTGCTGCCCCCTCTGTGGGCCACAACATTTACTTCCAATAAAGGCATAAGCAATAGACGTCTACTAACACAACGCCTACAAAAATCTCTTAATATTAAGGCAGAATGGACCGAATGCCATGCTTGAGGGCTTCCTGTTGGTACCTGTGTCATAATTATGATGCAGAATCCTGACCCAGATTGGCCCTCAGTTTGAACAACAGGGTTGTATTTCTATTCTTAAAGGTTTTTTTTTTTCCTGTTTTCTCTTGGCAATGAAAAGAAACACATGACATCATGGCTTGGATTAAAGAATTAGACTAAGCAGTGCTTCTGTTGTACTGGTTTTGACGTACACTGACATATGAACCTAGACTTTGACAAAAAGAAAATTAAATGAAATGTAACCAATCTTTATTATGGTCCTAGACCAGTACAATTAATTAAAAGAACAATGAATCAGTGGAACAGCTTGCCTCTAGAAGTTGTGAATGCCCCAACACTGGAAGTCTTTAAGAAGATACTGGATAGCCATTTGTCTGAAATGGTATAGGGTTTCCAGCCTAGGCAGGGGGTTGGACTAGAAGACCTCCAAGGTCCCTTCCAACTCTACTATTGTATTGTATTGTAAGGCATGGTGGAAGAATACAGTCCATTAAAGAAGACATGGGTATATAAGTGTTGCAAAAAAAAGTGTAGGGAGATATAAATAGTTACATAAAAGGCATATAAAATATATATGGCTGTATTTGTGATTATGAACGAATAATGTAAATTAGGTTATCAACTACTCTGCGGTGACCAAATAAAATTAAATGTGATTTATGATTTAGCATTATGTGTGAATCTGACCTTAAAGGTGTTATGGTGGTATGAATGCTTACCTCAAATTGACTAGCAATTTATTTACTTATTTATCTTTATCACTGCCTTAGCCTGGTCATTGTGTTAAGATGTAATGAGAGTTTATTTATTTGGTCAAGCTATATTATGGAAATGCAGGAGCAAGATTTTATTAATATGGACATAAGGGTTTAGTGCGCATTTCTTTTTTTCTTCTTCTCAAGGGATAGTTACAGGAAGAATTTCCTTAATCAGCTGGGATGTGGGATGAAATGGTTATAGTTTGAACAGTTTCTGCCACACAGAGATAAAGACAAAATTGCTGTGTCAACTACAGTACAAGAAGTTTAATTGTTTACTTCAGAACAATTTTTTTTTAATGTCAAATGACTTGGCGGCAGTTCCTGTGGGAATTATATCTTGTAACTGTAGACATTGTTTTTGCTTGTTCGAGTATGAAGTGAGCTATTGAGAAAAGAGTGCATAGGTGTGCTTAATAAGTATGCCTTTTCATGGATCTATTCTCTTTGATTTTAATTAGCGTATCCTTCTTTTCCCTCCCTCGCCCCTCAAACTTCTGTAGGTAATTTTCTTGGGTTGAGACATGAGATCTTCAGCTTCCAGATTGTCCAGCTTCTCCTCAAGAGATTCATTATGGAATCGGTAAGAAACAGTATTTTAAGCCAAAAAAAAAAAACAGCTTGGTGAAATCTTCTGAAATGTAACGTTGCGTTGAAGACTCCTGTCTGTTGTTAGGAGTTATAAAATTGTGGCTTTTTGAGAAACGGTTCTGCAATTTTGGAAAATCTGTCTCTTCCCTTGCTCTACTTTTGGAGATTTTAATATCCTATTTTTAAAAAAATCATATCGGTGTTTTTTTTTAATGCTAAACTTGATGTTTGATCCTTGCTGCATTCATTGATAAAACACTGGTCTTGTTTTGATTGAGATAATAAAAAAAATAAGCACAATGACCCATGAACAGAGAAAAGAAACACACACACACACAGGCAGCCAATGTCATTTGAACAGAGAAAGATGGGATGCAAATACAATAACAAAAAGAAAAGAGATAATATTTCCTGATCTCTATAAAAGTGGCTATGATGGCCATTTAATAAACAGGGAAATAAGATGGAAATCCTTGACAATGAGTGAGGTTCGTGGCCTTTTCACATGCGGTAAATCTCGACTTACAATCATTTGTTTAACAACCGTTCAAAATTATGATGACACTGGGGGGAAAAAGTGATTTATGTCTAGTTTTATGGACATTGCAGCATCCCGTAGTCATGACCAAAATTCAGGTACTTGGCAAACCAGGATGTACTTAGAACAGTTGCAATGTTTGAAACCTTCCCAGCTCACTTCCAACAAGCAAAGGCAGTGGAGATGAAGCCGGATTTGCTTAATGACCATGTGTTTCACTTAATGACTGTGGAGATTTGCTTAATAACCGCAGCAAAAAAGGGTGGAAAATTGGGCACAACTTAATGACCACCTCGTTTATCAATAGTTCTGATCTCAATTCCGGTCATAAACCAAGGACTACACACACACTGTGTGTGTGTTTGTGTGTGTGTGTGTGTGTGTGTGTGTGTGTGTGTGTGTGTGTTCCAGCATCTCTGGAACGCCTCGAGCAATTTCAACCAAACTTGGTACACAGATGACTTACTCTCTGGAGAAATACTGTGGGGTAAGAAACCCCCCAACATCCCTTGGGAGTGGTGGGGGTGTTCTGTTAAGATACAGCCTGTTGTGCCTTAAATGGCTTCTACTGTACAGCACAGTGGAGTTGCCATGGTAATGGCTTCACAGTACTCCACAAGTACTCTGGTAAGGGGGGAAATCCAACATTAGAAATTATATTTGGTACGGACATTTTCCCCCTATAAATAAATACCCGGATAATGCCTGGTTATCGGCTAGTATATAATATATTGGAGCAATAAGTTGTGGCACAATTGATGTGGCTGATCCTGCTCTGTTCTTTCTCCAGAATCTTATTGAAGGTTTTCTGTATGTGAATATGTAATGCTTCTGTATATAAGCCGCCCGGAATTGCTTCAAGATAAGATGAGCAGCCTATAAATACTGCATTCAGTTTTGGTCACCACGATGTAGAAAAGATGTGGAGACTCTAGAAAGAGTGCAGAGAAGAGCAACAAAGAGGATTAGGGGACTGGAGGCTAAAACATATGAGGAACATTGTAGGAACTGGGTATGTCTCATTTAATGAAAAGAAGGACGAGGGGAGACATGATAGCAATGTTCCAATATCTCAGGGGTTGCCACAAAGAAGAGGGAGTCAAACTATTCTCCAAGGCACCTGAGGGCAGAACAAGAAGCAATGGGTGGAAACTAATCAAGGAGAGAAGCAATTTAGAACTGAGGAGAAATTCCCTGACAGTTAGAACAATTAATCAGTGGAACAGCTTGCCTCCAGAAGTTGTGAATGCCCCAACACTGGAAGTCTTTAAGAAGATGTTGGATAGCCATTTGTCTGAAAGGGTATAGGGTTTCCTGCCTAGGCAGGGGGTTGGACTAGAAGACCTCCAAGGTCCCTTCCATCTCTGCTATTGTATTGTACTGTATAAATTTTATAAATAAATAAATGTGAATAAGGTAAGGAAGAAGACACTGCAGGGGGAGAACAAGATTTGGGACACATCTGCTTTCAGTCCTAATGAAAATCTGATACACATTGGGTAAATAGTATAATAATAATAATAATAATAATAATAATAATAATAATAATAATAATAATAATAATAATAATAATAATAATAATAATAATAATAATAATCGGCACACTGGGTGCTATTCCAAAAGCACTGGAATTACATTTAAAACAGTTAAAACTTGACAAAATCACCATCAGTCAAATGCAAAAAGCTGCACTGCTTGGATCTGCACGTATATTACGAAAATACGTTACGACGTCCTAGGCCCCTGGGTGGGGCCCGACTAGTAATCAATGCCAAATCCGGCGAATCAACTGGCCGCTGTGATACAATCGTATAATAATAATAATAATAATAATAATAATAATAATAATAATAATAATAATAATAATAATAATAATAATAATAATAATGGTAGTATCTTACAGCATTACTTTTATAGGTAGTTCTTGACTTACAACAGTTTGTTTAATGACCGTTCAAAGTTACGACAGCACTGAAAAATGCAACTGACGACCGTTTTTCACACTTATGACCCTTTGCAGCATCCCCATGGCCACGGGACCAAAATTCCGATGCTTGGCCACTGACTCATATTTATGACGGTTGCAGTGTCCGGGGGGGGGAGGGGTGTCACGTGATCCCCTTTTGCGACCTTCTGACCAGCAAAGTCAATGGAGAAGCAAAGATTCGCTTAACAACCATGCCACTAACTTAGCAACTTGCAGTGATTCACTTAACAACTGTGCCACAAAAGGTCATAAAACGAGGCAACGTTCACAACCAAATACTTCACTTGCAACAAAACTTTGAGTCTCAACCACTGTGGTCGTAAGCCAAGCTTTCCGGGGCTGGAGATGTTGATGGGGTATTTTATCCTGTCAGTATTTACTCCCATCTCTAAATTCTATAGGAATATTGATAGCAGTGCTTAATTTTATGCAGAGTAGTTTGGCTGATCAAAGCACTTAATCCAAATTAGTTTTGTAGCAACCTCCTTTGATAAACTGATAATATTATCCCAAGGTTACCGCAAGTGAAAGCAGATTAGAGCTTCAAAGGTAGCCTCTCCTTCTTTACTGGGAATTATAAAAGTTGAAAGCGAAACAGCTGGTGGGCTTCAGGTTTAATAAGTGGGAGATGCTTGTTTTTATAAGACCATTTAATTGTTGGCAATTTTCTGGCTGATGGCCAAATCTGGCCCTAGAGTCAGTGCAATAGTACTACAAAAACCATATTGCAAGTATTAGGATCCAAATTGTTGGGGGCAATATGCTGACTCTGTAAACTTCTTAGTGTTCTGACTGAGGCTTCCCAGGAGCATGAAGCAAACTCCTTGTCCCGACAAAAAACTCTTTTATTAATTTACAGTGAATTCTGCTCATTCAGAGCTGGCAAAATCTTTCAAAGGAGGATTTACGGTCACAAATCTTATCTGGCTTGCAGAGCTGACGGGCTGGAGAGCCACTAAACAATTAGCGAACTAATTGTTTCCTGCAAACTCCACTCCCCTTTTACTCCTCTTTTATTTCCTATGGGAGGGGCCATTCATTGTCTGGCCTTACTCCCAAGTCGACCCCTGTTCTTTAGTTGTTCCCTTCATCTGACACCTCTGCGCATGCACACACTGGGAACAGGCTCCAGCTGTTGGTCTGCCTCACTGATGTCTGACTTTGAAGGCAGCTGATAACTGTCGGACGGCCCTGGCCCCATCTCTGCCTCTGACACAGAGTCCTCATCAGAGCCTTCCCCAAACTTCAGACTGGCCCATGTTTCTCCCCGATCTCCTCACTGTACGAATCTGCTGCCAGCTCCACAGGCTGCCGGCAGGTCACAACACTTAGAGAGGACGGTAAAGCACTGTGAAGTGGTATGTAAGTCTAAGTGCTATTGCTATTATAAAGTCCATCCTACAAGGCCTCAGTCAGCACCAATGAACTGGGTTGTCAATATTAATCAAGCAACTGTAGAATCCGTGCATGGCTTGTGACTAGTAGGACAGAGGGGGGGAAGAAAGTCCCATGAGAAGATCCAAACTCATTTGTAGCCTCATTTTGTAATGAACAAAGACACACATTCAATTTTGCAGCTACTAAGATTGTTGGACGAGCGGGCGCAAAAGCAGCCAGGGAAATGACTGACGCCTGGGAAACGGGCCCTTGTTGTTCAACAGGAGTGGTGAACTACTATCGGCTTATCAAGTACTTAGGAGCAGAGAACTTGGCAGCACAAGGAAACAACAGCCAACGACTTAATAACCAGCTGTGAACACTCCTACCAACCAGTAAGAAACCACACCCAACTAGGCACCACATAAATAGGATGCATAAAAAAGTAAAGATTCCCCTACAGATGTGTGCTAATTGTTTCCGGGTCTAGAGGTGGTGCTCATCTCTGTTTCAAAGCCGAAGAGCCAGCGCTGTCCGAAGACGTCTCCATGGTCATGTGGCCGGCATGACTCAATGCCGAAGGCACACAGAACGCTGTTACCTTCCCACCAAACGTGGTCCCTATTTTTCTACTTGCATTTCTTACGTGCTTTCGAAGCCGGTAGTAGTTCACCACTCCTGTTGAATAACAAGGGCCCGTTTCCCAGGCGTCAGTCATTTCCCTGGCTGCTTTTGCGCCCGCTCGTCCAACAATCTTAGTAGCTGCAAAATTGAATGTGTGTCTTTGTTCATTACAAAATGAGGCTACAAATGAGTTTGGATCTTCTCATGGGACTTTCTTCCCCCCCTCTGTCCTACTAGTCACAAGCCATGCACGGATTCTACAGTTGCTTGATTAATATTGACAACCCAGTTCATTGGTGCTGACTGAGGCCTTGTAGGATGGACTTTATAATAGCAATAGCACTTAGACTTACATACCACTTCACAGTGCTTTACCGTCCTCTCTAAGTGTTGTGACCTGCCGGCAGCCTGTGGAGCTGGCAGCAGATTCGTACAGTGAGGAGGTCGGGTTGGCAGAAGCTGGGACAAGTCACGGGAACTCACTCCGTTACATGGCGCTAGGGACTTGAGCCGCTGAATTGCCGACATTCTGATTGACAAGCTCAGCATCTTAGCCACTGAGCCACTGCACCCCCATAATAGGATGCATAGAATAGCTCAAAGCACACATTCCAGTAGAGAGAAGTTCCTCTTGAGAATGGGCTCCAGCACAAGTTTGAAAGCTTGGAAGACTAAATCTCTGGTCTCGGCATCCGACCCCGATCCTGCAATAAACATCTTAACTTCCTCATATGCAAACTGAGAAAGTTGAACAACTCAAAGTAGGATGCTTTTTTTTTTTTCATTCTTCATTGCATCTTCCAGAAAGCATGTCGATTGGTTACAAATAAATTTCGTGCGTTACTACACTCATTCTTTATATTTCATTCATGTTGAATTGTACATTTTAAATCGAAAATCTTTATACCATCAATATACCATCATTCTCATTTAACTATATTTGTTTAAACGTGCTTTTGTCTAGAATCATTTATATTTATATTATAATAAATCTAGACAGAAATTTATTACTAGAATTTATAAGTACCCAGGAGAGATTACATAGGATGCATTATTAACCTACCATCCCAGAAGAGTAAAATCAGCAATGCTGCCAGTTATGGTGACACCACAAGACTTACAATTTCTTGACATACGGAATACTGAAAGGAAGTTTTTTTTTACTGGGAGCTTAAGTTCACAGTAGGGAGTTGGAGGAGGCAAAGACCATCCCTACTCCATTCCTAATTCTAAAAGATCAGAGTAGCGTACATGTTTCCTCTCTTTTATTCTCACAGTAATCTTTGGAGGTAGGCTAGGATAACTGAGGATTTCATCATTGAATAGGAAATCAAGCATGGGTTTTGTGAACCTAATTCTCATGTTTCCCTCAATTTAATGCTCCCCAACCGGAGGTGGTATTCTGGTGAATCGCCCGGGGTTTGGGGGAACCGGTAATGGCAACAGCAGGAGGCTCCTCCCATCTATCCAGACGTCATCACAGATGCCCTGCACACGAGCAAAAGATTCTGACAATCTTTTCTAACTGTTTCTCACATTGAACAGTCAAGTATTCTTACTCGCTTTTTTCTAATTAAAAAAGAGTGAGCAATCCAAGCTTGGGAGAATTTTAATTGAAACATTCAGTTATCCCCACACTCAGATAGTTGCAACTGGTAGTTGCTATAAAACCAAGGCATTAATATTTTAGTATTTTGGACTCTTTTAAAGTTCAATTTTGGGGAGGGGTCCAAAAGGAATTGGGGGGGATTTACTGGTGTAGATTTCTGTCTATTGTCCAGTATCCTTGCCCAACCTGGTTTAATCTCTAACTATGCCAGACTAGGATCCCCATTCCTGACCTAGATTTTTCTTTTATTTACATGATTGAAAATCATACATATGTAATCATAAGGTCTGGAAAGGACTGTTTTATTAGACTGTCATCTGCTGCTTTACTATAGCTATTCATAACCTCTGGAATTATTGTTTTCATTAATTTTTCCTCCGCCTTAAATAAATAATGCAATGCTTTTCATTTTCTGGTAATAAAATGAATTTGCTCAGTGTGAAGAGAGTCTGTGAAGCAAAAGCATCAAAAATAATAATAATAATTTTAAAAAAAACCTGGGAGAGTGCTTAAAAGGAAAATCTAAAAATAAATAGATTACAATACAGGTAGCCCTCAAGTTAGAACCCCAAAGGACCTTGTTCATTACAGTTGCAAGTCGTAACGGTTGTAAAACGGGGCAGTCATGTGACCAACCCGATTTCGCAATGTTTTTTGAGGAGGTTGTTAAGGCGAATGCGGGAGTTGTGAACCCAATCGTGCCATTGTTAAGTGAACCCATTGTTCACGGCGGCACAATTTTGCCGAAAACTAGAAGTAAATGGCAGTTTGGGGCAAAACTGTTGTAAAACCGCAGGGCACCACAAACGGCAGTCAATGCAGCTGCGTTGCCAAGTGCCAGAAGTGTGATCATGTGACTAGGGGGGGGGGATCACAACTTTGGATCCAGGTTGTCAGTCTCCTTTTTTTCATCTGTTCTTTAACTTCAGATGGTCATCAAGCAACTGTAGCGTGCAGGACCTACGCTAAATTACATACCTTTGATTCTTCAATAGCTTCCAGATCTCCAAGAAATTTCAGCAAGGCTGTTGTGGCCTGGGTGCGGCCAGTGAAGCTGGTGGCAGGTTCAGACAATGAGGAGTTTGGGGAGGAAGATGGGCCAGTCCTGGAGTCTGGGGAAGGCCCTGACCAGGGCTCTGCATCAGAGGCAGAGATGGGGCAATCCAACAGTTATCAGCTGCCTTCAGAGTCAGAGATCAATGGGGCAGAAGAACAGCTGGAGCCTGTTCCCGATGTGCGCATGCACAGAGCTGCCAAGAGAAGGGAACAGCTAAGGAACAAGGGCCGACTCGGGAGTAAAAGCACAGGTGGATGGTTAATGGCCCCTCCCATAGGGAATAAAAGAGGAGCAAAAGGGGAGGGGAGTTTGCAGGAGACAATTAGTTCAATTCATTAGGGTGAAGATCTGTTCCTGTTTTCTTGCCAAGTATTGTCGGCTACAGAGTGGCGTTTGGAAGATGTCGTCCTGGCAACTCTCCAAGCCTGATAAAATTCTGTAGCTGTGAAATCTCTTGAAAGACTGTTTGCCGGGACTTTGCTGGAGAGGAATTCTCTTTAACTTAAATAAAAGAGGTTTTATCCGGACAAGGATCCTGCTTCATGATCTTGGGAAGTCCAGGTCAGAACAAAGGCAGTGGATTTTTGATTGAAAATGTTACTGCGTGTGTGTGTGTGTGTGCACACACACACACAAACACACACACACTTACAAACATATATATAAAATCATAAGGTCTGTAAAGGACTGCTTTATTATACTTTATTATTAGACTACCTGTACAGTAGTCAGTTTGGGAAGTTTTGCTGCAGCTAATCATATTCCAATATCTGGGGGGTTTCCACAAAGAAGAGTAGGTCAACCTATTCTCCAAAGCACCTGAAGGCAGGAGAAGCGATGATGGAGGGAAACTCATCAAGGAAAGAACCAGCCAAGAACTGAGGAGCAATTTCCTGACAGTGTGAACAATTAACCAGTGGAACGACTTGACTCCAGAAGTTACGAGGGCTCCATCGCTGCAGGTTTTTAAGAAGAAGTTGGACAGCCATTTGTTTGGAAATACACAGAGCCTCCTTCTGGCTGGCTGGGGAATTCTGGGAGTTGAAGTCCACAAGTCTTAAAGTTCCCAAGTTTGGACACCCCTGGATTAGAAGACCTCCAAGGGCCCTTCAGTGGAACAACTTGCCTCCAAAAGTTGTGAATGCTTCAACACTGGACGTTTTTTAAGAGATTGGACAACTATTTGTCTGAAATGGTATAGGGCCGTGATGGCGAACCTATGGCATGCGTGTCAGCTGAGTTCACCTTTTTAAAAGCTATTTTTCGCCTTCCCCAAGCTCCAGAGGCTTTATAGGAGCCTGGGGAGGGCGAAAAGAGCTTCCCCCGCCCCCCCCCAACTTCCGGGTTGCTCGGAGGGTCGTTTTAAGCGTTCCGAAGGCTTCAGGGACCGTCTGGACGGCGGAGGGAGGGGGGACTCTATAGCCTTCCTGCCATGCGTCCTGCACAGGAATCCGTCCCCTCGGGGCTTTGCGCGGGCATCGCAAGGATTAAGCCGAAAGGGGGGGACGGGGAAAGCGAAGGGGGCTTTGTTGTCCTCCTTCTCCTTCTCCTCCTTTCCCCCTCTGGCTCAAATGCGGCGCCGGGGCCCGGCAGGCAGCGAACGAGTCGGAGCCTGCCGACTGGAGGAAGAGGGTGAGAGGCGGGTCCTGTGAACGGCGGCAGCAGCGGCGGCAATAGTCGCAACTCGGCGGCGGGCCACCCCGGCTGGGAGACAAAGGAGGGGAAAGGCGGCAGGCAGCCGAGTTGCGACTATTGAGCGCGGCGCGGCGCCACCTGAGGCCGGGATCGAGGCGGCTGCGCGGCCTGCCTGGCGTGGCACGGCTAGAGGAGGAGGAGGAGGAGGAGGAGGAGGAGGCGAGGGCGGCGCGGCCGAGGCCTGACGGACTTCCCTTCGGCCGAGCCCATCCTGGTGGCGGTGGCGGCGGCAGCGATGTGAAGGCCGGGCCCAGGCGAGTGCGCAGAGGCTGAGCGGAGCGGCGCAGGGACGCCGGGCCCAAGGCGCCACGCGGCGGAGGCGATCCAGGCCCGGGCGATGGAGACGCACGTCTCGTGCCTGTTCAGGGACCGTCCCGAGGCTTCCCTGAAGCCTTCAGAGCGCTTAAAACGACCATCCGAGCAACCCGGAAATCACTTCCGGGTTGCTCGGAGGGTGGTTTTAAGCGCTCCGAAGGCTTCAGGGAAGCCTCCGGACATTCCCTGAAGCCTCCGGAGGGCCTCCGGGGGCCGGGGGAGGCTCTTTTCGCCCTCCCCAGGTTCCTATAAAGCCTCTGGAGCCTGGGGAGGGCGAAAAAAGCATGCAAAAATGGGCGCGTTGTGCGCGCATGTGCACTGGGAAGCGCATTGCATTATGGGTGCGGCACGCCTGCACACGACCCCCCCCCGCGCTCCCCCCACTTGTGGCACGCAAGCCAAAAAAGGTTCGCCATCGCTGGTATAGGGTTTCCTGCTCGGGCAGGGGGTTGAACTGGAAAACCTCCAAGGTCCCTTCCTACTCTGTTATTTTGTTATAGGGTCAATGATTTCATCCTATGATTATTCTTTACACTTGACAATTTTAGCAATTGCCAACAGCTTTTTGCACAGAGAAAGTAGAACGGAAAAGCGACTCAATTCCAGCAATCCCATTATCTTCCTCCCACCCCTGCCAAACACACCTCCTAGCCCTCTCCGGCTCTTTATGCATTTCTCATTTGCTGCATTTTCCTGAATGCCGCCGTTCCAAAGTATAGGGCTTTATTGCTTATTGTTCTTGCAAATCGTGAATGCCTTAAATGCCTTTGTTAAAGCGTAACTTGCTCTGGCATGACGGCTTCAAAACACAAAGGCCAAACTAAATCAGCAAGTAAGTCAGCTTATCATCTGTGGCTCCGGGTTCAGCTTCCCTTCAACTTCTGAGGATTTTTTTTTCCTTCCGGAATTTTTTTTTTTAAAGACAGATGGTTGAAAGCAGCTTTGGAAATGGGAGGCTCACCTGCTAAAAGAGTCAACTTTCAGATTTTCATAGGCCTTTAATCTTGCCACTTAAATACAAAACATCAGTTCCCTTTAATACTTTTGAGGCACAGAGGAGAATGCAAAGGGATGAAGGCGTGTCACCCAGGGAGTCTACACTAGGCGACGTTCCTTTGTTCCTTCAGTAGCTCCCAGTCCTCCAAGAAATGTCAGCAAGACAGTGGATTTTGATAAATTCTCTGAAAAGCATAGAGCATAGAATAACAGAGCTGGAAGGGACCTTGGAGGTCTTCTAGTCCAACCCCCAGCTCGAGCAGGAAACCCTATACCAGAGATGGTGAACCTATGGCACGCGTGCCACAGGTGGCATGCAGAGCCATTTCTGAGGGCACATGAGGCGTTGCCCTGTCAGCTCCAGTGCACATGCATGCGTGCACTGCCCAGCTGATTTTCAGCCTTGATTTTTGGCCATTTTTCACCCTCCGGATGATGACCTGAAGCCTCCGAAGGGCGAAAAACTGCCCAACATGCAAACTGGAGGCTTCGGCTGTTTTTTGCCCTCTGGAGGCTTCAGAGAAGCCTCCTGAAGCTCCGGAAGGAGAAACACAGCCCAATGGGCAACCCAGAAGTCAGTTCCCGAACTTCTGGTTTGCATGTTGGGCTGTTTTTCACCCTCCCCAGGCTCCTAGAAAGCCTCTGGAGCCTAGGGAGGGCGAAAAACGGACCTCCCGGGCCCACTGGAAGTTAGAAAAGGGACAGTTTCCCGCCTCCGGAGGGCCTCCAGGTGAGCAGGAAGGCCGTTTTTGCCCTTCCTAGGCTCCCAGAAAGCGCATATGCGTGGGGCAGCGTGTCATGCAGCATGCTCAGGGTGCGCGGCATTGGGGAGCATTAAATTATGGGGTAGGTGTTGTGGCCCGGCAGGAGCCGTTGGAACTGCCACCAGACTCCGACAGCGAGGGTCCCTATGAGTCGGCTCTGGAGGATGTGGAGGACCCTGGGCAGGGTTCTGACTCCGAGCAGGGATCAGAGAGGCTGGTCGGCCAACAGGAGGCGCCTGAGGCATGGAGCAGTGGTGAAAGCCAAAGGGGGGCTGCTCCTGATGTCAGGCCTTGGAGCAGTGGGGAGGAGTCACGGGACAGCGAGTCAGACATCAGCAGTGAGTTATTGAATGCTGGTTATCGGCGCGCTAAGCGGCGTCAGGAGCAATTGCGCAGTTACCGGAGGTAATTGCTCTCAGCTGCTCATAATTAGACTCCTCTCCAGACTATAAAAGGACTGCTTGTGGACACGCCTTTTTGCAGACGTCAACACAGGAACTATTGTGGAAGTACAGTCTTGTGAGCGTGGCAGACTGGATAGCTGCTATTGCGTATCAATGCCGGAGGATTCTGAAGGTCTAGTCGTGTTGGATTGCTGCCAAGGATCTGTCTGTCTGTACAATAAACCATCGTGAAGTATCTTTGGCTCGGAGTGTGTCTGTGTTGGCGGGGGAAGAGGGGGGTCAGAACAGGTAGGTATGTGTGTGAGCATGCTAGCGCATGCGTGCATGCTTTTAGCACCTGAGACAAAAATGGTTTGCCATCACTGCCCTATACTATTTCAGACAAATGACTGTTCAGTCTCTTCTTAAAAGCCTCCAGTGATGGCGCACCAGAGGTGGTATTCAGCCAGTTCTGACATGTTCTGGAGAACTAGTAGCGGAAATTTTGAATAGTTCGGAGAACTGGCAAATAGGCTGGCCCCGCCCCTGGCGCCTTCCAGCATCCCAGCTGAACTTCTTTTGTTGCCCTGAACAGGAAAACAGAGCTGGAAAGCAGGTTAGTGGGATGGGGAGGGAATGGGGATTTTGCAGTATCCTTCCTTCAGGAGTGGAGAGGGAATGGGGATTTTGCAGTATCCTTCCCCTGGAGTGGGGAGGGAATGGGGATTTTGCAGTATCCTTCCCCTGGAGTGAGGAGGGAATGGGGATTTTCCAGTATCCTTCCCCTGGAGTGGGGAGGGAATGGGGATTTTGCAGTATCCTTCCCCTGGAGTGGGGAGGGGATGGGGATTTTCCAGTATCCTTCCCCTGGAGTGGGGAGGGAATGGGGATTTTGCAGTATCCTTCCCCTGGAGTGGGGAGGGAATGGGGATTTTGCAGTATCCTTCCCCTGGAGTGGGGAGGGAATGGGGATTTTGCAGTATCCTTCCCCTGGAGTGGGGAGGGGATGGGGATTTTCCAGTATCCTTCCCCTGGAGTGGGGAGGGAATGGGGATTTTGCAGTATCCTTCCCCTGGAGTGGGGAGGGGATGGGGATTTTCCAGTATCCTTCCCCTGGAGTGGGGAGGGAATGGGGATTTTGCAGTATCCTTCCCCTGGAGTGGGGAGGGAATGGGGATTTTGCAGTATCCTTCCCCTGGAGTGGGGAGGGAATGGGGATTTTGCAGTATCCTTCCCCTGGAGTGGGGAGGGGATGGGGATTTTCCAGTATCCTTCCCCTGGAGTGGGGAGGGAATGGGGATTTTCCAGTATCCTTCCCCTGGAGTGGGGAGGGAATGGGGATTTTGCAGTATCCTTCCCCTGGAGTGGGGAGGGAATGGGGATTTTGCAGTATCCTTCCCCTGGAGTGGGGAGGGAATGGGGATTTTGCAGTATCCTTCCCCTGGAGTGGGGTTGGATTGGAGATTTTGCAGTATCCTTCCCCTGGAGTGGGGAGGGAATGGGGATTTTGCAGTATCCTTCCCCTGGAGTGGGGTTGGATTGGAGATTTTGCAGTATCCTTTCCCTGGAGTGGGGAGGGAATGGGGATTTTGCAGTATCCTTCCCCTGGAGTGGGGAGGGAATGGGGATTTTGCAGTATCCTTCCCCTGCCACGCCCAGAAAGCCATGCCCACAGAACCAGTAGTAAAATTTTTTGAATCTCACCACTGTGGAGCACCCACATCCTCTGTAGGCTGTTCCATTCCGTGATGGCTCTCACTGTTCGGAAATTTATCCTTACTTCTAGGTTGCTTCTCTCCTTGTTAGTTTCTATCCATTGACTATGGAGATTCTCAGTCATCCAGGTCATGGTTGTCCCAAAAGGTGCTCTTTTTTTCTAGAGGCAATTGAACTTTCCGGTTTTCCTTTGAAGACATTTTGCTCCTCATCCAAGAAGAAGCTTCTCATCCTCACTGTCAGAACTGAAGAAGCTTCTTGGATGAGAAGCAAAATGTCTTCAAAGATAAACAAAGTACAGATGCCTCTTGCAAAAGCACTTATTTATTTGGCTATCATTCGTTCATCATATTAATAAAGGTAAAGGTTCCCCTCACACATATGTGCTAGTTGTTCCTGACTCTAGGGGTCTCCATGGTCATGTGGCCAGCATGACTAGATACTGAAGGCTCACAGAACGCTGTTACCTTCCCACCAAAGGTGGTTCCTATTCTTCTCCTTGCATTTTTACATGCTTTCGAATTGCTAGGTTGGCAGAAGCTGGGCCAAGGAACGGGAGCTCACTCCGTTATGCGCCACTCGGGATTCGAACCACCAAACTGCCAACCTTTCTGATCGACAAGCTCAGCATCTTAGCTACTGAGCATTCCTCTGTCATATTAATAGCATCATTTAATTTTAAACGAGTTTTTTTCACTCCCATTTACCACTTGAAAACCCTAAAATCACATCGCAGCTCCCGAAATAGTTTTCTTGCACCTCTGCTTCTAACTGTAAGCCCAAACCTCTGTTTCGTCAGCCCCTCGTCTACCAACACTTCTTTCAGATTACAGCTGCTGGTTGGTTTTGATATCATATCATCTGGTACGTGTATCTAAAATAGGCACTTAATGTCAAGGGGGGGGGGGGAAGATTTCTCTGTTCATGTATTCAGCATTAGGTGCCTCTGGATATGGTTCCTAGAAGCAAGTACCAGAAATGATTGCTGTTAAAAAATGCTAAAATAAAAAAAAAAATGCTTAAATTGACATAGTACTCTACTACTCTTTATATAAACTTCTGGCAGAATTTGCTACATGCAGAGACTGTTTGCGACACCAAAATATGTGTATATGCTTCTTTTAAGTCTTTGTTGGCTGTAACAGAATAACAGAGTTGGAAGGGACCTTGGAGGTCTTCTAGACCAACCCCCTGCTCAGGCAGGAACCTCGATAACATTTCAGGCAAATGGTTGTCCAATCTCTTCTAAAAACATCCAGTGTTGGAGTACCCACAACCTCTGTTAGCAAGCAAGTTATTCCACCAATTAATTGTTGTAATCATCAGGAAATTTCTCTTAAGTTCTAAGTTGCTTCTCTCCTTGATTAGTTTCTATCCATTGCTTCTTGTCCTGCCTTCAGCTGCTTTGGAGGATAGGTTGACCCCCTCTTCTTTGGGGCAGCCCCTGAGATATTGGAAGATGCTATTATGCCACCCATAGTCCTTCTTTTCATTAAATTAGACATACCCAGTTCCCTCAATATCATATGTTTTAGCCTCCAGCCCCCAATCATCTTTGTTGCTCTTCTCTGCACTCTGGAGTCTCAGAATCAGAATAGAGCTGGAAGGCAACTTAGAGGTCTTCTAGTCTAGCCCCCTGCTCAAGCAGGAGATCCTATATACCATTTCAGACAAGTGACTGTCCAGCCTCTTCTAAAAAACCTCCACTGATGCAGCACCCACAACGTTTGAAGGCAAGCTGTTCCATTGGTTAATGGTCCTCACTGTTAGAAAGTTTCTTTTCAATTCCAGGTTGCTTCTGTCCTTGATTAGTTTCCGTCCGTTGTTTCTTGTCCTGTCCTCTGGTTCGTTGGAAAATAGATTGACCCATTTCTCTTTGTGGCAGTATTTCAAATACTGGAATACTGCTCTCATGTCCCCCTTAGTCCTTCTTTTCTCTAGACTAGCCAAACTCAAATCCTGCAACCCAAATTCTTCATATGTTTTAGTCTCCAGGCCTTTAATCATCTTAGTTGCTGTTAATCATCTTAGTTGCTCTTCAACTTTCAGTTCCTAGTGATGGTTCTGGAAAAGCAGAGATATTGATATAAAGACAAAAAGCAGGCTAGTTAGAGCAATAGTCTTCCCTATAATGACGTATGGGTGGGAGAGTTGGACACTAAGAATGGCTGATCAAAGAAGAATTGAGACCTTTGAATTGTGGTGCTGACTAAATTAATGCAGACTACTATGGACAGCCAGAATAACTAACAGAGAGGTGTTAAATCGTATAAAACCAGACACGTCACTAGAAGCTAAAAATCATAAGACTACGTCTGGTTTATTTTGCCCATGTCATGCGTGCAAATTCATTGGAGAAGTCAATATGCTAGGAATGGTTAGTGGGAAAAGAAGAAGGGGCAAACAAAGAACACACTGGCTTGCTAATGTCATATCTGAGACAAAGTTGAACATCCAACAATTGAAAAAAGCTGTGCTTGACAAGGTAGCATGGAGAGCATTTGCCTATAAAGATGCCAAGAGCCAGACATGACTAAAAACAACAAGTGATGTCTCTGGAGATTCCTAGTCATCCAGGTCATGGTTGTTCCAGGGGTGCTTTTCCAAGGGGCAACTGGACTTTCTGGTTTTTCTATGAAGATGTTTCGCTTCTCATCCAAGAAGCTTCTTCCGTTCCTTCTCATCCAAGAAGCTATTTCAACTCCTTCTCATCCAAGGAGCTTATTCAGCTCATCCAAGAAGTTTCTTCAGCTTCTTCTCATCGAAGAAATGTCTTCAGCTTCTTCTCATCCAAGAAGCTTCTTCAGCTTCTTCTCATCCAAGAAATGTCTTCAGCTTGTCCAAGAAGCTTCTTCAGCTCCTTCTCATCCAAGAAGCTTCTTCAGCTTCTTCTCATCCAAAAAGCTTCTTCAGCTCATCCAAGAAGCTTTTTTAGCTTCTTCTCATCCAAGAAATATCTTCAGCTTGTCCAAGAAGCTTCTTCATCTCCTTCTCATCCAAGAAGTTTCTTCAGCTTCTTCTCGTCCAAGAGAGCTTCTTCAGCTCATCCAAGAAGTTTCTTCAGCTTCTTCTCATCCAAGAAATGTCTTCAGCTTGTCCAAGAAGTTTCTTCAGCTTCTCCTCATCCAAGAAGCTTCTTCAGCTCCTTCTGATCCAAGAAGTTTCTTCAGCTTCTTCTCATCCAAGAAGTTTCTTCAGCTCATCCAAGAAGTTTCTTCAGCTTCTTCTCATCCAAGAAATGTCTTCGTCTTGTCCAAGAAGTTTCTTCAGCTTCTCCTCATCCAAGAAACTTCTTCAGCTCCTTTTCATCCAAGAAGCTTCTTTAGCTTATCCAGGAAGCTTCTTCAGCTTCTTCTCATCCAAGAAGCTTCTTCAGCTCCTTCTGATCCAAGAAGCTTCTTCAGCTTCTTCTCATCCAAGAAGCTTCTTCAGCTCCTTCTCATCCAAGAAGCTTCTTCAGCCTCTTTTCATCCAAGAAGCTTCTTTAGTTCATCCAAGAAGCTTCTTCAGCTTCTTCTCATCCAAGAAGCTTCTTGGATGAACTAAAGCCGAAGAAGCTTCTTGGATGAGAAGTGAAACATCTTCAAACAAAAACCAGAAAGTCCAGTTGCCTCTTGAAAAAGCACTTTTGGGACAACAACTAATGATGGTTAGTTTAGCTCCAGCACAAGAGAAGCTGATAGGTACAAAAGTTTATGGCAAGCGAAAGTTCTTGCAACACATGTACTAAAAGTTATAACAAAAAGTTCCAAGTAGGGAGGAAATAAAAGACAACAGCAGTAGTCAAGACGACTGCAAAACAAAAAACAAAAAGTGAAGATCCAAAAAACAATGAAGGTCATAAAAAGAAGGTAGATCAAGGGACAGAAGCTTTTCCCAGGCATTTATAGCACTAAATTAGCCAGAATTCTTTGCCCCAAGGGACTGCTTTGATGGCATCTGAAAATCTCCGGGGTTAAGTAGAGATGAAATCTACAGATGGAAGGGGGATACAGTCAGGCAAAACGAGAGTCATCAGCTAATGGCAAAAAGCGAGTGACCTGCCAGGCAATTGATTTCTTGACCTATCCAAAATGAAATGGATGGCCTCAGCTGAGTGAAAGAGGGCAAATGAATTAGGGGTTTCTTTCCATAGCCTAAGACTGACGTTAATGAATATTACCACTACCATCCTTTGTTTTCCCTGTCTTCTGAAATGGAATTACCTAACACAACGGGGTCAAAGGGACATTTCAAAGAGAGGTAGATAAATGGATCTTGATATGGGACATGTAGCTGCTTGCCTGTTCTTTTTACAACCGGTAAGAGACTCAATTCATGATTCGCTGGGCTTCACTGGAGCCTATATATGTTGTGCAGCCAAGCCCATGTGGGGTTTACCATATTTTTCGGAGTATAAGACGCACCAGAGTATAAGACGCACCCAAATTTTGAAGAGGCAAATTTTTTTAAAAAAAGTTTTTGCACTCTGCAGACCTTCACGAAAACGGGCCTGTTTTTTTTAATTTATTTTTTAAGGGCATGAATAGCCTTTAGGAAGCTTGTAGAGTGCTCCTGAGAGTGGGGGGCAAAAACAAGCAAAAACAGCCCATTTTTTGCGTTTTTTTGTCAAAAAAAAGAGGGCATGGATAGCCTTTAGGCAACTTATACAGTGCTCCTGAAGGCTGCGGGGGGGGGAGGAGAAATTGAGCAAAAAACGCCCCATTGTTCATTCATTTCTGCCCTCCCCAGCTCCCAGGAGCACTCTATAAGCCTCCTAAAGGCTATGCATGGACATTTTAGTGAAGGGGGTGGGGTTTTGGGAGGCAAAAAAAAATGCTGTATTCAGTGTATAAGATGCACCCAGATTTTCAGCCTCTTTTTTGAGGGAAAATACTCTGAAAAATACGGTATATGAGCTTCTATTTTGATAGTTTGCAGATTTAAAACAAGCTGGAGATCCCATGGTAGACTGGAAGTTTTAAGAACAGCATGGACAAACATTTGTCTGAATGCTATAGGGCCGTGATGGTGAACCTATGGCACGCGTGCCCATGTGCAGCCTTGCCTGTTTGTCTTCTGGGTTTCTGGCGTGCATGCGCACACAACCATCAGCTGTCCTTCGCATGCAGGCAATACCGAAAACTGGCATGCACGCTGGCCATTGTTGGGTGTGCATGCGTGCCAGAGCCCAGAAATTTGGCTTTTTCGGAGTGTGGTCCCTTCACATGCGTGGCAGTGCCAAAAATTGGCCTGCACATGCGTGCCAGTCAGCTGATTTTCAGGCGCGCATACCATGCTAGGACCCGGAAGTTTGGCTTTTCTGGAGTGCGGCCGCAACAAGTGTGTGTGTGTGTGTGTGTGTGTGTGTGTGTTTCTACGTGACCTTTTCGTCACTTGGTGCCAAAAAGGTTCGCCATCACTGCTATAGGGTCCTTCTTTGAGCAGGGGGTTAGACTAGAAGACCTCCAAGGTCCCTTCCAACTCTTTTCTTCTGTCAATATCGCTGAGTTACCATTGGTCATTTGATTTTTGCCCTCCCAGGATGGTTACAGGCAGTCCTCGTCTTAAAACCATTGGTTCAGTGATCATTCGTAGTTACAACGGCACAGGGAAAAAAGGGACAGGATCCTTTGGGACCTGACATCTGACTGTGGTAGCGTCTCCATGGTCACCTGACCAAAATTCGGCCACTGCCATGCATTTATGACACTTGCAGTCTGCCAAAGTCACGCGATCCTCCTTTGGGACCTTCTGACAAGCCAAGTCAATGGGGAAGCCGGATTCGTTAAAACAGCCGTGTTCCTAACTTGAACAATTGCAGTGCTTCACTTAGCAACAGCGACGAGAAAAGGTCGCACAGTGGGGCAAAACTCACTTAACATCTGTCTCGCTTAGCGGCAGAAATTTTGGGCTCCATTGTGGTTGTAAGAGGAGGACGACCTGTATGTAATTTTATTTATTTATTTTATATCCTGCCTTTCTTATTTTGTATAAATAACTCAAGGCAGCAAACACCCACAATGTAACTTCCTCCTTCTATTATCCCCACAACAACCACACTGTGCAGAAGATTGGGCTGAGAGAGAGGGATTGGCCCAAAGTCACCCAGTCAAGTTTTCATGCCTAGAGTTGGACTAGAACTCACAGTCTCCTGGCAAGTGGCCCAAAGTCACCCAGCTGGCTTTCATGTCTTAACACAAAACTAGAACTAAAGCTACCTGGCTTCTAACTTGGTGTCGTAACTAACTAGACCAACTGTAGCCCACACTTAACCATTTAACCATTTGAACCAATTGATCACAAACTGGTGAGCTCCCTACGTGCTGGCCACCATGTTGGCTATTTTGCTTGTTTTTATTTATACTTTAAAATTCTGGTTTTATTGTTTTTAATGCATTTTGCTTTTATGTATTCTTGTTTTATTAGGCATTCCGCCCAGCCTCACTATATGAGATGGATGGCTATGCAAATATAATAAATAAATCATATTTGATCGTTCAAATGTGATAAATAAATCATATTTGATTTAATTTATTAGATGTAATACATACATAAATAAAACCCTAGCCAAACATGGGAAGCTATGCCATGTTCAATAGACGTCAAATATATAATCTTTCCTGTACGCTGCACAACTGACCGGCCCATGTATTCTAAGTTGTTTTTATAAGACCATTTAATTGTTGGCAATTTTCTGGCTGATGGCCAAATCCGGCCCTAGAGCCAGTGCAATAGTACTACAAAAATCATATTGCAAGTATTAGGACCCAAATTGTTGGGGGCAATATGCTGACTCTGTAAACTTCTTAGTGTTCTGACTGAGGCTTCCCGAGAGCATGAAGCAAACTCCTTGTCCCAACAAAAAACTCTTTTATTATTGTGAATTCTGCTCATTCACATCCAGTCTTTCAAGGGAAGATTTACAGTCAGAGACCTTATCTGGCTTGGAGAGCTGATAGGCTGATATCTGCAAAACTTGGCAAAGAGTCTCGGAGAGTTACAAACCAATTAAGTGAAGTAATGATCTCCTGCAAACTCCACTTCCCTTTCACTCCTCTTCTATTTCCTCTGGGAGGAGCCATTCATCATCCACCTGTGGCCTTACTCCCAACTTGTCCCCTGTTCTTTAGCTGTTAACTTTGTCTGGCAACTGTGCATGCACACACTGGGAACAGACTCCAGCTGTTCATCTGTCAGACGGCCCTGGCCCACTCTCTGCCTCCAACACAGAGCCCTCATTAGAGCCTTCGCCAGACTCCAGGACTGACCCATGTTTCTCCCCAACCTCCTCACTGTCCAAATCTGCTGCCAACTCTGCTGGCCGCTGGTGGGCCACGACACTAAGAAGTTGTATAGTGTCTCCTTCTTTTGATCCTTCATACCTAGTTTGTAATTTGCCATAAAGTGCTGAAGATATGGAATATTATGTTGAACCTCTATTTTAGCACAGGAGGATTTATTCCAAGTTATGATTTCATGAAATCAAAAGCAGCTATTGTACACAGTTTCCTATTAGACAGCAGTTTAGAGAGACTGCAGAAAATAAAGAGAATTTAAACAGGTACAGATACACAAAACGTGGGGTACAAAGCACCTGGAAATATTTCGTACTCCTACGTTTCCTTTCTAAGCTCTATCCCACCTACAGTGAGTTTAAATTGATCCGAAAAAGCACTAAGTGAATTAATCACCTAAGATGGAAACTTCGCTTGTCTCTCAAGAAAATACTGATATATCAGGATGGATTATAGGTGTGCTGTTTCTTAACATGAATTACTTTATTATAAGAACACATTATCATATGGAAACAATACACAACATTAATGTCCTAATTTTACCCATTTTAAATCAAGCTGGAATATTCATAGGGAACACACTTTCTAGTTAGATGTTATGATTAAGAGTTTAAGCAGATTGTTAAACCTTCTGCAACAACAGAAGCTGAATATCTTAAATCTGTTAAAGCCAGACTGATTTCCCAGATGTAGTATAAGGCGATGGGCAGCTTGTTCTACAGGAAGTAAGTCGAAAAAGTCAAGATGTCAGTTACAGAGTATCAAAGCCCTGTTTTTAACGTATGTTATGATACTTATGAGAAAGGTAGTGGCAGTGGTGAAATTCAATTTTTTTTACTACTGGTTCTGTGGGCGTGGCAGGGGAAGGATACTGCAAAAGCTCCATTCTCGCCCCACTCTGGAACCAGCCAGAGGTAGTATTTGCCGGTTCTCCAAACTACTCAAGATTTCCGCTACCGGTTCTCTAGAACCTGTCAGAACCTGCTTAATTTCTCCCTGGGTGGTTGGTATGGACTGGATGGCTGTGGCCACCATATTGAATTTTTTTGACCCACCTATGCAGACAACCCTGCTGATGGGAATTTGGGGTAAAATGGACTAGTATTATGAACAAAGTTGAAACTAGTCCAGTTCTCCTCAGTCTGTTTGCTTTCCAATGAATTGGGGTTATAGCCAGGGTGGGCTGCTACGGTTTTGCCCAGGATCGGGAGAACTCGTAGCTAATGTTATGGCCGTTTCAGAGAATCTCCAAATCCCACCCCTGGCTGGCCCCGCCCACCATACCCTACCGCTGCCATCCCATCACGCCCCTCCCAGGTGACTCCATGTGGTCCATTTTGGATGTGAGGTAAATGCAGGGCCCACATGGAAGCTGAGGAAGGGGGAAAAACAGGGCTCCTGGAAGGCCTCCGGAGCCCAGGGGAGACAGTTTTCACCTTCCCAGAGACTCTCACACACACACACACACACACACACACAAACCCCAATGGTGCAGGAGGCTGACTAGGCCATGCCCACCATGCCCACACCCACCCAGCAACCGAGCAGAGAACCAGTTGCTGAAATATTTGAAGCCCACCCCTAGTTACAGCTCTCTCAAAATTCCTGGCCATTGGATGAAAGCAATACAGATAGTCCTCAACTTAGGAGCACAATTGAGTCCAGAATTAAGGGACATTAAGCTGTTGCTGTCATTAAGCAATGCACCCATGCAATCCCTGCTCTTCCCCATTATAGTCATTATGCAGAGTGTCTCGAGAGTGGGGGAAGCTCTGAGTTGCTGAACAAATAATCTGAAGATTATCTAACAGAATAACAGAGTTGGAAGGGACCTTGGAGGTCTTCTAGTCCTCTGCTCAAGCAGGAGAACCTGTACCATTTTGGACAAACGACTGACTAATCTCTTCTGGCCTGGCCCATTTATAGTCCCATTTATACCTCCTGGCAAATATTTTTATTCTGGGATAGTTTTTAGGGGTGTTTTAATGTATTTTAAATTCTTAAATTTTAAATTTAACTTTTAACTATTGTACAGTAAACTACTGCTACCTCCTCCAGCCACACCTATATTTATTTATATTTATATTATATATATTTATTGTTTTTAATATGACTGTACTCCGCCCCGAGTCCCTTCTGGGAGAGGGGCGGTCTAGAAATCAAATAAAAGTTAAAGTTAAAGTTCTTGAAAACCTCCAGTAATGGAGCAAGTACAAGTTCTGCAGGCATTCCATTGGTTGATTGTTCTCACTGTCAGGAAATTTCTCCTTAGTTCTAGGTTGGTTCTCTCCTTCGTAAGTTTCCATCCATTGCTGCTTCTTCTGTCTTCAGATGCTTTGGAAAATAGGTTGACCTCTTCTTCTATATGGCAGCCCCTCAAATGTTGGAACTCTGCTATTACATCACTCCTGGTTGTTCTTTCCATTAAACTAGACATACCCAATTCCTGCAACCATTCTTCATACATTTTAACCTCTAGTCCCTTAATCAACTTTGTTGTTCCACTCTGCATTCTCAATATCTTTTTTTAATATTTAAGGTAAAGGTAAAGGTTCTCCTCGCACATATGTGCTGGTTGTTCCCAACTCTAGGGGGCGGTGTTCATCTCTGTTTCAAAGCCGAAGGACCAGCACTGTCTGAAGATGTCTCCGTAGTCATATGGCTGGCATGATTAAACGCCAAAGGCACATGGAACGCTGTTACCTTCCCACTGAAGGTGGTTCCTATTTTTCTACTTGCATTTTTACATGCTTTCGAACTGCTAGGTTGGCAGAAGCTGGGACAAGGAACGGGAGCTCACTCCATTATGCAGCGCTAGGGATTCGAACCACTGAACTGCCGACCTTTCTGATAAACAAGCTCAGCGTTTTAGCCACTGAGATCTAATGGGCCTAATTTCCCACACACACGCACACACACAAAGCGACATACTCACAGTAAGCTAAAATGTGATTGTCTCCTTTTTGGCTTATGCAAAAACATAGCCTATGTCCTTTTTCTTTCCTGAGGTATTTGGATATGACCTACATAACATCAATGCAGATCAGCCAACAGCCGGGAATGTGGGAGACGTCAGAAAGAGCATGAATTTAGCATATAGGAGCTAAAAGGTTATAGGCACTAGTACCGGAGAGACTTGGTAGAGACATGAATGAGTGATGGCTATGATTTTTTTGCTGAAATATGAGAACTCTAGATGAGAATAGACAGCTAGATCATAAAAATGCTGAAAATGATGAAAGCTGACAACTATAAACAGAATGATGAAGAAGCAAAGCACAGAAATATGATGTGCTGGGAGTCCATACGATGCAGAGAACTGCAAACAAGCCAGCCAGTTATTAAGCTAACATGTTTGCCCAAATCCTTGTAAAGAGTCAATGCAGGTGGTCCTTGACGGACAATCATTTGTTAAATGACCATTCAAAGTTAGAACAGCACTGAAAAATGTGACATAACCATTTTTCACATGGCTGTTGCAACATCCTACGGCAGTGTTTCTTAACCTTGGCGACTTTAAGTCCTGTGGACTTCAACTCCCAGAATCCTCCAGCCAGCTGGCTGGGGAATTCTGGGAGTTGAAGTCCACAGGACTTAAAGTCGCCAAGGTTGAGAAACACTGTCCTACGGTCATTATGATCAAAATTGGCAACTGGCGCGTTACTGCAGGTTCAGTGCTCCGAACGCATGCACAGTTGCTTGTAAAACATTGAAAATGTCAAAAAAACATGTAGCAGCGACCGGGGAACCGGTTCGGGGGTGTGGCGAGCCTGCCACCCCCACAGGTTCGCCTGAACCAGTGCAAACTGGTGCAAACCGGTGCAAACTGGTAACAACCCACCTCTGGTTGCAGTGTCCAAGGGTCTTGTGATCCCCTTTTGCGACTTTCTGACAAGCAAAGTCAAGGGTTGTTAAGTGAAGCCAGATTCACTTAACAACCGGTTTACTAACAATTACAGTGACTCACTTAACAACTGTGGCAAGACAGATAGTAAAATGGGGCTAAACTCAATAACTGTATTGCTTAGCAAAGCAATGTTGGGTTCAATTGTGCTCTTAACCTATTCATGGGTTAAGTATGGATATACGTGACGTGGTAAATTTTAAAAAGGAATTTTAGTTTGGAAAAGTATTATAACAAAATCATCCACAATTCAAAAAAGAACCACAAACCACTTACCCAAATGGATTGAATGGTCTCAGTGCCCCTTCATGCAGAATTCTAGGTTTGTTTACTTTTACACTTGGTTGGTTCATTGTTCAGTGTATTGTGTAAACACAGAAAATGGGTAGATTCGGTAACCAAATTAACCATGCTGAGTAAACACAGTGGATGTTTCTCACCATAGAACATCCTAGAAGAAGAATCATAAGACTATGGCTCCCTTTACATGATAAATTAAACTACAAAGAAACAAATCACATTTGTGTTTGTGTTTTAGGAGCTCATCGGAGTTTAGGGCTCAGTGTGTCAGGCTAATCAAGAAAATCGGAATAATTGCATAAAGGATGGTTAATTGGTACATATATTTTTAAAAACACAACTCTAAGAAGGCTTACAATTGTATTTTTGCAGTTATAGTTGGAAGTCATGATGGTCATTAAGCAGGTCATCCACATGACCATGCCTGATTTTATGACTTCTTTGGGGCAGTTGTTAAGCAAAGCCATTATTCACGATGGGTGTTCTTTTGCAGGAAACCAGAAATAAATGCTGGTTTTTAGGAAAAAAAGTGATGCGAATTGTCAATTGACCTCAGGACACTGCAAATTCCCCAAAATTCACCTAGTATGTGGTAATGTGACCTTGAGAGGGTGTTCAGAAGCAAAATCCGGGTCATAAGTACCTTTTTTGGGATCCATCATAACTTCAAACGGTTGCTTAGCAACCGAGCATAAATTGAGGACCAATTGTATTGATAGAGTTCTAAGTGTAAGAAACAGGAAAGAGGTATTTCCAACAGGGTAAAGCTATGTTCTGATCTGGGCTTCCCCAAAAAGCACGAGGCAGAGTCCTGGTCCCGACAAAACCCCTTTTATTAAACGAATGAGAATTCCTCTCATTCACAGTCAGCAAGGCCTGGCAAACAGTCTTTCAAAGGCGTAATTATGACCACAGACCTTATCTATCTTGGAAAGCTGCCATATAAATATTGTCCAAATGAGGTGCTGTGCAAGGAAAGACAGGGTCTCTGAGATTCACAGACAGATCTTCACACTCCTGAAACAAATCTAACAAACGAACGAATTGTTCCCTGCAAAAACCCACTCCCTTTTTGCTCCTCTTTTATTTCCTATGGGAGGGGCCAATCACCTGTGACTTTACTCCCAAGTCTACCCTGATTTGTGAATTGTTCTTCTGGCAGCTCTGTGCATGCACACACTGGGAACAGGCTCTAACTGTTCCTCTGCCTCACTGCTGTTGAGCTCCATAGGCACCTGATCACTGCCAGACAGGCTTAGCCCCGTCTCTGCTTCTGATGCAGAGCCCTCATCCGAGCCTTCCCCAGCCTCCAGGACTGGCCCATGCTCCTCCCCAACCTCCTCATTGTCTGACTCTGCTGCCAGCTCTGCTGGCCGCTGGTGGGCCACAACAGGCTAGTCTTGAATACCGGGACAAGACTTTCATTAGACTTTGCTGGAATCTGCCTACAAAGATTTAAAATTATCATTTGTTTACTGTCCACTCCCCAAAGAACAAAGGGAAAATATATTCCTAGTGCCACTGAAAGAGCTCTTTACCTGTTCCATCCCAGAGCCACACCCTTCCCCCCCCCAAAAAAAAAAAAACACAGAGGATTTTTTTAAAAAACAAACATTTTTCTCTGGTTTCCCTGCACTAGATTCCATTTTTGATTCATAGCTGTACTATGCTAAGAATCCAAGCCAAGCCAAAGTAAGACATGCAAGCCATCTAATGACAAGTTTAATTAAAGGCTAGGATCTGAGCCAACTCTATCCAGAGGAGGTTGAAACAGAAATATGGAGAAAATGCATGGGTAGGGATATTAAGTGGAAGATTCTTATCTGATGCTTCCACTATCTTCTCCAAGAAGCATACCAGGAGGAAATTTCAGTGAAAGGTCTTGCCATTTAAACTTTTAATTTTTTTATTTAATGTTTGTGCTTTGCAAGAGGGGGTGGGGAAATGGTGAGATTCCTCCCAAAGTCCAAGTCCTCTGCCCAATTACCACAGCTAAATTGCAGACGAAACACTATGAAAGCATTGAAAGCATTAAGAGACTCAGTTTGGTCTAGTGCAGTGTTGGTGAACCTTTTTGGCACCGAGTACCGAAACAGGAGTGTGCCAGAAGTGGCATTCAGCCAGTTCTGATAGGTTCTGGAAAGGTTCTGGTAGAGGAAATTTTGAGTAGTTCAGCAAACAGGCTGGCCCCGCCCCTGCTGCCTCCCAGCTGATTTTATTTGTTACCCTGAACAGGAGAACGGAGCTGGAAAGCAGGTTAGTGTGGTGTGGAGGGAATGGGGATTTTGCAATAACCTTCCCCCAGGAGTGGGGAGGGAATGGGGATTTTGCAGTATCCTTCCCCTGGAGTAGGGAGGGAATGGGGATTTTATAGTATCCTTCCCCTGCCACACCCACAAAGCCATGCCCACAAAGCCACGCCACGCCCAAACCCATAGAACTGGTGGTAAAAAGTTTTGAATCCCACCACTGAAGTGCACAAGTATTCCCGCCACGTGCATGCGCGCTGGCCACCTGGTCTTCCAGTTTCTGGTGTGCATGTGTGCCAGAAACTGAAAGATGAGGTGGTCGTTGAGCATGTGCATGCCGGAAACTGGAAGACCATCTTCCTGTCATGCGCATGCGCTCCAGGCAGCTGCTGTTCCGGTTTCTGGCACTCCCGCATGTGTGAAGACCAGCTAGTTAGCATGCTGGAACCCAGAAGAGATATGGGCAACACCTCGTATGCCCAGAGAGATGGCTCAGTGTGCCACTTCCAGCACGTGTGCCATAGGTTTGCCATCACGGACCTAGTGACTGAGGTACAAGGCTAGAAATTAGGAGACTGTGAGTTTTAGTCCCATTTTAGGCATGAAAGCTGGCTGGGTGACTTTGGGCCAATTCACTAGGAGACTGAGTTCTAGTTCTGTCTTAGACACGAAAACCAGCTGGGTGACTTTGGGCCAATCACCAGGAGTCAGTGAGTTCTCGTCTCGCCTTAGGCATGAAAACCGGCTGGGTGGCTTGGGCCAGTCACTCTCTCTCAGTCCAACTCACTTCACAGGGTTGTTATTGTAGGGAAAATAGGAGGAAGTAATACATATACAGGGAATTTGTCCCTATAATAAAGGCATTTAAATTCACATCAAGTTTTGCATTTGAAATGCATACTGTAAGGCTGCTGATGGCAGCATTAAATAGTATTACCGGGATATGATGATGCTAAATTCTCTTGATGTGATGGGAATCACTTTCTTCTCATCTGAAAACTTAAAATGAAGTTGGCCCCTTGCGTTTCACAGTGAAAGGTTCAAAACAGCTAAAATGCCCTACATTTCAAGGCTGCTATTGATTACACTTTTATTTGGTCTTTGTATGGCACTTCAGAATGGTATATTGGACTTTCTATGAAAGTATATTGGTATATTGGACTTTCCTCTACAACCATAGTAAATACATGGCAATTGTCAAGTGCTGCTAACAATACCCAGGTATGCTGCAACTGTGGAGTCCTCGGTGCTCTCTGAGCTTGATTGTTTTCGTGCAGACATTTCATTACCAAACTAGGTGACATCATCAGTGTTGGCCTAGTTTGGTACTGAAATGTTTTCCAAAAAAAAGTACCAAGCTCAGAACGCACCAAGGACCCCATAGTCCACCCATGAGCTACAAATAGTCTATCAGTAAGTTACAATTGTGGTAAATGCATATTGGTCACACAAAGGTGTGAACAGGGCTTCTATTTAGGATTGACAATTTGCAAGGTCCCACAGTGGACACCAATGGATAGTAGCTGGTTTAGGAATGAAGGTTCCCCCATCTGAACATCCTCTATTCTGATACAGATACAGATTAACAGAGTTATCTGTATCTGGGACCTTGTAGGTCATCTAGTCCAACCCCCCCACCCAAGCAGACCCTACATCATTTTTGACAGAGGGCAGACCAGTCTCTTCTTGAAAGCTTTCAGTGACTTCTGAATGTGAGGTGTTCGATTGGTTGATCGCTCTCACTGTCAGAAAATTTATCTTTATTTCCAGGTTGAATCTCTCCTTGGTCAGTTTCCATCCATTATTCCTTATCTGGCCTTCAGGTGCTTTGGAACATAGCTTCTTCCCCTCCTCTCTGTGGCAGCTGCTCAAATATTGGAACACTGCTATCCTGCCTCCCCTGGTCCTTCTCTTCACTAGACTAGCCATGCCCAGTTCCTGCAACCGTTCAAGATAGGATGAGTTGAGTTCAGTGGCGGGATTCATTTTTTTTTTACTACGGTTCTGTGGGTGTGGCTTGGTGGCGTGGCAGGGGAAGGATACTGCAAAATCTCCATTCTCTCCTGATCAGCTGGGACTCGGGAGGCAGAGAAGAGATGGGGGCGTGGCCAGTCAGAGGTGGTATTTACCGGTTCTCCCAACTACTCAAAATTTCTGCTAGCAATTCTCCAGAACTGGTCAGAACCTGCTGAATGCCACCTCTGGTTGAGTTAGGTGTTAGGACAGAAGACGTAGCAAAGAATGAGATGCCTAAGACTGGAGTAAGATGTGCTGAAGGGTCTTCATTTTCCTGTCCATTGTCCTCCTTTTCTATCTTTATCCATTATTCACGGGTAGTCCTCAACTTATAACAATTGATTTAGACTGTTCAAATTTACAACAGCACTGAAAAGAGTGACTTATGAATGTTTTTCACACATATGACCATTGCAGTATTTGCAGAATGACATAATCGAAACTCAGATGTTTGGTAACTGATTCATATTTATGACGGTTGCAGTGTCCTGGGGTCATGTGATCCCCTTTTGAGACCTTCTGACAAGCAAAGTCAGTGGAGAAGCCAGATTCACTTAGCAACTTAACAACTGCAGTGATTCACTTAACAACGGTGGCAAGGAAAGTCATAAAATGGGGCAAAGTTCACTTAACTGACTTGCTTAGCAACATACATTTTGGACTCAAATGGGGTCGTAAGTCAAGGTCTACCTCTATTAGTAACTGCCATGAGGTCAGTTGCATAATAATTTATTTTAGGGCAACTGCTAAACATCTGTATTGTTTACAGTGCTAAAGCCATCTGATGTTCCCTGACTTCATACTGGCAAAACAATGACTATAATTCCATCGCTTTATACTTGCCAAAATAGTAACTTTTAGGACAGAACCAAAATAACAAAGCAAAACAAAAGTCTTAGCATCTATCCAGCTCACTGTTGTTTACACCAGCAATGCTGGAGGAGGATTATGAGAGTGGAAACCGAACAGATCCAAAGGTTATTAAATTAAGAAAGAGTCAGTTGGCCCCTTTTCAGTTAGATTCCCCCCAGATATAGTTACAAACACCAGAGAATGGGACTAAACGTGGAATGTTTGAGTTACAGCCCCTTTTTGAATTTGTAATTCTAAAATAAGAATATTTGGTGAGTCTAAATCCCTCTGAAATTTGTGGGATTTCAACAGATGTTTAAATTACAAAGTATTTGTCATTCCCCAGATTCCAATCTTAATGATATTTATGAAAGCACGAAGAAAAGATGCCAGAAAATGAAGATTAAACCTCCTTTTGGCTTTATTAAATTTGGAACTATTGAGACATACACATTTTTTTAAAGCATTAAAACGGGGCAGAAAGAGTAAGTTAACCAAAGGCTACAATGAACATAAAGGGGACTCCTATAATTGCAGACAGAACAGGAAGGGTAAAAGGAAAAATAAAACTTTAAATCCTTTCCCTTGCATTCCCTTGCTTCACTAAGTCTGCATGTAAATTAACTGACATTCCAGTGAAACATATTTGATTGAAAATCCACTGAGGAATATAAAGTGACGGATGTGGAAAGCTAAATCGCCCAAGGCAATTTGTGAGACTAAAATAGCAGGAAGGGAAAGAGTTAAGTAATACCTCTCCTAGTCTGTTTTTTTTCCTGATTAGATTGTGAGTAACACAGTTCAGTCCTCAGGCACTCCAGCCTCAAGAGCAATATGTTTCATGGATTCATAAAGAGACCTTGGAGGTCATCAAATCCAACCACCCTGCCTATGGCAGGAGTCCTTATACCATTCTGGAGAAATGGTTTTGCCAGTGATGGGATTCAAATAATTTAACAAACTGTTCTCTGCCCTAATGGCTAGCTGGATGGGTGTGGCCAGGGTGTGTGACAGGCAGCACTCAGCCTCCTGCATCCCACAGGGAGCAAAAACAGACTCTGGGGGGTGCCCCCCCACATTTTGGGCCTAATAGGCCTCCCTGCACTTACCTGGGAGCCAAAACAGGGCATATGGGCACCCCTGGAAGGGACAGGGCCAGCCAGCAATTTAACAACCGGTTCACTCGAACCAGCCCAAACCGGCTGAGTCTCACCACTGGTTTTCTCCAATCTTTTCTTGAAAATCTCCAGCAATGGAGCATCCACAGCTCCTGGAAGCAAGCTATTCCATTGGTTAATTGCTCTCACAGTCTGGAAAGTCCTCCATATTTCCATATCTCTCTCTTTGGAGTTTTCACCCATTGCTTCTTGCCTGACCTGAGATGCTACGGTGAGTAAGGGTCAGGGTTTACTACCACGTACATTTCAGGTTGTGAGTTAGTTCACTTTGTCATGTAAAAAGGAGGTTCAACAGATGGTAGGAGATCATTTTTCACACATACACAAACACACCCATTTCTGTGGAGGTCGAAGGAATTCCCACACATACAAAGAAGCCACATCAAACACTGCATTTTCACGAGGTGAGAGTAATATAGGGCAGCCCCCCCTCCCATACCTTGGTATTAACATGCCTCAGTTACACCTTTCCCCCCCCCCCCTGCAGCATCTCCATGAAGTTGCTTCATCTTGTGGTCAGATTCTTAGCTTTACCAATAAGAGTAAGCTTATCCTTTTTCTTCCCCTTCCATCGAAAGACAAATGTGCAAAATCTGTGACATTTTCTCTTTAGCAGGGAAAGGTGTGATTTGAATCGGGGGCAATCGCGCTGACCTTATTTTCTGTTGAATGGGTGTGGCGTCACCTGCCAATTTCAGCATTTCCCTGTCATGCCCCGCTGCCTGGCAATTAATATACATTCGTTTCTGTAGAGTACTAAGGTATGGACTTGGGGGAAGTGATGATGTTACCTGGCTGGGTAATGAACTGTCTTCAAGAAAACCACCAGGCTCAGAGAGTACTGAGGTCTCCACACTCTTGGTTCCTCCTTTGTCTTAGATCAGTGTTTCTCAAACTTGGCGACTTTAAGTCCTGTGGACTTCAACTCCCAGAATCCCCCAGCCGGCTGGGGAATTCTGGGAGTTGAAGTCCACAGGACTTAAAGTCGCCAAGTTTGAGAAACACTGTCTTAGATGATCAGTGCTGGAGTTGCCCCATTTTTGCAATCTCCTGCAAATGAATCAGTCCGACTTCTCAAACCAGCACAGCAGCCCCATTTGTCTAAATGTTCCTATTTGGCTACTTCTGCTCACAGGAACCTGAAAAGCCTTCCCATCCTGCAAAGCGAAGCCAATCTCACTTTGACTTTTAACCTTTGAAATTCTTTGAATTCAGCTGAGAAGGTCCAGCTGATTGCACCTTATCCTTCCCTGCCTCCCCCACTTCTCCGAGCAACAAACAAAGAAACAAGTTTGTAAAGGAAATGTGGGTCAGCCTACTTTTAAAAAGAGAAAGTGTGGTGTGACAAAGGAGAATTACGCCGTTTGTGGTCTTTTCTTCCCTCCAAAATTTGCACCAGTTTTCTTTTTAATTCAGTTTGTGAGATTACATTCTAGAGGAGTATCTTTTTGCATGAGTTCCCAAGACTAGAAGCCACAGTCTCCAAATGTTGGCCCAAAGTCAACCAGCCACCTTTCGTGGCTAAGGAGGGACTAGAATTCCCAAACTCCTGGTGAGTGGCCCAGAATCCCCCATCCAGCTTCAATGGCTAAAGCAGAACTAGAACTCAATGTCATCTGCTTTCTATGTCTTAACAATTAGACCAAACTGGCTCTTTCAGATAAAATAATTCCTCGAGTCATTGTGTTCAAAAATTAAATCTTTTTTAACGGAGTCTGTCTCCATAGTTTTGTACCTTGGAGTGGACAACCGTTTATCTGAAGCCTTATAGGGTTATCAATCAATCAGAATAGGGTTGGAAGGGACCTTGGAGGTCTTCTAGTCCAACCCCCTGCTCAAGCAAGAGACCCTACACCAAGAGTTGGGCTTCCAAGTCTGTTATTCTGAACTGAGGAAGTCCTCTTCCTCTGAACTAGGATATTCTTTATTCCCAAATAAAAGCTAGAAACGAAACACAAAGCCTTTGGGCTTTTCAGTGTCTCTCTTTTGAGTTTCTCCCTAAGAGTCTGTAGAGATTCTCAGTCACCCAGGTTATGGTTGTCCCAAAGGTGCTTTTTTTTTTCAAAAAGCAATTGGACTTTCTGATTTTTTTTCTTTTGAAGACGTTTCGCTTCTCATCCAAGAAGCTTCTTGGGCTGACAGGACGTGGAAGAATGGAAGGATTTACATTCCTTGCAGGCAGCTAATCCTTTGCATCCTTTTAGAGGGTCCTTGAAGCACTTGGAGGTTTATTTGTGTCCTCAGGTCACCTGAGTAATGGGAATGGTTCCTGTAGTCTGCAATTTTTTCCCCTCTGGAAATCCGTTCCTTATTCCCACACCATTCCAAAGGGGTTCATCCCAAATTGTATAGCTCAAAAGTCTGTAGAGAGTTCTCAGTCATCCAGGTCTTGGTTTTCCCAAAGGGGCTTTTTGGGCAGAAGGCAACTAGATGTGCTTGGTGTTCTTTTTTCTTTTGAAGGCGTTTCTCTTCTCATCCAAGAAGCTTCTTCAGCTCTGACTGGATAGTGTCAGACTTCTTCCATTCCCCCCACTATCCTGTCAGAGCTGAAGAAGCTTCTTGGATGAGAAGAGAAACGCCTTCAAAAGAAAAAAAAAATAAGCGTCCAGTCGCCTCAGGAAAAAAAGCACCTTTGGGACCTTTCTCCCTCAGCAAAGTCCAGTCATATTTTTTTTGTATGATTTAGGAAATAAAACTTTGCCACCATCCCGGGCTGCGGGGGGGGGGGGGGGCTGGACCACAGCTGGCGCCGCCGCGGGCACACGCACGGAGGAGGAGCTCTTCTCTCTCCCCCCCCCCCACGCGCGCGCGTCCCCGCTCGCCCCAATGCCAGAGTTCCGCCGCAGCGGGGGGGGGGGGAGGGAAGGGACGAGGCGCGTGCGCCGGCCACTTCCTTGTTTTCCTCACGTGACCGCGAGGCGCGGCGGCGAAGCAGGAGGACGAGGAGAAAGTGGGCGGGCCGCGCGTTGGTAAATCATCCTCCTCCCTCCCTCCTCTGTCTTTAAAACAAAACCCCACCAGAGCGCATGCGTCGCTGGAGGCATCAAGCGAACCCGAAGGAGAGAGCGCCTGCGCGTTTATGCCCGCGCTCTTTCTCTCTCTGACTCCGGAGTAGGCGGGGCAGGCGAGCAGGCAGGCGCGTGCGTTTTGCTGCCCCCGCCCGCCCGCTGGCGGAGGCGGCTGCAGCAGGCGGCGCGGGAGCGCGCGCGCGCGTGGAGGGAGGGAGGAAGAGGCGCGTCTGGAGAGCGGACGGACGGACGGGCAGGCTCGGCGGTCTTGCTCGGGAGGTTGCAGCCGGGGTCTCCGTTCTCCTCCTCCTCCTCCTCCTCCTCCTCCGCTGCTGTTGCTGATTCCCCCCTCGCCGGGTCCCTCCTCGCCCCCACGCTCCATCTTGGGGGGGCGCAGCGGAGGGTCAGAGGGGGCGCCTGCGCAAGTTAGTAGCTCTGGGGAGAAGGGGAGACCCTCCTGCAGCAACCCCGCCAAGGGGGTGGTGGTCCGTCCCTTGCAAAGCAGTTTCCAACCCCACCTCCCCAGTTTCCAGGATGGTGGGTGGGGAGGGGGCGCGACTCAGGCCAAGAAGCAAGATATGGATTTCTCCTATTTTGGGGAAGGGGAGATGCCAAGGAGCTGCTGTAGTACCCTGGAAGCGCGACGTCTCTCTCGGGGCTGGAGAGGAGATCTTGGCGGAGCGCCCCTTCCTCTCCTGCCCATCCCACTCCTCTCCTTCCCTTTGCTGGGACCAGGAGAGATCCAGGAGCTTTCCGAAGCTGGGAGGGATCACTTTGCATTTTTTTTGCAAAAGGGGAGGGGTACATGGCTGGACCTGGCACTGGGCTGGCAGCTGAATTTAATTTATTTTATTTATTTTGTCAAGCATGTGTAAGATAACAGCTATAAGTATAAACATAATTCTGAATACAGAAAATGGATACAAATTAGTGGGGACAGTAGGACAGGGATGGTAGGCAGGCTGGTGCTCTTATGCGCTTGTTGGCAAAGTATTGGGGGGGATAGTTGGGGTGAGCCTGGGACCCGCCCCCCTTTGGGGAATAGGGGCTCTGAGACAACCTGAACTGCTCCTGCTGACTTTGGGTGGTGGAAGAAGAGCTGCTCTGAGTCAGACAGACGTGACCCAGGGGAGATGGCTCCCCCACCCCACCCCTAGTTAGTATAATCTCTACCAGGAAGGGCATCCTGCTTCTCTTCTCTTTCCAGCAGGCTCCCACTGCAGTCAGGAGCCCAGCTGATCTCCCCTCCTTGATGCCCTGCCTTCTTGTTTAATGCTCTCACTCTCTCCTTGTCTCTCCTTTCTTCTCCTTGTGGCTTTTCGACTGTCCCCGTGGGGCAGGATCATGCCGGACCAGATCACTGTGTCGGAGTTTATTGCTGAGACGACGGAAGATTACAATTCCCCAACCACGTCCAGTTTTACCACCCGGCTACAGAACTGCAGGAACACCGTCACGCTGCTAGAAGAGGTACAGTACATCAATACTTGTCCTCTCCTTTTCGGTTTGCGGGTTGCTGCCTTGTGTTCTTCGTGATTGTGACATGTGTGCTCTGGACAATAAGGGTCTCCGGGGTCTCCTGCACCCTTTTGAAAAGCTCAGAGGCTGCATGCTCTCTCTTCCATATCCTGCTATTTATTTTGCATTCATGATGACACTAGGGGCAACAGAGGCAGGATTGTTTGTCCATATAATTACACAGAGGAAATGGTTGTATGGAATGAATGAAGCTTGGTGTATCTTTGGCACAGGTGAACAGTAAATAATTAGTGGCAAGGAGTGGAGGAAATTGCTCACAAATGCGGAACTCCAGCAAAGGCACTGATGAGAAGTTGGAAGATGATGAAAGTAAAGGAGGATGCGGTGTGGTGGGTTATTTTGTGGCAGTAGTAACTTGCTCAGTCTAATCCATTTCCCCCAAAATTAAATGTCATGATTAACATAGATATAGGTGTCATTCTTGACTTCTGCAAAATATATGTGTGGAATGGACTGTGCAAAATCTTGCAGACCAGAGGCTTTGTTTTTCAATAATGCATAGTAGAAGACATTTCTGCAAAATGAAGCAAAACTAATCTCTTTCATTTTTCTGTCCTGTCATTTATCCGTATCATTCCTTGAATCGTTATCCCAGCATCTTACAGCCATTGATTTTAACAAGGCTATCGAATTAAGCTGGTAGTTTTTCTGGCATCATTTAAATTATTGCTGGCAGAAAATGTTTTCTGGCCTTCTTGAAAGAGCTTTAATTCCCTGACACGGAGATTGCCCTGATAACGTTTTTCCTTTAGGGAAGATAAAATGACATTCTGAAAGATTGGTGGTAATTGTGTCTTCATTCAAAGATGTCTTGCTTAAAGCCATTTTAATGTTGTTAACTAATTGGGTAATAGAACCAAAGGATAAGATAAATGTCGTAAGGATGTCTTGTTGGAAGAATGGTATTGTTTCAGAATTATAACTTTTACTGTGCTGTGTCAGTTTTTGCTGTGTAAGTACTCTTTTGTACAATTTCCCAAATAGTGAATGTAGCCAATCAAATGCTCCTATTGCTTGTTCAGTCAGTTTAAGGGAACAGTCTGTTATGGGGGGTTGGTGGGTTTGGACTTGAATCCCCTTGGCTGGCTCTTCCAAGGTTTGTTGGGATCTGAATCAACAATCTTCACCGCTTCTTTTAAATCCCCTTATGTCATCTTTCAAGCTTTACTCTGAAAGGAGTTTAGTAAAGATGAAAGAAAATCAGAGCTTTGCTTTTCACTTCGACAAAAGATAATCACTCCTGCTGCTACCATGGATCTTTGGGTTTCTGATCCCCAAAAGATGTAGACAGGAGGGATTTAGAAATCATATGATCCTCTGTCATCTTGCCTGGATGGGGTGGGGTAGCAGCTGGAATCTGACAATTCAGGACTTTTTTTTCCTGGGTGACCTTCAAGCTTTCATAAAGTGCCTTTGAGGATTGTTGTTGTTTAGCAAGCGGTTTTAAATCCAGTTGCAACTGTGAAATGCTAAAAGACAGTATGTTACTCAAATAAACACTCTCGCCAGACAAAATGTATTCACAGTGGCCTTCTGTGTTAGCCGCATATACTAAGTGTATCAATCTATTAAAAGTTTACCCTTGGTGTGTGACTAGAATTTTTTTTTCCATTAGTTTTGTACTGAGCGGAAGAAAGAAACTGCTACATTTTGGCTAAAATGTGTTATGAAAGTATTTTCTTTAAGGCTGCGGTTTTAAGCATCTTGGGTAAAGTAAATTCTTGAAATAAATTGGATACAATTATTACCTCAGCATGTGTTCAAATCCTTGGGAATGTTCAGAACAGTGAATTCAGAGATTTTTTCTTTTTGAGAATGCTGAGAAATATTGTTGGACTAAGCCAGGATTTTTAAGACCAGGCAACTTCAAGATATGTGGACTACAATTCCCAGAATTCCTCATGCTGGCTGGGAAATTCTGGGAATTGAAATCCATGTATCTTAAAGTAAGGATTAGGACTTTATACCATGTCTTCTTACAGTAATTAATGCATTTCTTTTCTTTGGTTAATCATGGAACCTGTGTTTTCTAAGAAAATAATAAATATCAGTATTTTTTTAAAAAAAAAAATCACACACACCCCTTAACAAGAAAGCAAATACATGCCTTTTCTATTTTCTCTGTCAACAAATAAAATAAAGGGAGAAAGAAAGGGAAATAATGACACTCAATGGTTTTATTGATTGTCATTTGTTGTTGTTGTTGTTTAAGTAGCAAGCCAGATTGTTGATTGCTTGGTTATATAAAGACTTAATGATTTTCCTGTAACATTTTAAGGACTTAATTTTTCTCTGCTGGAGAAAAAAAAAACCCTCAAAATGGCCAATTGAAAACTATTTAGTGAAACGTTTGAAGCAGAAATGGTTGCAGTTGATAAAATCCGTACTCTACCTGCGAATTATATTTTTAAGAATAATTACCAGTACTTTTTTTTCAAAATAGTTCTATATCACTTGCTGAAAGATGTTGGGATAGAAAAAAAAATGCAGTAGTACTATATTTATTTATTTATTAAATGTATATGTCACTCATCTTAACTGTCAAGTGACTCCGGGCAGCTCACAGCATCCTAAAACAGCAAATAAAATATTAAAATTATTAAGTGATTATACACCAATAATCATGCACATAATTACACCAGGCAAAGATCTTTTTCTTCCTCAGGTGCCCATGTTGGTATTCTGATATCGCCAATATTGTTTGCCCATACTGCTCAAATGCCAAAGATTTTACAACATGGAGAAATGTAATGAGCATTTATTGGAAATTTTCTGTGTGATTTATTGAGATGTCTCCAAAAAAATAATAATCATATTGTCTCTAGTTTTCTCTTCCATATTACTCTGGCAACATTGGCTTATTGGAAGTACAGATAGTTGTCAACTTACCAACAGTTCCTTTTAGTGATGGCTCAAAGTTACAACTAGTGTTTTAAAAAGTGACACGAACCTTTTTCACACTTACAAACCAATGCAGCATCCCCATGGTCACATGCTCAAACTTCAGAGGCTTGGCAACTGACTCATATTTCTGAAGATTGTAGTGTCCCAGGATCCTGTGATCCTCTTTTGCGACTTTCTGACAAGAAAATTCAATGGGAAAACCAGTTTCACTTAACAACCGTGTTACCAATTTATTAACTTCAGTGATTCACTTGGCAAGAAAAGTTGTCAAATGAGGTAAAACTCACTTAACAAATGTTTCATTTAGCAACAGAAATGTTCAGCTCTGTTGTGGTTGTAAGGCTACCTGTATTTCAGAGCTTCAAAGAAGAAAGTTAGCATTTTGAATGGGACCAGATCCAAAATGGCTACCGTTTTTTTTTTTTTTTTTGCTGTCTAAGTGCATTTGGAACCAGTTCTCTGAAGCCTCTTCAGGACTTTGCCAGATTAGAGTTTATTCCCAAAGGCAGTAATCCATTGTGTAGACTGGTGTTTTCAAAGTTGGCAACTTTATGGAGGATGGATTTCAGCTTCCAGAATTCCCCAGCCAGCCTAAAACCTGAGATAGACTTTCCACACTTCAACTAATGGGGTGACCATATAAATCAGATGGAGGATGGCTGCGTGAATAATATGACCAGTTTCAGGTTATTGAGAAGGGGTATCCAGAAGACTGCTTTTAAACTGGGGTGTTGGAGAAGACTTTTAAGAATCCCTTGGACTGCAACGAGATCAAACCAGTCACGGGATCAATCCTGTCCGTTCTTTGGAAGGACAGATGCTGAAGCTGAGCCTCAAATGCTTTGGACCACAAATGAGAAGAGAGGAGTCCTTGGAAAAGACTGATGTTTTGAAAGATGGGAAGGCAAAAGGAGAAAGGGATAGCAGAGGATGAGATGGCTAGATAGAGTTATTGATGCAATGAACATGAATTTGGACAAACTCTGGGAGATAGTGGAGGACGGTGAGAGGCTGGCATGCTGTGGTCCAAGGGGTCACGAACAGTTGGTCATGACTTAGTGACTGAACAACAACAAAATCCAGAAGACCCATGTGTTGTAATTGATGGATTGATAGAACCGGGGTGGCACAATGGTTAAAATGCAGTATTGCAGGCTGCGCACTGCCAGCAGTTCGATCCTGACCGGCTCAAGGTTGACTCAGCTGTCTATCCTTCCGAGGTGGGTAAAATGAGGACCCAGATTGTTGGGGGGAAAGAGATTGACTCTGTAAACTGCTTAGAGAGGGTTGTAAAAGCACTACGAAGTGGTATATGAGTCTTATTGCTATTGCCATAACAGGCATGCAGAGTTTGACACTTGGAATGTTTTCCATTCCTTTCATAATAAAGCAGCTCTGAGTAATGTGACCAGGAAGGAAGTATGGAGCAGACACCAATATTCTGAGCCCTTGCTTTGCTATGTCTCCCAATGGAATGAATTGGTAGGTTTTAATCCCCCCCCCCCTTTGTAGTTTCTATCCTGATCCAGTTTCTTTTTCTAATCTGATTTTTTTTCTTGCTGGTTTCTAATCCACACCAGTTTTGATCCGTTTGGTTATTTTGACAGTTTTGCTACCGATGGACATTTTACTCACATTCTTTCTGGCATTGCATTGGATTGGAAAGAAAAATAAAAAAGAATCTCTCCTTGCAGAAATCCAAAGCATAGCATTCAAATTATATAAAACAGAATTATGTCATATTTGTTTGACTCTTTATTCATTCCTGGTAATTATCATTATGCAGTTTGACTATGTACTTATGCATATCTATCTATGTATATATGTGTATATATTTAATATGTTATATGTGATTATATTATAGCTGATTATAGTGTAAATATAATTTGTGGGAATCCTGCTGAATGTGATCAAGTGCCTATTTCAGAGAATATCCTGTTTCATAAAACATCCAAACAGATGTTTCTGGAAAGTCTTACGTATAAGATATAAAGACAGTAAAATTTTTAGCTGTTTTGGATAGCATCTGGTATTCCAAAGGCATTTAAAATTAAAGGTAAAATACAGGTACTCCTCAATTTATGACCCCAGATGAGCCCAACGTTTTGTTGCTAAGCAAGATGGTTGTTAAGTGAGTTTTGCTCAATTTAATGACCTTTCATGCCACAGTTGTTAAGTCAATCACTGCAGTTAAGCTAGTAACACGGTTGTTAAATGAATCTGGCTTCCCCATTGACTTTGTTTGTTAGAAGGTCGCAAAAGGGGATCCCATGACCCCCAGGAAACTGCAACTGTCGTAAATGTGAGTCAGTTGCCAACTGTTCGAATTTTGATCATGTGACCAAAAGTTTACAGGGTTGAGAAATACTGTTTTAAAATTCATTCTTTCTTGATCAGTGTCAGAGTCTGGCATTGTATTCTGTAGTAGCTTTAATTTAAAGGGATGGGTAGTGTTATAGCTCTGTTTACCTGGCACCAACTCTTGTTAGTAATATGTGGGGCAGCTAAAAGTTCCTTATCTTAGTAGTACTAGTTGAGATTCAGCAGACAGCATCAAGAGTTCAAAATTATGCATTACACTGAGCTCTAATGTGGTGTGGTCTGTGTGATCTGTGAACCATGGTTAATGAAAGATGAGGGATCAACTTTAAAACTTGTGGACTTCAGCTCCCAGAATCCCTTAGCCAGCCATGATCCCCGATGTAGAGTATCATAGAGTATGAATCCATTCAGTTGTTCCAATTTTGAGAAACCGTTATACAAATCAAGGCCTAATGTAGAATGTGAACTCCGGCATAGTTGTATTTTGGAATTCTCTTACCTACCACAAAGTGAAAGGTGGTTTTCCAGCAATTTGTTTCATGAACATCATCTTTTAATCCTGGTTTTAAATTTGCTGTTGATTCTTATTGATTCTTCAAGCTTTGAGCTGCCCCAAACACAAACACTGCTGCTTTTGGGGGATTAAAAATAATTATTAACGATTTCTTATCAAATTTAAGCATGTTAAGTTCTAGAACATAGAATAATATGGTTGGAAGGGACCTTGGAGGTCTTCTAGACCAACCCTCTATCCATGGCAGGAGATCCTATACGATTCTGGACAAATGATTGAGCACCCACTACTTCTGGAGGCAAGCCAGTTCCACTGATTACCATATTTTTCGGAGTATAACACGCACCTTTTCCCCTCAAAAAAAGGCTGAAAATCTGGGTGAGTCTTATACACTGAATACAGCATTTTTTGCCTCCCAAAACCCCGCCCCTTCACCAAAATGGCTGTACATGGCCTGTAGAAGGCTTTCAGAGAGCTCCTGGAGGCTGGGGAGGGCAGAAATGAGCAAAAAATGGCCCCTTGTTTGCTCAATTTTACCCCCCTCCAGCCCCCAGGAGCACAGGCTATCCATGCCCCCTTTTTTTAAAACGAAAAACAGGATGTTTTTTGTTTGTCCCCCCCCTCCCCCCGAAGCACTCTGCAAGCTCCCAAAAAGCTATTCAAACTTTGGGAGGTTTGCAGAGTGCAAAAACTTTTTTAAAAAAAATTTCTTCTTCAAAACCTTGCTGCGTCTTATACTCCGGTGCATCTTATACTCCAAAAAATATGGTAGTTGTTCTCGCTATCAGGAAGTTTCTTCTTAGTTCTAGGTTGGTTCTCACTTTAATGCTCTTCCATCTGTTACTTCTTGACCTATCCTCGGGTGTTTTGGAGAATAGGCTGACCCCCTCTTATCAATGAAGGCAAATATACCCGTATGTGTCCCAGGATAATATCGCAGGATCCAATTTAGGTCAATCACAGGGACCAGAGGTTGTCTTCTAAGCTTTCAGACTCATGCTGGAGCCCATCCTCAAGAGAATTTCTCTCTCACTAGAATGTGTCATATTCTGGTGAGAGAGAAGTTCGCTGAGAATGGGCACCAACACAAGTCCAAAAACTCAGAAGACTGAACTTCTGGTCCTGGTGACCATCCCAGATTGGATCTTGACCCCTTCCCCTCTGTGACAACCCTCAAGTACTGGACAATTACTATCATATCACCCCTGAGTCCTTCTCTTCGTTAGACTAGACATACCCAGTTCCCTCGATCATTCATCATATAGCTTAACCTCCAGACCCTTAATCTCCTTTGTTGCTCTTCTCTGCACTCTTTCTAGAGTCTCAAAATCTTTTTTTGTATCATGGTGAACAGAATTAGATGCAGCACTCCCAAGTGTGACTTCACCAGTGCTTAAACATTTAAACAGGCTTTTAACTTGTAAAGAAAACATGAGAGGAAAAGTTTCCCATAAAATTAAATTTTGATGAAATGCTCCATTCTGTTGACAATAAAAGTCCTACTCTGTAGTTTTCTTTTTTTGCTTTCTGCAATTTGTGACAAAGGAGAGAGGAAACAGGATGTTGTAGAAGTTGAAAACTTACTGTTGGTATAATATCAAACAAATATGTTATACTAATTAAGTAATTCTTGAATCATTATTCTGAAGTGTGTCAACCCGGCAGTTTTTAGGCAGTGAACAATGCATATGTGTATTCAAATAAATATCATGTGCAATCATTTTCTTTCAGGATATGCAACAATAGTTAACGCCTCATCATTGAGGGTTCTTCAGTATAAATTACTTTTTTTTTCATGCACATTAGCATAGTCCTTTTAGTGTGCTAAATGAAAATGACATATTTCTTAAGCCAGTGTAGTTTGAATGTTTTAAGCATGCAACTATATGCGGCAATGGCTTTAAGGAAACCGAACCCAGCAGCAAATGCTACAGAGTGGGTTTACGTTGCACAATATTTATATTCATTGTTTTTTGTGACTATATTTGGTTGAGGCTCGCTCTGAAATTTTGCCTTTAGAGGTCTGCTGTGTGCGTGGGCCTGGTGTACGCAGGTGCCTCTAATCACTAGACATGCTTGCTACACATTTTCGTCTTCAGATTCCATGGCAGTGGGGCTATATAATACAAACTGAATTGAAATTCCACCTGGGTTTTACTTGAGGATGTTGGCAGATATGATTATGCAGTTTGTTGTTGTAATTAATACCTTTCTCCTACTGGTGTAGAAATGGCAGGAAGTATACTGTAAAGCAAGTCAGCCAATAGCAAGTTATGAGTTGGCTCTTTGGCTTAAGACTTGCAAGATTCGTAGGAGCAATGGGTTGATTTTTCCAGAGTTCTGTGTCCATGTGATTCTTTTCAAATAATTAATACCCTAAACAATTAGGAGGGGCACGATGGCTCAATGGTTCAAGACACTGAGCTTGTCAGCTGGAATGCTGAGTGTCACCCAATGGATTAGCTCCGGTCCCTTGCTGCAGCTCCTGCCCAAAAGCATGAAAATGCAAGTAGATAAAAAGGTACCACTTTGGTGGGAAGGTAATGGCGTTGTATGTAACTTGGTGTATAGTCATGCTGGCCACTTTACCATGGAAGTGTCTTCGGACAATGCTGGCTCCCTTGGCCAAGAAGTGGTGATGAATATACCTGTAGCATCAGACACGACTGATAGGGGGAAACTTTACCTTTTTACACAATTAGGAAAACCATACCTTAATCATGGAACTACTAAGAAGAAAACCACATTCTCACCAACACTAGCAGGGCAACCTATTATATATATTGTATGTTATGCTGCATTAACAAAGGGATGGAACCAAGATCACGTGAAGTGTTATTATACCACTTTATAATGCTTTGATAAGACCACACTTAGAATTTTGCATCCAGTTTTGGTCACTACAATGTAAAACAGATGTTGAGACTCTAGAAAGAATGAAGAGAAGAACAACAAAGATGATTAGGGGACTGAAGCCTAAAACATATAAAGAACGGTTGCAGGAATTGAGTATGTCTAGTTTAATGAAAAAAAGGGGTGACATGATAGTCGTGTTCCAATATTTGAAGGGCTGCCACAAAGAAGAGGGAGTCAAGCTATTCTCCAAAATACCAGAAGGCAAGACAAGAAGCAATGGGTGAAAACTAATCAAGGAGAGAAGCAACCTAGAACTAAGGAAAAAAATAGACAATTAGAACAATTAATCAGTGGAACAACTTGCCTCCAGAAATTGTGAATCCTCCAACACTGGAAATTTTTAAGAAGAAATTGTCTGAACCATTTGTCTGAAATAGTATAGAATTTCCAGCCTGAGGAAGGGGTTTGACTTGAAGACCTTCAAGGACCCTTCCAACTGTTATTCTGTTCTGTTCTAAATTGAAAGCAAAGGCCACTCCCTATCAGCACTGAAGATGTTACTTAGTTGTAATGAAAAGTCTTCAGGAAAACAAAGAAGATCAAAGACTTCAATCCTAAACTACATATATATTGCATTTGTGCTGATAAATAAATAAAGGGAGGCTAGTATAGATCTATTTCAAGCTATTTAGCTCTCATCAGCTAGCCATACCCTTACTGGGAATTGAACCTGGGCTGTATTACATATTAGGCAGTTGTATTAGCTACTAAGCCACAGGCTCTCCTCCTTTATCACGTTGTAACACAATACAGACCTATTTCCCTGGCTTAGCTGATAAAGGAGGAGAGCCTGTGGCTTAGTGGCTAATACAACTGCCTAATATGTAATACAGCCCAGGTTCAATTCCCAGTAAGGGTATGGCTAGCTGATGAGAGCTAAATAGCTTGAAATAGATCTATACTAGTCTCCCTTTATTTATTTATCAGCACGAAAGCAACACAAATGTAACAAGGCAACATTTAAAAAATGGCTTTCTGCCTGTATGGCTCCTAGGGTGGAGCTGAAAGGCAAATGGGAAGCAGTATGCTCCCTCCCATAATTGGGCATACCAGGGGTTCTGACACAACACACACACACACACACACACACACACACACTATTAGCATTTTCCTTGCATTGTGGTGATGGACAGTACAGCCAAAAATGGGATCATAATACTTAGATGATTTTAAAGGGACTGCTTTTGTCTCACAGAGATTTAAATACAGCTATTTATAGTTAATTATATATTTTTTGATTATAACTCTTGATTCTAAAACCATAGCTGTGTTTTGAGGATTTGTTTGACGTTTATTTTTATTTTTTTCAAAATGTAGATGTACAAAAGGTAAAGCATAGCATTACTTGAACACAACATGCTTCCCCACCCATGATCCCGATTGAAGTCTTAAATGAGGATTTAAGACTGTGGCAACACACACACACACACACACACACACACACACACACACACACACAAGATAGCATATGAATAGCTTGAAACCCAACCTTTCTTTCCTTTTCTATAGTAGTGTTTTATCTTATCCTACTGCTTGCTGGGAACACAGTGGCTCAGTGGTTAAGACACTGAGCTTGTCGATCAGAAAGGTCGGCGGTTCGCCGGTTTGAATCCCTACCACCACGTAACAGAGTGAGCTCCCATTACTCATCCCAGCTTCTGCCAAGCTACCAGTTGGAAAGCATGTAAAAATGCAAGTAGGAAAATAGGAACCACCTTTGGTGGGAAGGTAATAGCGCTCCGTGCGCCATTGGCGTTTAGTCATGCGGGCCACATGACCATGGTGACGTCTTCGGACAGCGCTGGCTTTTTGGCTTTGAAACATGAGATGAGCACCGCCCCCTAGAGTCAGGAACGACTAGCACATATGTGCAAGGGGAACCTTTACCTTTAGTGCTTGTGGTCAAATGCTAAAAGAAAAATGTTAATGCCCAATGAATGTTTAAGCAGAACATCCAGTTATTGTTAGGACAGAAAACAATTCGTTACAAAATAAAACTCAGTGTAACTAAACCAGCATATCTGTAGTTTTTTTTTTTTTTTAAAGAGAATGATTCATAAGAAGGGCAACAAATAGATGTGGGGGACGATTGCTAAATCACATTATAGTTATAATTAAGTCCCAGAAGCTGCCTGGACATGAATTTCCAATCTGAGTTGATAGCCACCAGCTGAATTCTTTCGTCTTTCTTCTTATCCTACAAACCCCAGATGACCTTTTGGAGAAGTACTTTGTTTTTTTCCTCTACACAACTGGAATTTCCCTCTCCTTTTGAGTCTGGCTTTTGTAAAAAAAAAAATGTTTTAAATGAACCACCAGAATCCTTCTGTAATTTGCTTTCCAAAGAAAAAAAAAGTTGCCTGATTATTTCCTAGAACTGAATGGCTTTCTCTCTTAAGTTTATTCTGCTGTGACTGTTTTCCAGTGAATTTGTTCAAAATTGAGCTGAGTCAGATAGAAGAAGTAGGGAAAATGTAGGTCGCTGGCTCCAACCTTAATGTCCTTCAGATCTATGGATTTTATTTTTAAAACGTCCGGCACTAGCCAAGCCACTGAGATATTTTGGACATTGATCTAGGATTGGAACCAGGGGCAGCATTATAAATAGGGAAAGGATATTGGGAAAAATGTTGTTTGAATATCTTTTATGGGGTCTTTGGTGCTTTCTGAGCTTGGTTGTTTTCTTGCAGCCTTTCATTACCCAACTAGGTAACATTATCAGTGCTAGTGAGTGTGGAGTTTCAATAAAGAAGAATATTTCTGACTCAAGGTTAAACTGTGGGGTCCTTGGTGATCTCTGAGCTTGGTTGTTTTCTTGCAAACCTTTCATTACCCAACTAGGTAACATCTTCAGGGCACTTCAGAAGGACTCAGTGCATCTTCAGCGCACCCAAGCACTGAAGATGTTACCTAGTTGGGTAATGAAATGTCTGCAAAAACTCATCCAAACTCAGAGAGCACCAAGGACCTTCAGTTCAACCCTTAGCTACAACTATTCACTTCCATTGATATATATCTTTTGCATTCTCACTTTTGAAATTCTGAAGCAAATGCTGTTAGACATAACAGTGTGATCAGGATGGATGAAAATAGATGATTTTAAAAATAAATTTTAAAAAACCCAGATTTCTTTTTAAAAATTTAAATCCGGTCTTTTAAATTTAAATCCATTTTTTTTTATATTTTTATGAAATTTATTTTAATAAAATGCTTTTGGAGTAAAAAAAAATCTATCTCAAGATAGTTTTCTATTTAAGATACATTAATAATTTAGTCTATTCAGCATGAAATGGAGCTTAGTTACGTAGCACGAGGCTGTATATTCTGCAATATTGCAGTCAGAGGAGGAGCCACTAAGGGACAGAGATGACAGTTGCTCTTTAAAAATCATGATTTAAATCTAGTTGATTTAAATCAAGCCTTTTTACTTGTGATTTAAATCATGATTTAAATCGTCTTTAAATCAAATCCACCCCGAGTGTGATAAAGACAAGTCTTTTCTTTCCTTTTCATACCAAAGCTACTAAAAAAGTAGATTGCTTCTGTTTTCCACTAAACAACAGTCTGTTTTGGCTAAGCCAGGGCAAACTGTAATGATATGAAAATGAACACATCCTGAGCTTGTCGGGGGGGAAAGGATGCAGAGCAGACAGATGGATGAACTTCTAAACCTCATCTTTCACAAAAAATCCTCTTTTTCAACTACTAGAATGTTGTGAGACCTTTTATTTCAAGAGGTCTTTTAAAAAATTCTGTGAATTTATACCGCGGCGAATGCTTTCATTCTAATTTGAAAAATAAGTTAATTACTATTGTTACTAAGGGCTGTAATTACAAAGAGCAACATTACAAAATATGTAGTGTGTTTTTTGGAAAAACGATGCTAGAGATTGTAGTTTCTAAGGTTTGGTTTACGTTTGCAGTCTCAATTTCTGCCAAATGAATTCTTCCTACGTCATGGTGGCATGGCTAACCCAGGATCTGATTCAGAGTCCTTGGTTTTTAAATCCACAGTGGATGTTTAAAATTTTAGAAAGAGTAAACTGACAATTGAACATATGGAAATTTGTTTCAAGTGATGCAAATCTCCCTCCCTTTTAAATGCCCATATGAAATAGAGCTCTCAGATCGTGTTCAAATACTGTATTTTTCAGATGTTGCTATTTTTGGTTATGATATTATAGATTGGTGTTATTATTTGATGGTTTTGTATATGTATCTTTTATATGCATATTAGTTTTGTATTCACTTTTTGGCTGTACTAGAACAAGGGAGTATTTTATCATGGTATCTGTATTTTTTTAAATACATTTTTATTGTTAACATATAAATATATAGAATACAGTATAATTGTCCTGTTGTCTCCCTTCCCTTTTTTCTGTTTTTGTGTAATTTTGGTTTTTTTCTAAAAAAAAAAAACTTTCCGTTTCTGAAATCTAACAAAATTTAAATGTTGCTATTTTTGACCGAACTGTATTTGCTTGAATAAAATGGATAAATGTGGGTGCCGCATATTTAACTTACTTTATTGCTCAAGAAAAAATAAATCTGCTTGTTACTTTCTCATGCTAAAAAGGATAACAAGTAAAGACTATACTATTAGATCTCCTCTTTTATAGAAAATTGGATATTGGGGGTAGTGATCAATTGGCAGGCAGGTTTGCAGATATTCAGAATTTTAGGTTTGGTAATGAAATACATGTTGTATTTCTCTCCGGTTTTTATTCACACCTCCCAAAATGCGGTATCAGCAAGTTCTAAAATTATTATATTTCTAGACTTGGTTTGTGGCTTTTCATAATTAAGCAAAGGTGGACCTCAATTTGTCAAGTTTGGAGTGGCTGAGAAGCTTAAAATGGAGATAATGTTCATATGAAGTCCTTGGTGCTCTCTAAGCCTGGTTGTCTGCTTGCAGACATTCCATTACACAACTAGAGAATCATCATTGCACAATATCCATGCAGTACACAGTGCTTGTATATAGCAGGGGTGTCAAACTCGATTTCATTGAGGGCCGTATCAGGGTTGTGTTTAAGTTTGGGGAGACTGGGGGGGGCATGGTTGGGGGGGCATGGCCAGCTTGGCATACAGCAGCTTCATTTTTGGCTGCGACAACCTCCTGCAGCCCCCCCCCTGAAGGGGGTGTTGCAGCCGAAAACGGAGCCCTGGAGGGCCACGCACAGCCCTGCTGAGCTCCATTTTCGCTGGCTGGTCCTTCACTGTTTTCAGGGCAGCCCCATGGGCCAGATTTAAACACCCCGTGGGGCGGATCTGGTCCGCGGGCCTTGAGTTTGACACCCCTGGTATTCAGCATACACTGATGTGTTGCCATCCCTGAATTCATTTCCTATCCAAGCTACTGCACAAACAATGATAAAGAAGGTGAATGACATTGTCTAAATTGTTATTTGGCATTTGTATTTAATATTGAATTAATATTGGCTTGTTTTAATGTAGGTTAAAAGTTAATTGTTCTTTTACTTTATCTTGGTTAAGATTGTAATTCCCCCCCCCCCCCGAAATACAGGTAGTCCTTCGAATTACGACTGTAATGGAGCTAACCCATTTCAGTCGTAATTTGTGTGACCATTGTCAATCGGCTAACCCAACTCATATTACAGATTAATAGAGTTGGAAGGGACCTTGTAAATCATCTAGTCCAACCCCCCTCCCCCAACCAGGAGATCCTACACCATTTCTGACAAATGGCAGTCCAGTCTCTTCTTGAAAGTTTCAACTGATGAAGCTCCCACAACCTCTGAAGGCAACTTCTGTTCCATGGGTTGGTTGCTCTCCCTGTCAGGAAGTTTCACCTTATTTCCAGGTTGAATCTCTCCTTGGTCAATTTCCATCCATTTATTCCTTGTCTGGCTTTGAGTTGCTCTCGGCAAAATAGTTATAAAATATGGTCACGTGACTGCAGGACACTGCAAACAGATTTAAATGTGACCCAGTGCCAAGTATCAAAGTGCAGTGATGTGATTTTGGAAGGGGGGGGGAAACGGGACAGCTGCCATTATTTTGAATCTGGGTTGTAAGTAGATTCGGGGGGGGGGGCTGTCATAATTTTGAATAGTTGCTGAGCAACTGCTTTTAAGCCAAAAGCTATCTCTAGATACCATTGCTATGGAATTTTTTGTACATCACTTCCCTAGCACATTGGGACATAAGTGAAGTTGATTTATGCTGCTGCTTATGTTTTTCTGGATGAATAAAATTATATGCTACATCTCAAATTAGCAATTTCAGTAGCTTATTTACACACACACACACACACACGTATTCGTGAACATGTAATTGAAAAATGACCTTTACGAGGAAGTTTACTTTAAGGAGTTGCATTAATAACATATCTACGTCCCTTTTATCGTGCTACACTTAAAATTAATATTAAGATTGTATTTATTCCTTCAAAAATAAACTTTTGAAAACTGTTTGGTAGAAGACGATGGGACTGTCTTATATTTAGAGTTTAGAAAAATATAACTAAGATTCAGAAGTGAAATCTACTTAACTTCGTTACTGGTTCGCAAATGTGAGCGTACATGCGCGTTCGCTCTGTTTGCACATGCCACCTTTGCATGCGCAGGACCTTCTGCGCATGCGCGTAGTGTCAAAAACGGATATGATGTCTGGGTGGGTGGGTGGAGCCTGCTGCTGAGCGTACCTTAAAGGTAAGTAGAACGGGGGGGGGGGGAATCTACATCTAAACATCCATAGTTTTTAGCATTGTAGTTTTTTTCTATCTTGATGTTCATTATTCCTTAAATCAGTGTTTCTCAATCTTGGTCAGATGTGTGGACTTCAACTCACAGTTTTTTAGACATAATGGAGGTCAACTCCCAGAATTCCATAGTCAGTCACGCAGGCTCGCGAATTCTGGGAGTTGAAGTCCACACATCTTAAAGTTGCCAAGATTGAGAAAGACTGTGCTGCACGTTCATTTTGGTGATTAGCAGATGGTAATTTCTTTTTTTTTTTAAATCATTTGTCCAACCTAATATTTAAAAAAAAATCCTTAGCCTGAACAAGCTGGTCATATTCCTGCAATCTGAACATTGCAGATTGGCCTCATGTGTATTTTTAAGTAGCTGACAAATATGTATCTTAAGGTAGGTGGAAGAACGCTGCTCATGTTGATCTTCAAAAATAGAAGAACAAAAGACTTTTGAAGTATCCCATGTTTCAACCTGTTCCTCCCACATCTTACAGCATTAATCCATGAGCTAAAATTCTTTTTACCTCTGACTAATTTTGTTATCAGTAAAGACAGCATTTTAAAATAAATCCTTACAGGAAATCTGTTTTTGCTATACCTTTCAGGTAAGGATTGTTATTCTGATTTTGTAGGTATATGAAATTTATGTTGTGCAACAGTTTTTACACAAATGTAGGTTGACTTTGGCTAATCACCAGGAGACTGTGAGTTCTAATCCCACTTTAGCCATGGAAATTAGTTAGATGACCGTGCGCCAATCACCAGGCGACTCCGAGTTCTATACCCACCTTAGACATGAAAATCAGCAAATTTGGCAATTTTTCTTTTTAAGTCAGGTTTTTCAGTTTTAAAACCAATGGTTTTAGACAACGGTTACAGCTTTCTCTCACTTTGTTGTGATGCTGTTTAACTTTTGCTTTCCCTGTTTTTGCCGTTTTATCTGCTGTAGTTGTTTTTCCTCCAAGCTTATTGCTACTCGTAGATGTAAATGAACATAAGCCATTTCCAATGGTTCCCATCTGCTAACAGAACAGAATCTGCCAACAGAATGTTTTTTTCTACTCACGTATCATCCAGATGTGTCTTGAGTAGTTGGGGGCCCTTTGGATCAAATTGGAATATTGGGGAAAGTGTGTGTGTGTGTGTGTGTGTGTGTTTGCAGGCTAGCAGGAAGAAGAACAATGAGCAAGTCCCCTTAGGTGAGCAGAAATTACCCATCTAATATTAGTATGAAAATATCCGATGAAATTGTTGTTGAGCGTGAGTAATGTTTTAGGTATAGCTGTGTGTAAGAATTGTGTTGGTTTTTTTAAAAAAATAGTGTCATGATGGATACCAAACATGGTTGGCAATTCTCCAAGTTCATAAACAGTCTGGAAAGAAATGTGGTGACACGTTTTAAAGTCAACCAAATAGATAGATGAATGAATGTAAGAACTAGGGGTGACATGACAGCAGCGTTCCAATATTTGGGGGGCTGCCACAAAGACGAGAGGTCAACCTGTTTTCCAAAGCACCTGAAGGCAAAACAAGGAAGCAATGGATGGAAACTAACTAAGAAGAGAAGCAACCCTGAACTAAGGAGACATTTCCTGGCAGTGAGAAAAACCAACCTGTGGAATGGGTTGCCTTCAGAGGTTATGAATGCTCCATCGCTGGAAGTTTTTAAAGAAAAAATTGGACGGCTATTTTTCCAGATTGGTATAGGTCTCCTGCTTGAGCAGGGAATTGGATTAGAAAACCTCCAAGGTCCCTTCTAACTCTGCTATTCTATCTCTCTGGCCAAAATATCTTCATTTTGTGCCAAATCATTGGTTTTTATGTGATTTACAAAAAGCTTTCTATGTTTGGGAAAATCCTAATTACTGTAGTGTCTTCTATGGTTACTAGCGATCCACGGAAGAGTGGAATAGTTGGGCAATTAGGAAAGTAGGTTCGGGTTTTCAAATACCTTTGAGAGTGATTATATCTTTAATTTAACATCTTTTAAAATTATACCACTCATTAGTTTTTTTTTCTTTTGTTCTATAAGCCATGCTTTGGGACATAAGTACTTATCCCTGATTAATCTATTTAAATGGAGGTCTGTTGGAAGCAGGGAATATAGATTTTATTTCCAGTTGGTATTTGTATAAAGTTACTAAGATTGCATTCTGTGCACACATTTAACGGAGGTTAAACAACATGCTGTCCTACAATACTGTCTCTATAGTTATCTCTATTTAGCCATGTAGTATGACTGTATTACTATCATCCTTCTCATACGTTCCACTACCGTCTCTTATTGCAGGGGTGTTAAACTCACGGCCTGTGGCCCGGAAGCATTACGCATTAGCTATGCCCATTCCCATTTTAGCAAAGGGGGAGGGGGAAGTTGCGATATGTCCAGTAACAACAACGTATCATTGCAAGACCCCTGTCTTATTGTATCCGTATTATGATTATTATTACTTTGTTGTTTTGCATGTACACTGAGAGCTTATGCACCGGAGACAAATTCCTTGTGTGTCTATCATACTTGGTCAATATTCCTATTCTATTCTATTCTATTCTATTCTATTCTATTGGGTCTCTTCTGGTCTGTACATGGATTGTGCAATTTGCTGGATTTAAATGAAATGTTTTTTGGGATTTATGAACTATATAGTGTATGTAGCTGATTTCGCTCTATTCACTCTTTACTATACCATTAAAAAGACCTTAGCTAGGTATGTATGTGGTCCGTTTAAACACGTTGTGCAAATGTAGCAGCTCATACGAGGCTACATTTTCCCAAAGTTTAAAGACAGTAGCAGTTATTGTTTGAGCCTTATCAGAGCTAAGTAGATTTGATTTATGATCTTGCTACCACCACAGGTGATTTTTTTAAAAAAATGTTTGTTTTAAAGAATGCCTTAGATATGATTATAACAGCACAAGTAATGAAGTAATAGGGCAAGACTGGGATTCGACGTAATCTGTCAGCCAGTATCTTTACTCTCAAGTCTTTTTCAGCTTCAGTTATTTTCTTGACTTGGAGTTTAAACTGTTGTTGGCATTTACAGTAAAAGGAATGACTTTGCAACCAATGTGTTTCCAGAACACAGTGACACATATGCGTGCTTTTGGAGTTGAGTATGTGAATGACATGTGTGCATTTTTCCCCTTTGATGCTATGAAGTGTTGACCTTACAAATTCTTTATGAATCACAAACAATTTTACAGCATTTTTGACTGCATATTCATGTATTGGGAAAAAAGAATGTTCAACTTCTGTTTCTTTTTTTTCATGAAGCAGATACTGTAGAACTTCCTGTTGTTAGTCATTGAATTGTTATACAGCATCATGTATGTGCATAGTTACAAGTAGTTTTGAGTGTAGATAGTTGTTCTGACCTAGGATTCCCAAAAGCATGAAGCCAACTCCTCGTCCCAATAAAACCTCTTTTATTTAAGTTAAAGAGAATTCTTCTCCAGCAAAGTCCCGGCAAACAGTCTTTCAAGAGATTTCACAACTACAGACCTTTATCAGGCTTGGAGAGCTGCCAGGCCGATATCTTCCAAATGCCACGCTGTAGCCGACAATACTTGGCAAGAAGTCAGGAACAGATCTTCACCCTAAGGAATTGAACTAATTATCTCCTGCAAACTCCCCTCCCCTTTCACTCCTCTTTATTCCCTATGGGAGGAGCCATTCACCGTCCACCTGTGCCTTTACTCCCGAGTTGGCCTTTGTTCCTTAGCTGTTCCCTTCTCCTGGCAACTGTGCATACGCACACTGGGAACAGGCTCTAGCTGTTCTTCTGCCCCACTGATGTCTGACCCCAAAGGCAGCTGGTAACCCTGGCCCCATCTCTGTCTCTGACGCAGAGCCCTCATCAGAGCCTTCCCCAGACTCTAGGATTGGCCCATGTCCTTCCCCAACCTTCCAGATCCCCTGGACGCTGGCGGGCTGCAACATTAGTCCTCAACTTACAACAATTCATTTAATGACCATTTCATAACACTGAAAAAAGTGACTTATGACTGTTTTGTACAACCATTGCATCCCCATGAACACATGATCAAAAGTCAGATATTTGGCAAAAAAATATTTATGAACCACTGTGGCACTGTCTTGGGATCTGTTGATCACAACTGGCTCATATTTATGAGCCACTGTTGTGGTTGTCCCAGGATCATGTGATCACATGTTGCGCTCTTCTCACAAGCAAAGTCAATGGGGAAGCCAGATTCAATTAACGACAGTATTACTAATAACAAAATAGAATAACAGAATAATAGAGTTGCAAGGGACCTTGGAGGTCTTCTAGTCCAATCCCCTACTCAAGCAGGAGACACGATACCATTACAGACAAATGGTTGTCCAATCTATTCTTAAAAACCTCCAATGTTGGACCATCTACCACCTCTAGAGGCAAGTTGATTCCACTAATTGTAACAGTCAGGAAATTTCTCATTAGTTCTAGGTTGCTTCTCTCCTTGCTTAGTTTCCACCCATTGCTTCTTGTCCTGCCCTCAGGTGCTTTGGAGAATAGCTTGGCTCCCTCTTTTTTGGTGGAAGCCTCTTAGATATTGGGCCACTGCTATCATGTCATCCCTACTCCTTCTTTTCACTAAACTAGATATACCCAATTCCTGCAACCTAACTTAAGAACTGCCGTGACTCTTAAAAGCTGTATCAAGAAAGGTCATAAAATGGGACAAAACTCACTGAACAACTGTCTCACTTAACAACAGAAATGTTGGGCTCAATTGTGGTGGTAAGTCAAGGACTCCCTATAGTAGATGGAGCAGAGGTATTTGTAAACCAGGGCAATTAAAAACTGATACTAACTAATTATAGTTAGTCCTAGAATTTCAACTGTAATGGATCCTTGATCATTATGGGCATAACTCATGTTGGTTATAAAACTCGAATTGACCTGATTTTACACCCTTTGTGATGGTTGTTAAACAAATGCTACAATTCTTAAGTGAACCAGTGAGTCGCTATGAATGCAGTTTTGCTGAAAACCAGAAGTAAATTCAATAGTTTTCAGCAACACTATTGTAAAATGCAGTCCTGTGATTATGGGATGCTGCAAGCAGCTCAGTTGTGCAGTCACGTGATGGGGGGGAGGGCGACCATTGGAACTTCAAATTTGGGTTGTACTTAACCCCGAAGTAAGTCCGTCAGAAATTCAAATGCTCACTAAGCAACCAGTCGTAATTCGAGGATTACCTGAGCAAATATAGGAGGAGAGCTATGCTACTGCATGGGAGCAAAACATCTGAAGGTGTTTTGTGACATGTTTTCAAGCGAGCAGATTTTATTATTTATCTGCTTTCCAAGTGAACCGCAGCTCACGAAACCTTCCGCCTTTTAATCACATTTGGTGATTTTAAAATCCGACTCTTTCTGATTTTTGACTTCTTAACGTAAATAGTGGTACAGAAAATTGGAATGAGTCATGTCTTGGTATGTCTTTACTCAATTTCAGGAAATTGTGGAAGAGTTTTAATCCATTTTACTCCTAATGAATAGGTTGTTAAGATAATTGCAATCTAACGAAGAAGACTTTTCTCAAAAAAATACCTGTAGGATGGAACAATTTGCTGCTTAACTACCTTAGAGTATCAGCTGGCTTTAAATTTATATGACTTTTAGAAAGTCAGTTTTTGAATTAATTATCTGTGGTGACAGTTGCTGTAAGAAACCTATGTTCTCTAAGATTCAGGAGAGGATAATGCTTATCATGTAAATATGAAGTTATCTAGTTCAGATATCCTCGACTTAATGACTATGGCAACTGACGCTTGGCAACTGACTCATATTTATGACGGTTACAGTGTCCTGGGTTAACAGAATCTCCTTTTGTGACCTTTGGACAAGCAAAACCAATGGGGAAGCCAGATTCACTTAACAAACTTGTTACTAACTTAACTGCAGTGATTGACTTAACAACTGTGGCAAGAAAGGTCATTAAATTGAGCAAAACTCACTTAACAATGGTCTCGCTTAGCAACAAAATTTTGGGCTCAATTGAGGTCATAAGTGGAGGACTACCTGTGTTTCAGCATTACGTTTAGATCCCTTTGGAATACCAGATGCTAAACTGCTGAAATTTTACTGTCTTTATATCTTATATGTAAGACTTTCCAGAAACATCTGTTTGGATGTTTTATGAAACAGGATATTCTCTGAAATAGGCACTTGATCCCATTCAGCAGGATTCCCACAAATTATATTTACACTATAATCAGCTATAATATAATCACATATAATATAATCAAATATATACATAGATAGATATGCACATAGTCAAAGTGCATAATGATAATTACCAGGAATGAATATAGAGTCAAACAAATATGACATTATTCTGTTTTGACAACGCTTTGGGTTTCTGCAAGGAGAGATTCGTTTTCATTTTTCTTTCCAATCCAATGCAATGCCAGAAAGAATGTGAGTAAAATGTCCATCGGTAGCATAACTGTCCAAAATAACCAAACGGATCAAATCTGGTGTGGATTAGAAGCCAGCGCCTGGGGGGGGGGGGGGATCAGATGAGAAAATGGAACTAAATCAGGATAGAGACTGCAAGGAGAAAAAAATAATAAAACCCACCAATTCATCCCATTGGGAGACATAGCAAAGCAAGGGCTCAGAATATTGGTGTCTGCTCCATACTTCCTGGTCACATGACCCAGAGCTAAGTTATCATTAAGGGAATGGAAAATATTCCAAGTGTCAAACTCTGTATGTCTGCTATAGCAATTGCACTTCGATTTATATACTGCTTCACAGTAACTTCACAGCCTTCTCTAAGCGTTTTACAGAATGAAACAAAAGCAATATGAGTGGTGCCCCCTGTGCATACATGCGCAACCACCCTCAGCTCAACCCCCTCCCCCCATGTGCGCAACCCCCCCACACGCTCTGTTTTGGGCCTAGTAGGCCTTCCTGCAGCCTCCTGAAACCAAAAACGGGCCGCGGGTGGGCGCCCCCTGTCCCCCGCATGCGTGCGCAACCCCCCCACCCCCATGCATGCGCACACATGTCCTGCATGTGCCCTGCTCCCCGCACATGCACGGCAGAGACCGGAAAAACAGCTGGATGGCGGGTGGCATGTGCACCTGCACGGTAGAACTGAACTTGGGTGATGGCTCATGTGCCTGCAGAGAGGACTCTGCATGCCACCTGTGGCACGTGTGCCATAGATTCGCAATCACGGTTCTAGAGAGGAGAAAATCACCAATTAGTTTTGAACAGCAAGTCAGTGGAAAAGACAATCTTTGAAATGTAGAAAAGAAATCAGTTAAGGGTATATTGTAGGATGATAGATCAACGTAGACTACTCAAGTTGTTACCAAGAGCATGATGACGTGTAGGGTTTTTTTTGGGGGGGGGAAGAGTCGGTTCCGGGCTGCTGCTACTGCCGGTTTGCTGCACATGCGCGCTTGATGTGTGCAATGCGTGCATGCACAGTACTAAAAAATGCTTCTGCGCCTGTGCAGAAGCCAAAAACAAGATGGCAGCGCCAGGAAAATCTGTTTGGGGGCATCGCAGGCCAAATTACTACCTATTCAGCTGAACCAGTCCGAACTGGTAGGAACCCACCACTGGTGGCGGGGAGATAATATGGACTTCTAAGATTGTTTTTTAACATTAAACTTGAGATGTCGATGCTACAATCAAATACCAACAAAAAATCTTGATTCAGATTCCACTAGAGAGAACCTCCCTGAGGATGGGCTCCAGCACCAGTCCGAAAGCTCAGAACAAAACCTCTGGTCCCGGTGATTGACCCAGATTGGATCCCTCAAATCACAACTCTTCAAGATACAATAATACAATAGCAGAGTTGGAAGGGACCTTGGAGGTCTTCTAGTCCAACCCCCTGCCTAGGCAGGAAACCCTATACCCTTTCAGGCAAATGGCTATTCAACATCTTCTTAAAGACCTCCAGTGTTGGGGCATTCACAACTTCTGGAGGCAAGCTGTTCCACTGATTAATTGTTCTGTCAGGAAATTTCTCCTCAGTTCTAAGTTGCTTCTCTCCTTGATTAGTTTCCATCCATTGCTTCTTGTTCTACCCTCAGGTGCCTTGGAGAATAGTTTGACTCCCTCTTCTTTGTGGCAACCCTTGAGATATTGGAACACTGTTATCATGTCTCCCCTAGTCCTTCTTTCTCTTAAGCTAGCTAGCCTCCTTCATTATTTTTACTGAAACCTAACATTAGTCTAATTTGTAAACTTGAACTTGAAAAGTTCTTCCTTAGCCTTTTTAATTAAAAGAAAATTAAAGTAACTGGAGTGTGGAAATATTACTTTGCAAAATATTTTTTGGTAGTGTTCATTGCAAGTTGTATTTTGTCCTAGATTTTTCTGGGCAAATATGCCCCTGAAAACTAGTTATTAAGCCAAGGTATTGAACTTGATTAACTTATTTTGTAGTGGCTGAGTTTACCATAATAATTGCAGGTATAAAATGCAAGTATAATTTTTTTTTAACCTTGCTAGTTAAAGATAATTAACCAAGGGTCTCTAATTTTACTTATGGGAGAGTGCACTGAAAATATTCTTTAGCTTGGATAACAAGATGCTAGAGACCAAACAGAGAGTAACATTTTTGAATTGTTGATCAGAGCTGGATTATTTGAGGTCCTCACAGTGAAAGGCTCTCTATCTTATCAGTGAATCTTGCAGACCAGATGCTGTATTTCATTTGTAGAACTAATTAAACGGAATAATCTTGCAGAGATATGAAGCTTATTCTTTAGTATATTGATCATTATTTTGATTCCTTTTTACAAAAATGTAAGTTCTCTTTTTTTAAGCAATTATCAAGTACATTTCAAAGGAATACTTTCCATTTAGAATGCTTTCTTTCTCACATAATTGTTCACCTAATGAACATGGTATTAATAATTTAGTACACTTGAAAAATAAAAATAAAATTTCTTCTTAATTGTCTAAGCTTTCAGCGCTATGGGCTTTTATTCAGCCCGTCTTTTAATATTTGGTTTTTATTAACCGAGTACAAAAACAAACTCAAAAATAAACAATCTGGAAATTTTAAAAAGGAAAAAAAAACCCAAAACAATCAGAAGTAACAAAAATGGCATTTATTCGTAGACTGAAATCTATCTATCCATCCATCTATCCATCCATCTATGGCTCTGTGTGTGTGTGTGTGTGTGTATGTGTGTGTGTGCGCGCGTGCTAGCATAACTCTGGAATGCCTCAAGCAATTTCAACCAAACTTGGTACACAGATGACTTACTCTTTGGAAACAAATACTGTCCCTAGCACCCCTCGGGATGTGTGTTCTGTTAAGAAACAGCCTGTTGTGCCCTAAAATGGCTTCTACTGTACAGCCAGGGTGGGTTCCAGCAGGCACTACTGCCGGTTCGGTTGATACACACTGCGTTCACATGTGCAGTGCAATTAAAATTGTTCTGCGCATGTGCAGAACTGAAAAACAAGATGGCGCCGCCACCGCCCCCACCCAGGGAACCGGTTCAGGGCCAGGCCGCCAAACCACTACCGGTTCAGTCAAACTGATCCAAGTCGGTAGGAACCCACCACTGTGTACAGCACAGTTGAGCTGCCATGGTAACCGCTTCACAGTACTCCACAAGGGTGCTCCCTCTGCTAAGGGGGAAAATCCAAAATTTGAAATTACGTTTGGTCCTGACATTTTCCCCCTATAAATAAATACCCGGGCAAGGCGGGGTTACCAATTACTACATAATATAGCCACTTGCATGCAAGTAATATTTGTAACTCAGGGTTGAAATGAGGGGTCTGCAGTGCTCTCTGAGCTTGCAAGATGAGGCAAAATTCAGTTAACAACTGTCTCATTTAGAAACAGAAATTTTAGGCTCCATTGTAGTCGTAAGTTGAGGACTACCTGTATAAAATTGAGTTCCTTTTCCCTGATTTGACTTTCTTTCCCTCTGTTTTCTTTCTCCTTCTAGGTTTTAGATCAGGACAGAACTGCACTACAAAAAGTGAAAAAATCTGTAAAAGCAATATATAATTCTGGGCAAGGTAAGCTTTATTTTGCTATGTTATTATTTGCTGCATCTTAACAAATAATACATACATTTGAAATAAATTGTTTTGAATTATAGGGATTAGGGAGAATTTCAAAATATAATGGAGGGTGAAAAATACAGATTTTTATTATAATATTTTCACAAGAGATGAAGGAGACTAAAGACAGTAACTTTAAACATTTTTTAAATGTATTTTTTTTCAGTTTATATCCTTTTTATATTCTTAGGAATTATTTAAAGGTTCAGAACCTTTTCAGTGTCTCTCTCACTATATATGTCTCTATTAAGCAAGTAAAAGACAGGTTCACTTAACAAGCATGTTACTAACTTAGCAACTGCAGTGATTCACTGAACAACTTAAGAAAGGTTGTAAAATGGGGCAAAATTCACTTAACAAACGTCTCTCTTAGTAACAAATTTTGGGCTCAATTGTAGTCATAAGTCAAGGACTACCTCTGTATAGTTCTTTGTATTATCAATATATTTTTAAAAAAATACTTATTGTGGTCCGCCGGCAGCCTGCGGAGCTGGCAGCAGAGTCGGACAGCGAGGAGGTTGGGGAGGAACATGGGCCAGTCCTGGAGTCTGGGGAAGGCTCGGATGAGGGCTCTGCATCAGAGGCAGAGAGGGGTCCAGGGCCATCTGGGAGTTAAGAGCTGCCAGAAGGCAAGAACAGTTAAGAAAGAAGGGACGACTTGGGAGTAAGGCTTGGAAGTGATTGGCCCCTACCATAGGATATGTGAGCCTTTGCAGGAAGCAACTTTCATGCTAGTCAGTTTACCTTCTGAAGCTCCGTTTTGACTCTTTGCTCCGTGTGGCCTTGCCAAACTAATTGCCAATTAAGTCTTTGGCAGCGTTTCAAGGAAGATAAAGGTGGGTGCTTATCAGCCTTATCCCGAAAGACTTTGGCAGCCTACTGTAGGACTCTTTACAACTATTTGGGACTCATTACGGGCTGTGAATGAACATAATTCACAGCCTTTGAAATAAAAAGAGGGTTTTTGGGTCTAAGCGTGTGCTTTTTACTGTATCAGGAAGCCTAGGTGAGAACAATACTCATAAACCTTCGGAATAGTTATGGTGTTCTTTCAATTTTTTTTTACTTCAAAATATATTTTTGGATATATATTTGACATACTGATTAAAATCTGGAGAACCAGTATTTGAGAAGGCTTCCTTCTATTTCCATTTGCCAGCCCATAGTTATTTAAAATATTTATATGGAATGCTCTTCTTACGCAACACAACTCTGGGCGGCTCACAACAACACTCAAACGGTAATAAAATCATTTCAGACAACCAAAGGCACCATAAGATTCCTCAACAGCTATCTCAGTCATCATCCAGGTAGTAGCTGAGTGATTTTATATTCATGCACTAATAAATCTTACTGGCCGATTATTAACAGTTTTCCTATAATAACATCTGCTTTTAGCGCTAAAGGTGATAAGTGTGACATTCAGCACAGTGGCAATTCTGCAGCGTTGTTTACATTCATCATTAATTTTTAATCTCTCTCCCCTGCATTAAAAAAGAAACGTGCTTGCATTTTTCGTAGGTGAAAAAGAAAAATATTGAGAGTTGTTGTCAGTCTGACACCTTAAAGGCTGGAATAGTGGTAACCGGGCCTTGAAAATTGAATTACAGAGAGAGATAATTAACTGATTTGCTATTTCTCATCCAGATCTAGTCCTAGAGAACAAAGGGTTCTGCCAAATAAAATAAATCTGATACAGGAAGTCCTCGACGTATGACCACAATCAGGGGTGGGTTCCTGCCAGTTCTAACCTCTTCTATAGAAGAGGTTCCACAAATCTACAGTGCCATTTAGAACCGGTTCTAGCTCCTTCCCCCCCTCTGGTCCGCACATCATCAAGATGACGAATGGGAGGAGGAATTCTGGGAGTTGAAGTCCACAAGTCTTAAAGATATCAAGTTTGAACACGGGTGGCCTAAGACCATCGGAAAACACATATTTTCGGAAAAAATACGGAAAACATAAAACAATTTTATGGTTGGGGGTCACCACGACACGAGGAACTGTATTAAAGGGTCGCGGCATTAGGAAGGTTGAGACTCACTGGCTGTGATGCACTTATTTAGCACTATTGATATATTCAATCATAATATTAAGAAATATTTGACTCTCATGTCGAATACAGCTTTTGTAGGATGGTGACAGAACAGGAGAGATTTTTAATTAGCCTTTCGTTTCTTTGCTGTGATTCACAGCCTTTATTTATGCCATGCCCTTGGTTACTCAATCCCAGTCCAGGAGACCAAAACTCTTCCATGAATAATTTGTTACTGACTCAATGTAGAAAACCTCTGTTTTCTTTTAGGAAACATTCTTTTTTTTTTTTTTTTTTTGCTTGTTTTTCCAGTTTCATCGCTTGTTTCTTTTGTTGGACACTGCTGCTGTTCTTTCTTTAATTTATGTGCTATTAAAGCATGATGATTTTTTTAAAAAAAAATTAATATGCTGTGCCTTCATGGTTGAAGCAGGGAGCAGACTTTAGTCTGTTCAGATTCTGGTACAGGGAGACCTTGAATTATGATTACAAATTGAGGGCAGAATTTCTGTTGCTAAGCAAAACATTTGTTAAGTGAGTTTTGCCATAGAACAGAACAGAATAACAGAGTTGGAAGGGACTTTCTTTTCAGGCCGTTTTTGAAATGTTTTTTGGGCTAAAAATGGCCTTAAAACGGTCCTGAAAATGTCCCCAAAACGGCTTGAAAAGGGTCCAAAAATGGCCTCAAAACAGCCCCGGAAACTGCATGGAAAACAGCCCAAAACCGGCCTGGTTTTAGGTTGTTATTCAAGCCATTTTCAGGGCATTTTCCAGCACTCCAGTGCCGGCAAACACCAGCTGGTGATTGTGCCCGTGCCCACAGATAGGGCTCTGCGTGCCATTTCTGGCATGCGTGCCATAGGTTCGCCATCACAGCCCTATATCATTTCAGACAAATGGCTATCCAACATCTTCTTAAAGACTTCCAGTGTTGGGGCATTCACAACTTCTGGAGGCAAGCTGTTCCACTGATTAATTGTTCTAACTGTCAGGAAGTTTCTCCTCAGTTCTAAGTTGCTTCTCTCCTTGATTAGTTTCCACCCATTGCTTCTTGTCCTACCCTCAGGTGCCTTGGAGAATAGTTTGACTCCCTCTTCTTTATGGCAGACCCTGAGATATCAGAACACTGCTATCATGTCACCCTAGTTTCTGGCCTTTCTTGCCAGAAAATAGGGTGAATCACTGCAGTTCTTGTTAGTGTTGTTGTTGTTAAGTGAATCACTGCAGTTCTTAAGTTAGTAACATGGTTGTTAAGTGAATCTGGCTTCCTCATTGACTTGTCAGAAGGCGACAAAAGGTGATGCCATGACCCTGGGACACTGCAAGGGTCATAGTCAGTTGCTAAGCATCTGAATTTTGGTCACATGACCACGGGGATGCTGCAATCAGTCGTAAGTCCCTTTTTTCAGTACTGTTGTAACTTCAAATGGTTACAAAATGAACGGTTGCAAGCTGAGAACTACCTGTATATGCTACCGCAAGATGTTCTTGGAATGATGATGGGCTGTGGATGTTGAATTTTTATTCCTAAGTCATTCTTCACATTCTTTTTTTTAATAGTCTCAACTCTGACTCTTTGTAAGAGAGCAAAACATGATTAGGATAATTTCTCCCTAAAAGTTCAATACTGCTACTGCAATTAGCATTAGGGAGTTCCCCAAACTTTCTGGGTTTGTGGTCTGGAGTGGGGGAAGAGAGGGAAGAGGGGATGGTTTTATGGGAACAGCAGACACATGCACACGGAAATGCATGCGCACAAACACCCATTGATCATGCGAGTGGGGCTGCGAGTGCCCGCATGAGTGGAATCGGAAGTCTCCACCCAGGTGGGGCCGCGAGTGTCACATGAGTGGAATTGGAAGTTCCCACACAGGTGGGGCCGCGAATGCCCGCATGAGTAGGGCTGCTAACACTCGTGATGCTCTTGTGAGTGGGCCTGTGTGTGTGTTCACACATGCGTGCACTGGCCAGCCACTCACATGGCCCAGTGACCAATAGGTCGCAGCCCACATGTTGGGGACCCCTGCTTTAGGGCATCCCATGCTATGTATTTGGGGCAAAGACTTCGGTGTCTTCCCACGCAGTGGTGGGATCCTGCCGGTTTAACAACCAATTCAGCGATCGCGTGTTTTGCTCAGCGCGCATGCGCAGTTTTAACAAAACGTACCTTCCACATTACTCTTGGGGAGCAATGCGGCTGAGGTGTCGCAATCCACTCTGCCACGCAAATCAGCTGAGAGGATATAGGTAAGTAAAGCCCAGGGGTAGACAGGTGGGCCCACCTGATCGTCTCAGCTGATTGTCAGATCACCTACTGGTTCGCCTGAACCAGTCCAAATTGCCTGAATCCTACCCCTGTTCCCATGTGATGTTTAAGGTCTTTAAGTCATCTATGAACATTCTTCATCATGTATTTCAAGGGCATCCTGTTGGTCGTTTGGCATCATTATTATCTCATTGCTGTGTTGGGAATTCGATTATTCTCCGTATGACCTGCAAGTTGGAATCTTTTGCGTGTGATTATCTTATGTAATTTGCAGGAGCACTTCCTCGTTAATAACGTGGTCAAAATAGCGAATCTTTAGGATTCAATGATGACATCTTTGTTGGAAGACGCCAAGTCTCTTGTTAACATACTTGCTGACACCCCCCCAGGTTTTACTGGCATAAAGAGCTGAAAATAACTAACTTAAAATAATCTAACTTTTAATATCTTTGAAATGAACAAATGGCCGATTTTAGCCTTGTTCTCTTAGAAAAAAATACTTGCTGTTTCTCGTCGTTATTATTTTGTCTTCTTGTAAAGTAGAATTAACTGAACATTTCTCTCTTTCAGAACATAGCCAAAATGAAGAAAACTATGCACAAGTGCTAGATAAATTTGGAAGTAATTTCTTAAGTCGAGATAATCCAGACCTGGGCACTGCTTTTGTCAAATTTTCCACGCTAACTAAGGAATTGTCAACACTGCTTAAAAATCTGGTAAGACGCTCCTTAATCTTTTTGTCCTTTAAAATATTTACAATTATTATTATATAAGGGTTGTTATATAAGTTATATAAAATGTAGGTTATACTGTTACATAAGTATTGATTGTAATAAGCAACCGAAATGTTTACATTTCTGGAGGGAGCATTATATTTTAAATCCAGTTCGATGCAGCTATGGAAAAAAAAATTAGGTTTATTGAGTACTAATGCAGTGTTTTTAAGCACTTGGTATATAGCTTTGTGAATGACTGGAGCTATTCAGTCTATGCAGTCATTTGTAATAGCATTCACCCTAAATTTGGGTTTTAAAATTAACTCTCTTGTTTGGTTATTGCACTGGATAATTCTGGAGAAATAGTTGAAATGAATTTTTTAAGTGAAATGCATTTTTCTTCTCCTTTAATCTCCTCCTGTTCAGTACAGTACATTTCATAAATCTGTTCACTATTAAAATAATAGGTTTTCCATTCCTCAGAACACAAAGCTTTAAAGCTATAAATATTGTATTTACTCTCCAAATGTATAGGAATTATTACTGCAAGGTGCAAAATACAAGTTAGCTTATTTTGAGTGATGCAATAGCACATAGACTTATATACCGCTTCACAGTGCTTTAACAGCCCTCTCTAAGTGGTGTGCAGAGTCGGCATATTGCCTCCAACAATCTGGGTCCTCATTTTACTGACCTCGGAAGGATGGAAGGCTGAGTCAATTATAAGCTCGTCAGGATCGAACTCCTGGCAGTGGGCAGAGTCAGCCTGCAATACTGCATTCTTACCACTATACCACCATGGCCCACCATGATATATAAACAATAGAATGTATGTGATATCAGATCCAACATGCAATCTTAATTTGGATTTATGCGCTCCATCCTTCTTTTTTCTCTTCTTTCATGCTCTCTTCTTTAATTCTCCCTTGTAATTCTAATTTGGAAGGTTAGTATCTTGGATGTGCTGGCAACCTGTGACTGCCCTAAACTGGGAAGTAGTTAAGTGGTGATTAAGGTTCAGTATGGGAGCATGCAATAGAAATCCTGTTCCTGTAAATGAGTTGTATTTAATTTGGGGTGTGCCTTCAAGTCACTGTAGACATTTTTGACTTGTTTAGGCAGTTTTTATGGTAATGCTAGCCAATAACCCAGCATTGCCCACATATTTATTTATAAGGGGGAAATGTCCAGACCAAATGTAATTTCTAATGTTGGATTTCTCCCTTTACCCCTCGTGGAATACTGTGAAGCCGTTATCATGGCAACTCTACTGCGTGGTACAGTAGAAGCCATTTTAAGGCACAACAGGCTTGCTCTCTTATCAGAACACACACACCAAGGGGCTTAAGGGGTGTCTTATCACCACAGTATTTGTTTCTAGAGAGTAAGTCATCTGGGTACCAAGTTTGGTTGAAATTGCTCAAGACGTTCCACAGTTATGCTGGAACACTCTCTCTCTCTCTCTCTCTCTCTCTCTCTCTCTCTCTCTCTCTCTCTCTCTCTCTCTCTCTCTCTCTCTCTCACTCACTCACACACACACACACACACACACCCACACCCATTTAGGTAGGTAGGTAGATTTTTAGGAAGTGGTGTCTCCCTTTCTTGTTAGAACTAAAAAAGTATAACTGGCCCAAAGTCAACAAGTTGGCTCTATATTTAAGGTGGGACTGGAACTTACAGCATCCTGGGTTCTAGCCTAATGTCTCTAACCACTACACCAAACTGGCTCTCTTTCCTTCTCTTAATACTGTGTGAAGCCAACATGTAGTATTTGTTATATTCTAAATGTTATATTTGAATTTGTTCCATTGGCATAAAGCAAAGGTCTCCAAACTTGACAACTTTAAGACTTGTGGGCTTCAACTCCCAGAATTCCCCAGCCTACGTGAGGAATTCTGGGAGTCCTCAAATTGCCAAGTTTGAAGGCCCCTGGTGTAAGGGAAATTATAAGCAGTTATTTCTGTGGAGTCCTTGCTGCTCTCTGACCTTACAGATACTTCATTACTCGTCAAGCTAATATCATCGGTGCTACTGAGTGTGAGTTTTGCTTCCTGTTAATATACAGTAGCTTGGTCAACAAGTGTTGGTATGCCTTTTTTGTTAGTTGCCTGATTAGGCTATTGTTTTCTCCTTGATTGGTCGTCTAATGTTAATCCCTGTATTTCTAGGTCTTGGTTGCGGGAAAAGATGTGTTCTGGTCTTTTTGTTCCCTTCTTAGCTTTCTTGTTGCCTCTTTTGAATGCTGTGTAAATGTGATTTATCTCTATCGGTCTGTAGATGGCTGATTTGTCTGAATGCAAAGCTTCTACAAATTTTCTAGGATTTTTGGATTTAGCTTCGTCTAGGCTGTCACAGCTTCCTAGTTGAAGCTATGGCTAAGTCTCTCCAAAGTTGTATTTGGAAAGCAAGCTCAATTATTATGTCAAATCCATCAGATGCAACAACTTCCAAAGAGCATCAGTCTGACAAAAGCAGCATTGTATCGTGTAACACGAGCCTCACTCATTCCAGTGGAATGTGTGGATGACTTTGGGGAACAAGGGGAAGAGATACTGCCTAGGAAACATTCAGATAAGAGAGGCAGGAGCCCCCAGTGGCTCAATAGTCAGACAAAGAAACTAAAGAAGGACCAGTGTTCTAAATGTGTCATGCAATTAAAGGCAGTAGCAGGAAGTTTGTACCTGCAAACTTGCAAGATTCTGCTAATGTAGTCTTACAGTACAGTAGAATTAGTTCATTTAGTTGTGATTCCTGTCTGATTTACCTGGGAGCGGTGACACCCATTTTTTAATGAGTGTTTTGATGTTGCACATACATTCAGAAGAGGCAGCCTTTTGTTATTTTGAAGAAAGCAGCAGGAGTCTTGGACATTCATGACTATAAGAATACCTCCTCAAGGCTCTTTACATCAAGACAATAGTATCTTGCATGAATATTGTTGTTGTTGTGAAGTCATGCCCGACCCATTGCGACCCCATGGACAATGTTCCTCCAGGCCTTCCTGTCCTCTAGCAACCTCTGGAGTCCATTTGAGCTCACACCTTCTGCTTCGGTTACTCCATCCAGCCACCTCATTTTCTGTCGTCCCCTTCTTCTTTTGCCCTCAATCTTTCCCAGCATGAGGCTCTTCTCCAGTGAGTCTTTCCTTCTCATTAGGTGGCCAAAGTCTTTGAGTTTCCTCTCCAGGATCTGGCCTTCTAAAGAGCAGTCAGGGTTGATCTCCTCTAGGACTGACCGGTTTGATCACCTTGCAGCCCAAGGGACTCGCAGGAGTCTTCTCCAGCACCAGAGTTCAAAGGCCTCCATTCTTTGGCGCTCAATCTTTCTAACTTTCACAGCCATCCATTACAACTGGGAAAACCATTGCCTTGACTATATGCACTTTTGTTGGCAGGGTGATGTCTCTGCTTTTTCGTATGGTGCCTAGATTTACCATAGCTTTCCTCCCCAAGAGGAAGCGTCTTTTAATTTCTTGGCTGCAGTCCCCATCTGCGGTGATCTTGGAGCCCAAGAAAATAAAATCTGTCACTACCTCCATTTCTTTCCCAGCCTGAATATTAACTAGTAACTATTGCTATGAGCTACTATCATCTTTAGGAGAAAGGTGGTACAGTGGTTAGAGCAGTGATTCCCAAAGTGTGCGCCGCGGCTCCCTGGGGAGCCGCGCTATCGTCATAAGGGCGCCGCGAAATATTCAATTAATTAATATTCAAATATTCAACTAGCGCTGCCGGGGAGAAATCAGCAGGAGGGGGAGAAGAACACAAACTTCTGCTAGGGATGCCTTCTCCCCCCCTCGCCTCCCCCTGATCTCTCCCTGGCAGCGCTCGCCTCACGCGGCAGCAAAGTGTGTGTGTGCGTGTGTGTAATGGGGGTCTGGCTGGGACCGATCAGCTGAGAGGCTGGCAAAGAAGCGGCGCTCGGAGGAAGAAGGCAGAGATGCTGGCTGGCATTCGCTTCCCTTACTTTTTGCTGCTGCCGCCCCGGCAGGACAGAGCATTACCACCCCCTCCCTGCTGGTTGCAGCCCAGGCCCCGCCTGCCCTGCTTAGCTGAAAGTGGCGAGGGAGCAAGCCGCGATGAGCAGGAAGGGAAATGAGCGCTGGCCACTATCCCTGCCTTTTCGCGGCAGTGGGGAAGACTTCTTTGCCAGCCTCTCAGGTGATCGGTCCCATCCAGCCCATTACACACACACACACACACACACACACCGCTTGTTGCCGTGCGAGATCAGCGCTGCTGGGGAGAAATCTGGGAGGGGGAGAAGAAAACAATCTTCTGCTAGGGATGGTCTTCTCCCCCCTCCCCCCTGATTTCTCCCCAGCAGCGCTCACCTTGCACGGCAACAAGTGGTGTGTGTGTGTGTGGCCGGCGCTCATTTCCCTTCCTGCTCATCGCGGCTTGCTCCCTCGCCACTTTCAGCTAAGCAGGGCAGGCGGGGCCTGGGCTGCAACCAGCAGGGAGGGGTGGTAATGCTCCTTTCTGTCGGGGCAGCGGCGGCGAAAAATAAGGGAAGCGAATGCCAGCCAGCATCTCTGCCTTCTTCCTCCAAGCGCCGCTTCTTCGCCAGCCTCTCAGCTGATCGGTCCCAGCCAGACCCCCATTACACACACACACACACTTTGCTGCCGCGCGAGGCGAGCGCTGCCAAGGCGTCCCAGTACCAGGGCTGAAGGGGTGGCGGTGGCGAGGACGGGCGGCCAAGGGCTTCCCTCCCTCCCCACCCAAGCGGACTTCTTGCACGGCTCCAGCCTACGGCTCTGATGAGGATCCGCGATCCTATTTGTGCGAAGCTGGGTTTTCGGCAGTCGCGGTAATAAAAAGTAAATATCGCTCGAAAATTAACGTCGAGCAAGAAATGAGAGTCGCCATTTCCAATTTTATTCCAAGATTTGAGAAGTTGTGCAGCGAACAACAAGCCCATCCATCCCATTAATAATTTTAAATCATTAAACGATGTTCAATAAATTGTGAATTTAAAGCTCGTGTTTAATTTATTTTTCAATTAACCTAACCTTAACGAACTAAAAAGTAGATTTCCAAATCCTTAAAAAGTCAAAAATTTAAAAAAATCGGATGTACCTATTAAGGGAGCCGCGGAAAAAATCCGAAGTGTTATGGGAGCCGCAAACCGAAAAAGATTGGGAACCTCTGGGTTAGAGTGCAGTGCTGCAGGCTACTTCAGCTGACTGCCAGCTGTCTGCAATTTGGCAAATCTCACCAAGCTCAAGGTTGAGTTAGGCTTCCATCCTTACGAGGTTGGTACAATGAGGACCCAGATTGTTGGGGAAAATATGCTGACTTTGTAAACCGCTTAGAGAGGGCTGTAAAACACTGTAAAGTGGTAAATAAGTCTAAGTGTTATTGCTATTTTTAGGAGTAGACCTTTGGAGCCTTCCAAAATTGCCCTTCTGGCTTGTCAAGGGTAAAGGCCTTTTCCCCAGTTACCCCAGGTCTTTTCTTACTCTGAAATTTAGGTTTTCCATCACAAACTCTTGAAGTCTTCAAAGTCTTGAATGTCAGTACTCAGCAGCATTGAGTTCAGTGGTGGGATTCAAAAAATGTTTACTACTGGTTCTGTGCGCGTGACTTGGTGGGCATGGCTTGGTGGGCATGGCAAGGGAAGGGAAGGATACTGTAAAATCCCCATTCCCTTCCGATCAGCTGGGACTCGGGAGGCAGAGAATAGATGGGGGCAGGGGGAATCACAGGTGGTATTTACCAGTTCTCTGAACTACTTAAAATTTCCACTACCGGTTCTCCAGAACTGGTCAGAACCTGGTGAAAACCACCTCTGGTTGAGTTCATGTAATATGAATATCTTCAACTTCCATATTCAACATCGAAGTTTCTACATCTTCAAAAGCGAATTCACTCCTCATTATTCTTCCAAATCAATGCAAGTAGTCCTCCATCTACAACTATTCTTGTAGTGAGTGTTCAAAGTTACAACACACAAAAAAGTAACTGATCCTCACACAACATTCCCCAGGGTCACGTGATCACAATTTGGGCATTTGGCAACTGGCATGTATTTAAAACAGTTGCGGTGTCCCGAAGTCACATTACCTTCGTGACCTTCTCACAAAGCAAACTTCTGACAAGCAAACTCAATGAGGGTAGCTGTCTAATTTGGTCCATCATCTTGTGGTCTTTTGGATAAATAGTTTTTATAAGATGAACTGTAAATCTGCTAACAGTTGAGAGATGCAGAAACATTTGAAACTGTTGTGGCCCACCAGCAGCCAGCAGAGCTGGCAGCAGATTCGGACAGTGGGATGGTTGGGGAGAAACATGGATCAGTCCTGGAGTCTGGGGAAGGCTCTGATGAGGACTTTGTGTCTGAGGCAGAGATGAGGCCAGAGCCGTATGCCAGTTATCAGCTGCCTTCAGAGTCAGACATCAGTGAGGCAGATGAACAGCTGGAGCCTGTTCCCAGTGTGCGCATGCGCAGAGTTGCCAGACGAAGGGAACAGCTAAAGAACAGGGGTCGACTTGGGAGTAAGGCCACAGGTGGACGATGAATGGCCCCTCCCAGAGGAAATAAAAGAGGAGCGAAAGGGGAGTGGAGTTTGCAGGAGACAATTAGTTCGCTTAATTGGTTCGTGACTCTCCGAGACTCTTAGCCAAGTTTTGCAGATATCGGCCTGTCAGCTCTCCAAGCCAGATAAGGTCTGTGACAGTAAATCCTCCCTTGAAAGACTTTCCTGGCTGTGAATGAGCAGAATTCACAGTAAATTAATAAAAGGGTTTTTTATCGGGACAAGGAGTTTGCTTCATGCTCTTGGGAAGCCTCGGTCAGAACAGAAACTGGTTCTCAGGGGTGAGATTTCATATGTAGGTGGTCCTCAACTTATGACCACAATTGAGCCCAAAATTTCTGTTGTTAACTGAGGCATCTGATAAGTGAGTTTTGCCCCATTTTACGACATTTCCTGCCACACTTGCTAAGTGAATCACTGCAGTTGTTCCACTAGTAATCCGATTGTTAAGTGAATCTGGCTTCCCCATTGACTTTGCTGGTCAGAAGGTCACAAAAGGGGATCACTTGACCCCCGGGACCCTTGCAACCGTCATAAATATGAGTCAATTGCCGAGCGGCTGAATTTTGATTACATGACAATGAGGATGCTGCAAAGATCGTAACTGTGAAAGACGCTCATAAGTCACTTTTTCAATGCCGTTGCAACTCGGAACAGGCCCTAAATGATCTGTTGTTAAGTCGAGGACTACCTGTATATAACTTTTCTTTTTCAACCTGGGAAAATGGAAGTTTGTAGACTTCAGGTTGGCTGGGGAATTCTGGGAGTTGAAGTCCACCCATCCTGTTCCCTTCCCTTGTGTCTCAAAATTGCTTTGCTTTGCCATCATCCCTCAAAAAAGCTTCACAATTTGACTCAAAGTCTCAGCGTTCAAAGAATTTTACTTTTTCTTTCTTTACAAAAGGGACAAATCCTGGGGAACCCAGAGTGGGACGCAGCCCATCAAATGGCTTATCTGATTGATGGTTATTTACCGGGGTGGGGGTGGGGGTGGGGGGAAGCGTTATTGTTTTTAACTGCTTGCCTGTTGGGTTTTTATTTTCGTAAGCAGCCCAGGGTCACAGAGAGTGAGTGGGCAGCCATATAAACCCCCTGAAATAAATACATAAAATGTTTCAACAGAAGAACAGTTTGCCTGCTCTTCAAGATATCCTCCCCGGTTCTGTTTTAGTTTTGAAAAACTGAAAGTGGAAAAAAAGGAGAACTTCTCCCTCCTTCGAAAAGCACTCTTAAATTCAAAAGAATTCCAGCTGCTTTAAAGGAGTAAAATCTTTTGAACCTGGAAAGCCCAACTATGATCTTCAGTTAAGCTGTGTTGGCTGAATATTGTTGTGCAGTGCTTGAACGGGAGAACACCATTCACTGGCCTTTCGAAGGCGCCAAGCCGCGAGAGCCGGGCCGCAGCGAACAGGCGCTCACGCGGCTTGGCGATACCCGTAGGTCAGTGAATGGCGCTGTGCCCGGCTTGAAAGGGTGTTTGCCGGGTGGCTGCTCGCGAGCGTGGTCGCTTCATGGCTGTTGTGCTGTGCTGCTGCAACAGCGCAACACAGCCGTTCACCACCCAGCAACTCCAAACCAATAAGACCTCCCCTGATAATAAGGCCCAAGCCATATTTTGTGGGTAAAAAGAAAATAAGACCCTGTCTTATTTTCAGGGAAACACGGTAGGTAGGTAGGTAGGTAGGTAGGTAGGTAGGTAGGTAGGTAGGTAGGTAGATGATAGATAGATAGATAGATAGATAGATAGATAGATAGATGATAGATAGATAGATAGATAGATGATAGATAGATAGATAGATAGATAGATAGATAGATAGATAGATAGATAGATAGATAGATAGATAGATAGATGATAGAGGTATGTATGTATGTAGGTAGGTAGGTAGGTAGGTAGATAGATGATAGATAGATAGATAGATAGATAGATAGATAGATAGATAGATGATAGATAGATGATAGATGATAGATGATAGATGATTGATAGATAGATAGATGATAGATAGATAGATAGATAGATAGATAGATAGATAGATAGATAGATAGATAGATGATAGATAGATAGAGATATGTATGTATGTAGGTAGGTAGGTAGGTAGATAGATAGATAGATAGATAGATAGATAGATAGATAGATAGATAGATAGATAGATAGATGATAGATAGATGATAGATAGATAGATAGATAGATAGATGATAGATGATAGATGATAGATAGATAGATAGATAGATAGATAGATAGATAGATGATAGACGATAGATAGATGATGATAGATAGATAGATAGATAGATAGATAGATAGATAGATAGATAGATGATAGATAGATAGATAGATGATAGATAGATAGATGATGGATGGATAGATAGATGGATGATAGATAGATAGATAGATGATAGATAGACGATAGATAGATGGATGATAGATAGATAGATGATAGATAGATAGATGATAGATAGATAGATAGACGATAGATAGATGGACGATAGATAGATGGATGATAGATAAATAGATAGATAGATAGATAGATGATAGATAGATAGATAGATAGATAGATAGATAGATAGATAGATAGATGATTGATAGACAGACAGACAGATATCAGTGAAGTAAGGTAAAGTCTTTAAAATGTAGTAAAATGGTCATTAAATGAATCTAGCTTCCCCATTGACTTTGCCTGTCAGAAGATTGCAAAAGATAATCAAATGACCTCAGGACACTGCATCTGTCAAAGATATGAGTCAGTTGCTAAGTGTCTAAATTTTGATTGCATGACCATGGAGATACTATAACAGTCGTAAGTGTGAAAAATGGTCATAAGTCACTTTTTTTCAGTGCTGTTGTAACTTTGAACCGTCCCTAAATGGACGATTGTAAGTCGAGTGGATGCCTGGAGTCTATTTTAAGTTCACTGATTTTCAAATACTGAATAATATTGTTTTCTCTTCCTAGCTGCAAGGGTTGAGCCATAATGTTATCTTCACCTTGGACTCCCTGTTGAAAGGAGATTTGAAAGGAATTAAAGGGGTAAGTAAGCCTACACATTTAATATGGGCTTTAATAATGGGTGGTGATTTCTGCACTTTTGTTGTCATCTATCAATATGGTAGGGACCCGGTGGATAAGACTCTGAGCTTGTCAATAAGAATGGTTGCAGCTCAGCTGTTCGAATCCCTAGTTTCACGTAACGAGGTGAGCTCCTGTTACTTGTCCCAGCTTCTGCCAACCTAGCAGTTCGAAAGCATGTAAAAAATGCAAGTAGAAAAATAGGAACCACCTTTGGTGGGAAGGTAACAGCGTTCCATGCGCCTTTGGCATTAAGTCATGCCGGTCACATGACCACGGAGAAATCTTCGGACAGCGCTGGCTCTTCAGCTTTGAAACGGAGATAAGCACTGCCCCCTAGAGTCGGAAACAACTAGCACATATGTGTGAGGGGAACCTTTACCTTTACCTTATCAATATAGCGGGGACGTTATCACATTTGCATGAACATCTGATAACATCTACTTGTAACTGCAGACTTATATTTCCCATCAATCCGTTTTTTTAAAATGAAAAAAAACTTGAGTTATATGAGCTCTTAAGATTCCCTGGGGCGAAAATACTTTAAGCTTTTAAGTCATTTTATAATCATGGACCAGTACCTTAAGGGGGCATTTTTAAGCACTGCCATAAACTTATTTTAAGTTAATTTTCTCTTTCTTAAGGATCTCAAAAAGCCTTTTGATAAAGCCTGGAAGGATTATGAGACCAAATTGTAAGTATGGTTAACTTTGCTGAACAAACAATTGTGCTTAAGGTCAAGAAGTTTATTGTCTACGGCTTAGAGTCTCTCTTTGAGCAGGACGGGTGGGACGGAAATGTAAAAAATTAAATAAAATAACCTCCTGTCTTTCTGTACAGGTAGTCCTCAACTTACGACCACAATTGAGCCCAAAATTTAGGTGGCTCAATGAAACATTTGTTAAGTGAGTTTTGCCCCATTTTACGACCTTTCTTGCCACAGTGGTTAAGTGAATCATTTCAGTTGTTAACTTAGTAGCACGGCCGTTAAGTGAATCTGGCTTCCCCATAGACCAGGGGTGTCCAAACTTGGGAACTTTAAGACTTGTGGACTTCAACTCCCTGGGGAATTCTGGGAGTTGAAGTCCACAAGTCTTAAAGTTCCCAAGTTTGGACACCCCTGCCATAGACGTTGCTTGTCAGAAGGTCGGAAAAGCAGATCATATAACCTGGGATTCTGCGACCGTCATAAATATGAGTCAGTTGAGTCAGAGAACGGTCACTAAACGAAGAGTTGTAAGTCGAGGACTACCTGTCCTTGAACTCTTTTCACATGTGTATCATGTGGTTCGTTGTGTAAAAAATAATTGCATATAACTCAGTCCCACTTAGGAATCTGTACCAGTGCATCATGAATCAGTGAATCATATTACAATTTTTAAAAGCAATAAGTAATAAGGAAAAAAGGTCGGCAGTTCGGCGGTTCGAATCCCTAGCGCCGCGTAACGGAGTGAGCTCCCGTTACTTGTCCCAGCTTCTGCCAATCTAGCAGTTCGAAAGCATGTAAAAATGCAAGTAGAAAAATAGGAACCACCTTTGGTGGGAAGGTAACAGCGTTCCATGCGCCTTCAGCGTTTAGTCATGCCAGCCACATGACCACGGAGACGTCTTCGGACAGCGCTGGCTCTTCAGCTTTGAAACAGAGATGAGTACCACCCCCTAGAGTCGGGAACGACTAGCACATATGTGCGAGGGGAACCTTTACCTTTAAAAAAGGATTCAAAACATATTACAATTCTTTTTTGGAACAGGATTGATTCCAAAGTTAATTTTCTTAACATGAAGGGTAGATTGGAAAAAAAACCTCAAATGCCAAGGTGCTATAGAACTCAAATTGTCCTTGACGTGTTTATGTTGGATTTTTAAAATCCTGGATTCCTCCTTCTGCTTTTTAGCACTTAACAGCTTGCTTTTAAGGTGGAGAGCTATTTTGGTTTGAAATTTATTGTTTGATGAAGTCTGGTGAAATGGAAAACATGAGAAATGTCATTGCTTCTATATTAGTTGGATTCGGCTTGTGGATCCCTGTGATTGTCAAAAAAGTTTGACAGGTTTAGCCTTTTTGTGGGTTTGTTTTGCCATTTGACAGCACGAAAATTGAAAAGGAAAAAAGGGAACACGCCAAGCAACATGGGATGATACGAACAGAGATTACTGGAGCTGAGATAGCGGAGGAAATGGAGAAAGAGAGAAGGCTGTTTCAGCTACAGATGTGTGAAGTAAGTCACGTTTTAAAATGTAAATGATTAAACATTAATAAAGGAGAATTTCTGTAGCTCAGGGTTGACATGAGGGGTCCTTGGTGCTCTCTGAGCTTGCTTGTTTTCTGCAGATGTTTCATTACTCAAACTAGGTATTATCATCAGTGCTAGCATTGGGTAATGAAACATCTGCAAGAAAATAAGCAAGCTCAGAGAACACCAAGGACCTCTCATGATTAAGCATTCTGTGATTAAACATTCCATACATCTATTTATCCTGGCCACAATGTATAAAACAACTTGAACCAGTGTTCCTGGTGCTGTATAAACTTGGTTGTTTGCCTACAGATGTTTCACTACCAAACTAGGTAACGTCATCAGGGCCCGTTAGTGTTTATATGTAGTAGCTTATCTGCCAGTTTTTGCAGGCTGTAGTTTTCTCCTTCCTGGTTCATTAGCTTTCTGGCTTATCATTTGTCTGGTATTAATCCCTGCTTATCTGAATATTAGCTGCTGAAGGGGGTGTGTTCCATTCTTTTTGTTTCCTCTCAAGGTTTTTTATTGTCTGTTCTAAGTGGCATGCAAACTAAGTGGTATTTCGCTATGTGTCTTTTGATAGGTGATTTATTTGAATGCCAAGCTTCAGGAAATTGGCTTGGATGCTCAGATAACGAATACTTTCCCAGCTGAAACTGTGGTTGAGTGTCCATGTGCTGAGCACATGGCATTAACTGGCAGCAAACTCTTGCTTGCACTGAAGATGTTAGTTAGTTGGTTATTGAAACATCTGCAAGCAAACCACCAAGCTCAGAAAGCCCCCAAATAGCCACAATTCAACCCTGAACTACAGATACTTCTCTATTGGAACTCAAAACTCTCCCTACCCCTTCCCCAATTAACAAGCACTTACCAATTTTGTATCAAATTCAATAACTGTTTTAGGGTTAATTCACAAAAAAAGTGGATAAAAGTTGCATTTGCACAAACTGTGTGATTGCATTTAATCTTTCTGTCAGCATTTCGAGTAACTCATCCATTAAAGTCAGAACTCAGAGGCAGGTAGATTCCTCAAAGAACATGTTTATTGGACACATCATGTCACCCACATTTGTGATATAATTAAAAGAGCAATTGTTACCCTCCCCAAGTGTCAAAGGTCACATTGTTCAATTAATGCATTTGGCAGGTTCCTTGGTCACTCCTTCCCTCTTCCAGTTTCCACCTGTTGGGATGACCTTGGTTCCCAGGGGAGAGATCTTTGTTTTGTCTGCAAGTCTACTTCCCCCTCTCTTCACCCTTCCCCACCCCTCAAAGTATGTGGCAACTATGAGGCAGCTAAAGATGGCTTCAGCCAGGTTTGCTTCAGAGTTTTCATTGGAGAAACTTGGTCCTGATTCCTTATAGTGGTGCAACAAAATGACTGCTTCACTGCTTGTGCAAATATAGCCAAGATGAGGGGTCTCCAATCCCCGGTCTGTGGACCGGCATCAGGCCACAGCGTGCCAGTAACTGGTCCATGCAAACAAGCGAAGGCCCATCTGTGGGATGCAGGCAGCCCACCAAACCACGCACCCTCCAGCCCGTGGAAAAACCTTTCTCTACAGAAGCAATCCCTGGTGGCAAAAAATTGAGGGCCGCTGGCCTAGATAAGTGTTTCTCAACCTCAGCAAACGTAAGATGTGTGGACTTCAGCTCCCAGAATTCCACAGCCAGCATTAACCCATGTGGTGGCCCACAATAATTCTAGAATCTAATTGGATGTTCTAATCCTAATTTTTTGGTGCAAGTTCATAAATTGTTTATATGCAGCTGCAAGATGATTGTTGTTGGTTGTTTGGGATTTTAAAAAAATGCAAGATATAATTCATGCTGTGGAACCTTTAAGGAAGTGACAGTTCTATGCCTCTAACAGCACATGCAAAGTTTATGAAGAATTCTTATTTGCTCTACTTTGCTCTACCTAACTAACAGTGGATAATAAATCCAGATAGCACAGAGCCTAACTATGATTTAAGTAAAGTTATGTATGAAAAGAAGACTCTGGTTTCCCCCACCCCCCACCCTAAAAAATTGTGGATTGCTGTTGGTTTATGAATTCTGGCTTTATAAGAGAGAAATGAAACCAGAATTTCAGATTTGCAGTAAAGTTAAATAAACCACCGATCATCTTGACGAGAACTTTTAGCAGCCTAGAATAGCATGTACTATTTTCTTGTTCATTGCCTATTCATTCTCCTTACCATTTCATGTGACTCTTCACAATGATAACTCAAGATTTTGGATTGGCACTAAAGGGGATATTTATTAATTTGTGTCGATTATACCTATCACAATCCAAAGGGATTCTAGGTGCTTTACGGATAATCAAATTTTTTTTTAAAAAAAAGTGAAGCTAGCCTAATTCGTCAGCATCATTTATGGCCTTGGAATTTGCTTATGATATTGTGTCATATTGAAGGACGTTTAAACCCGAGAGTTTTCAAGCCTCCAAATGTATTTAGTGCAATGCCATACTTCAGAACAATATTACTACTTTAAAGCACTTAATGGAAATTTAGACCTAGCTATTCGATGTCTAAAAAGGATAGTAATTGTATTAGGAAGGAACAAATAACAATAGCATTAGACAACTTAGAAAGCACTATTCATCACAGTATTGGCTTAATGTAAAATATCCTTGCTATGTTTTACTGTTCTATATGCAGCACGATTTTAATCACATATTAGCAGAGTGCCTTCAGATGCTGCTGTAAACAACTTGCAAGATAATTGCTAAATTTGTTAAAATAGATTTCAAATGGAAACTGCCTTTGAATGCAGCTAGGCCCAAATGTATAATTATCTACTGAGCTTTGATTTTTTTTCTCTCTCTCTCCATAGTATCTCATTAAGGTTAATGAAATCAAGACGAAAAAGGGTGTGGACCTTTTACAAAATCTTATTAAGTATTATCATGCACAATGCAAGTGAGTATACTTTTTTTTCCCAGCTCTTCATCTGCACTGTGCTTTTTTTAAAAAAAATATAGAAGCCTTTTTCTCTTCAGGGATGACATTACCTGCTTTTATTGAGATTTCTCGATGTAAAAAAAATAAAAAATTGAATGCCCTTTGTTCAAAGTTGCAGATATTGAATTCCTATTGTTTTCTGCATAGAAGGTTCGACTTGATTATTCTTTCACTGTCATGCACACTGGTTTGAATAATGAGTCAAGAGGTGACTTGATGTAATCTAGAAAGAGACGAAAAGGCTACCTTGAATGTAAGATATAATTCACATTGAAGGAAATGTGCTATTGCTTGGCCTGTAGTTGTTAAGTGAGTCATGCGGTCATTAAATGAATCTGATTTCCCCTTTGACTTTTCTTGTGGTAAGGATGAAAATGTGATCAACTAAAATAGTCATTAATAGAAGCCAATTGCCAAGCGCCTAAATTTTGATCACTTGACCATTGGGATGCTGTGAAAACTGGCCATAGGTCACTTTTTTCAGTGCCGTTGTAACTCCGAACAGTCACTAAACCAATGGTTGCAGGTTGAGGACTGTCTATAATCAAATTTATATGGCTACCCATCTCACACAAAGTGACTCTGGGTGGTTTACAACAATCAGATTAAAAAGAGCACACATGCACTCACAGTCATAAAAAAAATTAAATTCAGTATTATACTCCGGAAATATTGCAAGCATCTAGAAACCCCACATAGAGAATGAGTATTTTCACCTCCGAAATAGAGCCATCTATAGATATCTCTGGTTGTCTGTTGATATGGGTGTGTGTGGAATGGGTCTAACCTACCGTATTTTTCAGAGTACAAGACACACCTTTTCCCCCCACCTAAAAGAGCGTTGAAATGTTGGTGAAACTTACACACCAATTACAGCCATTTTTGCCCTCCTGAAGCTTCGCCCCTGCATCCCATTTTTGCAAAAAATGGAGCCGTTTTTGCCTTCCCCCAGCCCCCAGGCTCTTCAGCAGGGCGAAAAACGGCCCTTTTTCTACCTGCTTTTTGCAAAAACGGGGGCGTTCTTGCCTTCCCCCAAGCCTGCTGAAGCCTGCAGAGTGCTCCTGGGGGCTGAGGAAAGGCAAAAACTTTTTTTTCTTACTTACCTCTTCAAAATCTTGGTGTGTCTTATACTCCGGTGCGTCTTATAGTCCCAAAAATACATATGTATTAGGGGGGGAAACCACTAAAATTTAAAACCAGGTTCCAACATTGCTGATGAATAATATTTTATTTCCATTATAGTTTCTTTCAAGACGGCTTGAAGACAGCTGATAAACTCAAACAGTATATTGAAAAGCTAGCTGCTGATTTATATAACGTAAGTCATCCATAAGGTAGGGCCTATTTGATAATTCCCTGCGGTTGGGTACGCATAGCCAAGAATAAAAAGTGAGGTAAGGTTCACAAAATTACTTTCACAAGTGGACTAGCTCTGGCCTTGATGACTTTCAGATTTCTTAAACCAGCTAGACTAGTTTGCTCAGATTGTTAAGAACTGTGACCTCAAGTGGAAGGACATTGTTTATGCTATATGTTATCATGAGTCCATTTTCCTATATTGCTTGAAAAGTAAGCTACACATTTGAATGGCCCCTCTGGTAGATTGGCTCTGTCTTGGTACATTATAGAAATAAATAACCTTGTTATAATTTTAGACACTTCTGGGGCGCTTTTAAGCCAATCTTTCTCAACCTTGGCAACTTTAAGATGTGCAGACTTCAACTCCCAGAATTCCCTAGCTAAGCTGGCTGCGGAATTCTGGGAGTTGAAGTCCACAGAGCTTAAAAGTTGCCCAGGTTGAGAAACACTACTCTAACCCTATACCTTTTTTGAAACTCCTGTGCCCTGCACTCATTTGGATATTAAGACATCTTTTCAAAGTTCTTTGGGAATTTGTGTCAGCAATTTTCTTTTTTAGTCTTAACTATATTTCTAGAAAAATGATCAACAAGCATGAATTCAGTGGCCATCCAATACTCTTACATGCCTAAGTTTATAATCAACCCAGGGCCGCTGTTCTGAGAGCCTTATGTGCAGGCGGTTTATGGGGGGAAAAGGGTTAATGTTGTCAAATGGTGTTTTGTCGCGTGAGGAATGCCGTTCTTTGTGGTCAATCCATTTCTTGAAAGTGACACTGGTTCTTTTAAAAGAGATTGAACACACTTCCTCAATGTAGCTTGTTTTGAATATATATTCGGGGGGGGGGGGAGTGTAAAGAAAATCTGCATTCTCAAAACTTCCCTTCTGGACTGAGCTCATTATGGTTTTCAGAGAATAATGAAGAGAGGGCAAAAACATATTTTACTTCCACTGTAGATGATTAAAGTATGAGGCATGAGGCTAGGAACTAGGAGACTGTGAGTTCTAGTTCTGCCCTAAGCATGAAAGCCGGTTGGGTGACTTGGGGCCAATCACCAGGAGATTGTGAATTCTAGTCCCACTTTAGGCATAAAAGCCAGCTGGGTGATTTGGGGCCAATCAGCAGAAGTCTATGAATTCTAGGCCCGCCTTAGGCGTGAAAGCTGCCTGGGTGACTTTGGGCCAATCACCAGGAGACTGTGAGTTCTAGTCCCACCTCAAGCATGAAAGCCAACCGAATGACTTTTGGCCAATCAGCAGGAGTCTGTAAATTCTAGTCCTGGTTTAGGAATGAAAGCCAGTTGTGTGACCTTGGGCTAGTCACACACACTCAGCCAACTTGCCTCACAGGGTTGTTGTTGAGAAAAATAGGAGGAGGGAGTATTAGTCGTGTTTGCTGCCTTGAGTTACTTATATAGGGTTTCTTGCCTAGGCAGGAGGTATAGGGTTTATAGAGTTTCCTGCCTAGGCAGGGGGTTGGACTAGAAGACCTCCAAGGTCCCTTCCAACTCTACTATTGTATTGTATTGTATTGTATTGTATTGTATTGTATTGTATTGTATTGTATTGTATTATATATACTAATAAAGGAGGGATGAAAATCTAATATTACACACAGACACAAAGAAACACACTTAAATATATTTGTGTTGATCCAAATAATAAAGAAATTGCACCTGGGTAACAAATTGTGGATATTTTTGCTCTAGATAAAACAGACACAAGATGAAGAAAAGAAGCAACTTACTGCATTGAGGGACTTGATAAAATCCTCTTTACAACTTGACCAAAAGGAGGTAAGAATCACAAGCAAAACTAGTATCCGTCTGAGTTACTTATATACTAAGAGCTGTGGTGGCGCACAGTTGGGGAGGGACCTCTCTGAGGCATTTTGTCAAATTATTATCTTGGAACGGGCTCAAGCTGTACTTGTCTGATCACTGCCTTGATACTGCCTTGATACTTTTTGTCCTTTAAGGCCGTCAATTGAGACATTTTTAGTATAATTCTTGTGGTAGAAAATACCAGAGAATTGTTGATCTTCAAGTTCAACTTTCTTGTTATTGCTTGAACCCATTCTTAACAGCGTGTTCTCTGTGAGAGAAAACAACTTGCTTTCTGAGGAATTGGTTGCTCTATGGCTGTGACGGTTTTCCCCGTTTACGCCAGTGGATTGTATTTTTTTAATTACCGTATTTTTCGGAGTATAAGACGCACTCCCCTTAAAAAAGGAGTTGGAAATGTCTGTGTGTCCTATACTCCAAATTTGCAGCGGGGGAGCAGGTTGGTGCAGCGCCGATCAGCCATTCTAGAAAGGGCCGCAGCTGCAAACAGGCCGCAGTGGTGGCTACGAACGGGCCGCAGCAATGGCGAATGGGCTGCTGCGGTAGCAGCGAATGGGCGGCGGTGGTGAATGGGCCTCAGTGAACAGGCTGGATCAAAGGAGCCACGGTGAATGGGCCATGCTGGACGGGCCGCAGCAAGCAGGCCAGACGAATACCGGATGGATGCTGGGAGGCAGAGGCAGATTTTTTCCCCCTTGTTTTCCTTCTCAAAAGCTAGGTGCGTCTTATAGTCCCTGCGTCTTATAGTCTGAAAAATACGGTATTTAAATTTATTGATTGATGTCCAGTCTTCTATAAGGAGAGCGGTGTTCACTTTCTTTGCATGGCATCGTTTCTGCAGACAGTTATCTCCTTCAATCATCTTCTGTTAAGATTAAGCGTACCTGTATCCATCCCCTTCATCTTTTCATAGTCATGAATTCCCTGATCATCCTTGTTGCTGTTTTCTGAACCTGTTCCATTTTCTTATACGGGCAGTCCTTGACTTATGACCACAGTGAGTTGGGTTCAGTGGTGAAATTCAATTTTTTTTACTACCGGTTCGGTGGACGTGGCTTGGTGGGCGTGGTAAGTTATATTGCAAAAATCTCCACTCCCACCCCACTCTGGGGTCAGCCAGAGGTGGCATTTGCCGGTTCTCCGAACTACTCAAACTTTCCGCTACTGGTTCTCCAGAACTTGTCAGAACCTGTTGAATTTTCACCCCTGTTAGGTTCCATTTTATAACCTTTTTGCCATGGTTCTTAAGCGAATGACCGCCATTGTTAAGCGAATCACATTACGCAAATCTGTCTTTCTCCCTTGACTTGCTTGTTGCAAGCCAGCTGGGAAGGTAATGGGGATCCCTTAATTTTCTGAGGATTTTTCTGTTGCCTTCTTTAATCCTCTGTCTCCTACTTCAGTCAGGAGTGCCCCCTTCTCAGTTGTTTCGAGCGATGGACTTCACAATTTACGCTTGAGGGTCTCCTACCTAATAAGAGAAGTTGAAAGAGTCCGTCGTTTATCTGTTCTCTGTTTCTGTCTCTGCGCCTCTGATTTATGCGCATTGCTTTCTTACCATATAGCATTCTTTTTCTTCCCACCAGAATGCCCTTCTGCTTTCTGGAAGGAAATAGAAAGCTTTGGTCTTTACTCTTTTCTCATCTGTGGATTCTATTCCTCAAGCTCCTTGAGGTTCAAAAGTACATATGGAATATATTGTGTGTTCTGTCCGTTTCCTTTGAATTGCAAGTTACGTGTGGACAAAGTGTCCCTCTCAGGCCTGCAGAACACAAGGAGACGGTCACACTTTTTTCTGCCGTGTATTGTGTTTTCTTTCTCAGTTCTTTCATATTCCATAAAGATGACTTTAAAAACCTTCTGTTCTGACCCAGCTCCCCAAACACGACAAACCCTCTGTATTTAAATCAATGATTCCTTTATTAGGAGCGCCGGCAGCCCAGGAAAAAAGTTTCTCTCTCACCGCAGGCTAACAAGTCCATCTGGCAGGGAGATGAATAGTTATCTGCCACACCTATTCATCTCCGTCCCCTGCCTTTTATCCCCAGAGCTAGGATGGGGCTTTTCTAGCAGCAGTGGCTGTTCTGTCCAAAGGACCTGCCCACAGATTTCCATTGCTCTCCTCTCCTCTAACTTCTGTGCATCAGGCACTGGACCCAAACGCTTCTTCTCTTCCTCATCAGCCAGACCTGGTGGCTGTTTACTCTCCATTTGAAGGCTAATGGACAGCCCAGGCTCCGCCTCTGTCTCTCTCTCTGCCAGCTCCATTCCCTCTTCCCCCTCGGAGCTCTCAGGTTTCCTTGATGCCAGCCCTGATTCCCACGTCTCCTCCTCCGATTCGGCTCCTGGAGGGGCCAGCAGACGACAAGCCACACCACCTTCATTCTTAACACTTTGATGTAGGTGTATATGTGTGTTCCATTAAGCAGGGGTCCCCAACCCCCATTCTATGGATCGGCACCGGGCTGTAGTATGCCAGAAACTGGTCCGTGCAAGCAAGTGAAGCCCCATCCGTGAGATGCAGAAAAACCATCATAGTCAAGGGCTGCCTACCATGATAAGTCTGAATGAAGCATTTAATGTTACCTATCCGTGGAAGTAAAACTTCAACTCCAAATAGGTACACAAATCAATTGCTACCATTTCTTTTCCTTGCTGGTATCTATGATGGTTTTACTAGATTTGGTTGAAATTGGGCGTATTCTTAGATCAGCTCAGGTGAATGAAAAATACTGTGCAGCAAAATATGAGGTCATTTAGTGCCCTTTTCAAACCATCCCTTCCATATTTCCCATTAAGTACTTAGGTATTCTGCCAATATGTTTTATCTGTTTGTGAAGTGGTTAGCTTTCGCTCTCTCTCTCAGCATGGAGTTCTTTCTGAGTATTTGATAATCATTTGCTTATCCAGCTGTTTTCTATAGAAGTTGCTAAAATGCTGTGCTTGTCGATCAGAAAGGTCGGCGATTCGAATCCCTAATCCCTAATAACAGAGTGAGCACCCATTACTTGTCCCAGCTTCTGCCAACCTAGCAGTTTGAAAGCACGTTAAAAATGCAAGTAGAAAAATAGGGACCACCTTTGGTGGGAAGGTAACAGCGTTACGTGTGCCTTTGGCGTTGAGTCATGCCGACTACATAACTACGGAGACATCTTCGGACAGCACTGGCTCTTCAGCTTTGAAATGGAGCTGAGCACCCCCCCCCCCCCCAGAGTCAAGAACAACTAGCGTATATGTGCGAGGGGAACCTTTATCTTTTTATCCTTCCATCTATCAGCTACCCTGCCAGCCAACCAGCTCCTTACACCCATCAGGGATGTAACTCAACGTACCTTACATATTACGGTTAAATCAGAAAACCGGTAATAGAAACAACAAAAGACATAAATGCATATCATGCACTAGAGAAACCCAATCAACTCACACCTATTCGTACCCATCAGGATAAATTATCAGGGAGCAGATCACCCTACTTTAGAAGTGTGTTTTTATAGCTTTATGAAAGAACCAACAGCGTATGGGTCATATATACCTGTAATCCAGACAGGAAGCACACCCTGTTGAACTAATTGCACTTTATTATAAACAGAATCTTGCAAGCCTGAAAGAATCTTTCTTCCCCATTGCCTTTACAGCCCAAGAAACTGGGAAGGGCCCCTTCTGAGCCGTTTGCACGCCTACATTCCTTCTGTGGGCTAAGCTACCTCTTATCCAGCCATTCCCCTAACTGTGGCTCCTCCCCCTGTGTCCCAAGGTCATTCGCACATAACATTTCCATTGTTTTGGGAGGATATTGTTTGATAGGGTACACACAGCTTAAGAGAAGACCCGCCTGCTAAGCTCACAGAAGAAATAAGGGTGTGGAAAGCACCTCAAAAGATTAATTTATTATAGCCTGATAGTTAAAGTATGACATTCCTTATGGTGTTGGTTTCTTGTCTGGGCTACCTTGAAGGACTGCCATCAATCTTGCGAGTCTCAAAACACATTGCTGCTTCCTTGCCTTCCCTTTCCATGGAACTTCAGAGGCTCCCTTCTGAGATGCCACTCTTACTTGATCTTGGTTGCCCTTCCTCCTCCCAAGGCTGATCCCACAGACCATTCATCTTGGAATGGCTTGCCTTCAGAGGTTGTAAGGCTTCATCACTCGAGGTTTTAAGAAGAGATTGGACAACCACTTGTCTGAAATGGTATAGGGTCTCTGTTCTGATCTAGTCTTCCCAAGAGCCTGAAGCAAACTCCTTGTCCCGACAAAAAATCCTTTTATTAATTTACTGTCAATTCTGCTCATTCACTTCCAGCAAAGCCTTTCAAGGGAGGATTTAAAGTCACAGACCTTATCTGGCTTGGAGAGCTGGCAGGCCGATATCTGCAAAACCTGGCAAGGAGTCTCAGAGAGTCACGAACCAATTAAGCAAACTAATTGTCTCCTGCAAACTCCACTCTCCTTTCACTCCTCTTTTATTCCCTCTGGGAGGGGCCATTCATCGTCTACCTGTGGCCTTACTCCCAAGTTGACACCTGTTCTTTAGCTGTTCCCTTCATCTGGAAACTCTGCGCAAACACACACTGGGAACAGGCTCCAGCTGTTCGTCTGCCTCACTGATGTCTGACTCTGAAGACAGCTGATAACTGGCATACGGCTCTGGTTCCCTCTCTGCCTCTGACACAGAGCCCTCTTCAGAGCCTTCCCCAGACTTCAGGACTGGCCCATGTTCCTCCCCAACCTCCTCACTGTCAGAATCTGCTGCCAGCACTGCTGGCTGCTGGTGGACCACAACAGTGTCCTGTTTCAACAGGGGGCTGGAGTAGAAGATCTCCAAGGTCCCTTCCAACTAGTCTAGTCTAGTCTAGTCTGGTTTAGTCTCGTCTAGTCTTCTTCTACTTCTACTTCCACTTCCATTCCATTCTCTTCTCCTTCAAGGTGACAATTTTTATAGAGGGGACTTGGACTGCAGAAAGCCTCTCAGATATGATAGGTCAGACAGAAAGAGGAGGAAGATGGTCCTATAAGTAATCGGATCCTAAGTCTTAAAGGGCTTTATAGTTGACAACCAATGAATTGCGCCAAGTGTTACAGTAGGAATCACCTTTAAATTGATATTCTATGGCCCACCAAGTTAAATTTTTGTAGTTTCATCTTTAAAACTATTCAAAACCTATTTTGTTTCTTTGGAGAACAGGTTCTAGCTCTTGACTGAAGCTGACTGCTAAATGAATCATTCAAATATTTTTCAGTGAAAAGCTGAGGAGCAATACCCTATTTATTTTAACAACTTTTAATACTACATTTCAGAGCTGAAGCGTCTTTCTCAAAAGGAAACATACTTTCAAGTTAGTGATGAAAAGAATGCAAAGTGTACGCTAAGAATCACACACAAACAAAATTCATCCCTAAGTCCTCCTTGAAATGACCGCAACTTTTGCATTCTATTTTTAAGACCAGATTTTGCAAAACAGATGCAAAAGCAGGTTTTTAAGATTCCAGTTGAAAACATTCTGCAGAGGAAGTAGAAATTATATCTTTGAAAGAGAAATTATGTAGCCACAGAAGTCCACTGACAAGGTTGTGTCTCATGCCTGCCAATTTAATGCCCTGCAAGTAGCATGGTGACCTATATTTTTGTGGCCAATCTCAAAAGGCCAGTTAGGCTTAAATATTTGAAAGAAGTACTTTAAAACACCCAGTTACAGGATGCTTAGCATTTTATTGGTACTAGTTTAATTCAGTTATTAGCATGTTTTATTTATCTGATGCTCCACAACCCTGGCTAAATGTATCTCTCCTGGAATTCTTTAATTATGGTGATTGCCATAATGATAACTTTTTTGTTTCTGGAGCTTCCTGTTTTTTCCCTTCTCCTAGAATATTGTTTTTGTTTTAGTTTGCCCTCTTTGATTCAACTTTAAATAGCTTAGCTCAGGGGTGCCCAACCCTGGCAACTTTAAGACTTGTGGACTTCAAACCCCAGAATTCTCTAGCCAGCATGGCTGGCTGGGAATGCTGGGAGTTCAAGCTCACAAGTCTTAAAAGTTACCAAGATTGGACATCCCTGGCCTAGCTCGTTAAACTTAATTTACTCTTCATTTTACGCATGGAGGATTGAAGGAGGTGGATGATTACTTCTACTCCCTTGTCTCCTGGCCTTAGCCATATGGCCTTGAAAGGTCTATCCGGGGGTGGACTGCTACGGGTTTAACCGAGTTCGGGAAAACCCGTAGCTAACATTATGGCCGGTTTAGAGAACCTCCAGATCCCACCCCTGGCTAGCCCCGCCCCACCCTCGCCTCCCAAGAGTCTCCACGCAGCCCGTTTTGGACACCAGGTAAAGTGCAGGGCCCGCGGAGAGGTTCGGGGAGGGGGAGAATGGGCCTCCCAAAAGTTCCAGAAGACCGGAAATGGGTCTGTTTTGGCCTCCGGAGGGCAGCTTTTGCCATCCTCGAGGAAAGCCTCCAGAGCCTGGGAAAGCCGAAAATGGGGGGCCCTGTGGTGCAGGAGGCCATCTAGGCCATGCCTACCATGGCCACGCCCATCCAGCGACTGGGCAGAGAAACCATTGCTGGAATTTTTGAATCCCACCCCTGGGTCCATCCCACAAAATGGCATTGTTGCAACAGCAAGCTTCATTCTTTGGATGAATGCAACCTTTGCTTTGTGTCCCTTGGGAAATCCCAGGCGATGAACAATGCCAGGCCTTTGCAAGTAGCCTTGGCCCAGATGTTTCTCTCAGCAACGATCTCTGTGGAAAGCTCTTAGTTTCAGAAACTATTATGGTTGCTTTGTCCTTCTTCCAAAGACCCTACAATCGACAGGAAGGGCATCCGGCCATTAAACGCACTGCTAGCTCCATTCAGTTGCCCAGATTCCACCCCACAAGGGATTATGGGGTTTTTAAATAAGGATGATGATCACACAGGTTGTTGTTCTTCAAGATGCTAAATCATATCGAGCTCTTGGCAACCTCATGGACCATAGCCACACCAGGCCCCGCTGTCCTCCACTGTCTCTCAGTTCATTGCGTTGATGAAACTATCTAACTATCTCATCCCTTCTCCTTTGGCCTTCCATCTTTCCCAACATTGTGGTCTTTTCCGAGGAGTTCTCTCTTTTCATTTGGTGGCCAAAGCATTTGAGCTTCAGCATCTGTCAGTCAAGGTTGATTTCCTTTAGGATTGACTTGATTCAATTTCCTTGCAGTCCAAGGGACATTGAAGGATCTTCTCCAACATCACTGTTCGAAAGCATCCATTCTTTGGCGCTCAGCCTTCCTGGTGGCCCAAACTCTCAAGAGTCAACACATTATTTCTGGGGAAACCTTTGAATGGAAAGAAGGAGTGTAGAAATATGAGTAATATATCTCATTATGCCCAGTATTTATTTTTCTCCCAGTCCTATTGTTCAATACCAGCCCTGCCCAACTTTTGCAAATGAAACACCAACACATTTCAAAGGTCATTTTTCTCATTGGACATATGTAGGATGGGATTAAAAAGTTAGATTTGTTGCTCTAATACATGGGCACATGCCTGCCCTTCAAACAATTCTTTAGTGTTACAGCTTTTGTATTAAATACTCTCGGAAATCTGTTTGCGGATTGTTGTTTTTTTGCATGATGAAGAAAGCAACACGAAAGCTGGCATTTTGTGTAGCGTTTTCTGCAATGAAAAGCACTTCCTAGGAAAATAGGTTTACTTACCATAGGTTTCTAATTAGTGCCCCCTAATAAAAACAGATAATTTCCCCCGAGGCTGCTGTTAAAAGTAGAAGAAGGTAGAGAAAATGCTTGGTTTTAAAACTCTTCTCTGCTAACCGGATCATCGCCTTTGTTGCTTTGTTCCCTGTAAAAATGGCAAAAAAACCACCTTTGCCATTCTGGATCTCGGTCAGGAAGGTTAGAGGAGACAAAGCAGTTTGGGGAAACAAAAGCATGTATGTAGAAGGATGAAGGGGTATCGCCATCCTGTTACATTTGGGGGTAGAAAAAAAATCCCCTTGAAGGGAATTTTCCATGTTTCCCAAATTTACCCATCCTACCAAAACCGGGATTGCGTTCATTGAATTAGTTGATGTGATTTTAAAAAAAAAGGACTCCAATCTTGTGGGAAATACCATCAACGTAAAATGGAGCTTGCTCAGAGGCTGAAATACACCATGTAAATGAGATGAAGAGTGTGGGAGAGAGGTAAGAGGAAGAAGAGAGGGTTAGGAGAGAGGGCAGGGCGGGGGGGGGGGGAAGAGGAGGAGAGAAAGAAGGAGTGGAAAGGGAGAGAGGAGAAGGAGAGAGGAGGGGGAAGTAGATAAGAGGAGGGTGACAAAGGGAAGAAAGGAGGTAGGGAGGGGGAGGAGAGAGGGAGAAGAAAGTGATGGATAAGGTACAAATATGGTATATGGAGAGCAGAAGAGCCAATAATAGTTCTTGGGGGTTGATGGTAAGACGAATTGACATAAATATTTAATAATACAAAATAGTGTCGGTTATGTAATGGTATACATGCGATTATTTGTATGAAAATGAAAATATAAAAAAAAACTTTTATTATTAAAAAAAATCTTGTGGGAAATCAAGTGCCCTTGCTTCATATTCAACAAATCTTAATGAAAATGAACAAATTCTGGTTAAATTCTGGCTAATTTCAAATTCGGAATCAGTGGCCATTTATGAGAAGATATGCTATAGCAGAGGTGTCCAACCTTGGGAACTTTAAGACTTGTGGACTTCAACTCCCAGAATTCCCCAGCCTGGGGAATTCTGGGAGTTGAAGTCCACAAGTCTTAAAGTTCCCAAGTTTGGACACCCCTGTGCTATAGGATGGGCTGTAATTCAGTTCTAAGTATTGCTGTTCTCTTATATCTTTACAAAAAAAGCATAGACACATAAAGGTGACCCTTGACTTATGATCACAATTGAGCCATAGGTTTTGTCAGTTGTTAAGCAGGTCATCCTGTGATTGCACCCGATTTTATGACTTTTTTCCCCCGCAGTGGTCGTTAAGCGAACACTGCAGTTGTTAAATGAATCCATTCTTTGCAAGTGGTGGATTGTTTTTGCTGGAAACTGGGCATAAACGTCAGTTTACAACAAAACACATTGTACATTGTGGACACGTGACCATAGGATGTGGCAAACGGCCATAAAGGCAGGCCAGTTGCTAAGCACCCAAATTGTAATCACATGACCCTGAGGGGGGGGGGGCGCAGCAATAGGATTTTTGGAATAGGGTTGTAAGTATCCTAGGGATTTCCATTGTAACTTAGAATGGTTGGTAAGGTGCCAGTCGTAAGTTGAGGACTACCTGTGTACACTATTTCCGTGGAGATTTGTGTAACATCTTTCCATCAGCATTAAGAATTTTATTATACAATAATACAATAGCAGAGTTGGAAGGGACCTTGGAGGTCTTCTAGTCCAACCCCCTGCCTAGGCAGGAAACCCTATACCGTTTCAGACAAATAGCGATCCAACATCTTCTTAAAGACTTCCAGTGTTGGGGCATTCACAACTTCTGGAGGCAAATTCTGTTCCACTGATTAATCGTTCTAACTGTCAGGAAGTTTCTCCTCAGTTCTAAGTTGCTTCTCTCCTTGATTAGTTTCCACCCATTGCTTCTTGTTCTACCCTCAGGTGCCTTGGAGAATAGTTTGACTCCCTCTTCTTTGTGGCAACCCCTGAGATATTGGAAGACTGCTATCATCTCTCCTCTAGTCCTTCTTTCTCTTAAGCTAAACATACCCAGTTCCTGCAACCGTTCTTCATATGTTTTAGTCTCCAGTCCCCTAATCATCTTGGTTGCTCTTCTCTGCACTCTTTCTAGGATCTCCACATCTTTTTTACATCGTGGCGACCAGAACTGAATGCAGTGTTCCAAGTGTGGCCTTACCAAGGCATGAAAGTCTATAGATTTGAAAGTCTATAGACTTGAAACTAGAGATATTTTTATTGGGCATTATACCGGTAAAATATGATAAAAAGACTGTAGACAGTATCTGGTTTTACATATACTAACCGCAACCAGAATTGCAGCTGCACAGTATTTGGAAAAACGATGTGATTCCGTCAGATGACAATGTAATTAAGAAAATATTAGAATGCACAGAAATGGATAGATTAACACTCACTATTAAGGACAAGGAAGAAACTGAATATTTTTTATATGGGCTGTATTTTATCAATGGCTAAACAACAGAAACAAAAAGTCAGAAAGGAGGAGACAGAAAAAGAGGAAATTTAAATGTGGATAGTTGCTAAAGAAGATGTTAAGTATTATTGTTATTATATTATTATCAATATCATTGTGATGAATACTACAACAAATATGTGGATTGTTTAAAAATACTGTGCCCAGATTACACACTGTTCGATGGAAATTGAAAGTTATATAAATAAAAGAAATGAAACATGATTTTTTAAAATAATAATTTTATTATGAAAGACAATCCATGCCCCTTTTGGGACTGTTTTTATTACTGCCCTTACTAATTGTGCATTGAAATAAGGCTGCAAAGTGTTTAGCTTTGTTCTTTTAGAAAAATAAATTGTCTTACTTTTCTTTTTCTCTTTGTTTCTTTTGCCTTCTCTGATCGAAGTCTAGGAGAGTAAGTCAATGCTTTAATGGCTATTTAAATTCACAGTAAATTTGCAGATCTTGTCTTCACTGTCGTCACATTTCCATCAGGCTTGTGTATTTGTGTATGTTTGCCACAGGTATATACAGGCATCCCGCACATGTATACCTTGAATTTTCATTCTAATTTCAAACTAAGAACAAGGAAAAAAAAAACCTGAATCGTTGGAAATATCATTGAACAATCAATATACATGTGGTTTACATGTGTGTATATAGCTTGCTGGCTGCCATCTCTTTCTACATTTCTTACATTGGACATTTTGATTTGATTTTTTAACTACATGTGCTAAGATTTTTCATGCAGAGCTTTTCGGCACTGGAAGTATGCAAATAATCCTTTATCTGCTAAGCCAAAAAATAAGTAAATAATAAACATTCTGTGTCTCAGTCTTCTGTAAACAAAATCATTCTTTGTGCTGTAGCTCTATAAATAAACGAATTAACATGAAGCAAACAAGCCAAAGAGCTAGTCAGAGGAAGGAAAATATCAATATATTTGTCCCTTTCTTTTTGTCTAGGATTCACAGAGCCGGCAAGGTGGATACAGCATGCATCAACTTCAGGGAAATAAGGAGTATGGCAGTGAAAAGAAAGGATACATTTTAAAGAAAAGCGATGGGTATGGATTTCAGGCAGCTATTTTTGACAGATGGAGTGAAATGATTTTTTTTAAATGCAAAACTCTCTTTCATATTCCACTACCTGATAACCCGGTGTTGTCTGGGTATTTATTTATAGGGGAAGAAATGTCTGGACCAAATGTAATTTCTAATGTTGGATTTTCCCCCTTACCAGAGGGAACCCCCTTATGGAGTACTGTGAAGCTATTACCATGGCAGCTCCACTGTGCTGTACAGTAGAAGCCATTTTATGGCAGTAGAAATCATTTAAAGCCACAACAGACTGCATCTTAACAGAACATACACCCTGAGGGGTGTTAGGGGTGTCTTACCCCCCCCCCCCCCAGTATTTGTCTCCATAGAGTAAGTCATCTGTGTACCAAGTTTGGTTGAAATTGCTCAAGGCGTTCCAGAGTGTGTGTGTGTGTGTGTGTGTGTATATACACACACACACCACACACACACACACACACACACACACACACACACACACACACACACACACACACACACACACACACACACATATATATATATATATATATATATATATATATATATATATATTCGTAGATTTTCACGGGTGTAGGTATGCTGGTTTTGTTGTATTCGGGTCTTTTCCCGTGTAAGGTTGAGATTGTCTTTGCAACGTTTCGGCAGGATCTCACCTGCCATCTTCAAGCTTGGGCTTAAAATTTTATTTCCCTGGCTCACCTGATAAAGGAGGAAGAGCCTGTGGCTTAGTGGCTAAGACTCCTGCCTAATATGTAATACAGCCCAGGTTCAAATCCCAGTAAGGGTATGGCTAGCTGATGAGAGCTAAATAGCTTGAAATGGATCTATACTAGTCTCCCTTTATTTATTTATCAGCACAAATACAACACACGCACACACACACACACACACACACACACACACACACATATATATATATATATGTCACCGTGAAAGACCGAAATTGGTGAATGTCGACATTCACCGGTGAATGTCGACACATACCAATTTCGGTCTTTCACGGTGACATATATATAACGAGTCAGCGTAACGCTTTACTTTTGCTTTTCAATTCGCGGTCCTGGAAACTACTCGTTCTAACCGCGCAGGATCGCAGGTTTTAAAAAAAAAAGAGTCCGCGAATAGAAGACGCTTAAAAGGAAGCGAGGAGCCGAGGTATTAGGGTAAGGGTATTAGGGTAAGGGTGTCGAGAGGATAAGGGTATTTAGCAAATATTTCGGACATACACCAAGCGACTATGTGAATGTCGACATTCACCGGTGAATGTCGACATTCACCAGATTTCGGACTTTCACAGTAACATATATACTACTATATATACTATATATATATATTTTATATATATATATATTCTAAAACTTTCAGGGTTTGAAAAATTGGCTTCGTTTAATGCTGGTGAGACCTTTCCCCCCCGATTCTTTTCCAACCAAACATCTCACAGCAATTTAGGAGAGCCATGTGGTTGGTTGAGAACTAGGGTATGAATCTTTTTATATAGCTAATAAATCGGCCTTTTTTTAAAGTTTATAATATAAAATACAAAAAGTACAAAAGCAAACAACAGGAAAAATAGGGGAAAGAAAAGGGTAGAAAAGGGAAAATATAGAAAAGTTGTAAGCATTTTCAATGTTCATGGCTTTATTTATTTTAAAAATAAATCAGCATGTATTGAAATGAGTTGGTTTTTTTAACCTAAGCTGGCACAACGTGCATATTCCTGAAAAATAAAAACACACAATTAGAAAAATTGACGTGGTACCAAGCACTCTTAACCATTATGCCCTATTTCATAGCTGAGCACTGTGGAATCTCAAGATTATTTGCCCATAAATCAGAAAAATAAAACTGCATAGGAAGGCGGCCTGTTTTATTGTGGTTATTGATCAGTCACAAATCCCCACCTCCCCCCCACAAAAAATCAATCTCTTTCAACTTTCTTCCTAACTCTGAAAGAGAGATTAAGGAGTTAAATATAATTAAAAATTCAGCCCAAACTCCATTTATTATAACCCAGTGGAATGTGATAACTCAGATGTGGGGAAATATGTAAACATGTCAATAATTTTAAAGTTCGGTCTTTATCTTTTAATGAGATGCTTATTGTTTTTGCATTATTTATTGATCGACATAGTAGAAAGGCTGTCATCCGACGTTAAAATTATTGCAGATTGTGATCTCTCTAAAACAAGAGTGCCCAACAACTTTGGCAGTTTTAAGACCGATGGACTTCAATTCCCAGAATCCCCCAGCCAGCCACGCTTCTGGAACTGGGAAATCCACAGATCTTAAAGATGCCAAAAGTTGTTGAACGCCCCTGTTTTAGAGAAATAGGAATATGCACTTTGACAACCTTCCTACTATATCCGTGATGGCGAACCTATGGTACGCGTACAACAGGTGGTACGCAGAGGCCACTCAGCGGGCACGCAAACTGTTGCTCCAGCTCAGCTCCACCACGCATGTGCCTCCCGCTGGCCAATTGATTTTGGGGTCTCTGCCACGCATGTGTGGGGGAGTCAGGTCACGTGCGTATACACGGGGGTAGGGGGGAGTGTGGCATCCCCCCCCGTGGCCTGCTTTTGGTCCCAGGAGGCTGCAGGGAGGCTTGCTATGCCGAACACGGGGTGGGGGCCACGCGCACAATTGCAGGGGGGGAAGGAAGGGCAGGCAGGGGTGTGTGTCACATGGGCATGGCATTATGAGTGCGGGCGGGCGAGTGCAGGCGCTGTTGCACGTGCTTTTGGCACACAACGTCAAAAAGATTAGCCATCACTGCACTATATCAATCAATCAATAACGCAAAAACTTTGAACTGAAATTAGTAAGACTTCCAGGTGTGTGCCAGTAGGTGAGTTGCTAATTTCTATTAATAAAAGACTAATGATATTAGGTATAATGTTGTGCAGATTAAAACTAATCCAACTTTGCATCGGGAGGTGCAGTTTGTTGATGTTGTTCAGCGGCTTAGTCATGTCCGACTCTTAGCGACCCCATGGACCATAGCGCACCAGGCCCACCTGTCCTTCGTTGCCTTCTAGAGTTTGCCAAAAGTCATAGTCATTGCATCAATGACACTATCTCACAATCTCATCCTCTGGTGGTGTTGTGGCTTGCCAACGGAACTGGTGTCAGACTCAGACAGTGAGGAGGTTGGGGAGGAATATGGGCCAGTCCTGGAGAAGGCTCTGTGGAGTGCTCTGTGTTGGAGGCAGAGATGGGTCCAGGGCCGTCCGACAGTTATCATCTGCCTTCGGAGTCGGGAGATCAGTGGGGCAGAAGAACAGCTGGAGCCTGTTCCTGATATCTGCATGCACATAGCTTCCTTGAGAAGGGAACAGTTAAGGAACAAAGGCTGACTCGGGAGTAAAGGCACAGGTGGAGGGTGAAAGGCCCCTCCCATAGGGAATAAAGAGGAGCGAAAGGACAGTGAAGCAATTTGTTCATTTAATTAGTGTGAACATTTGTTCGTGACTCTCGGAGGCTCCTTGCCAACTATTTTCTTGCACAGCGTTCCGTTTGGAAGATATCGGCCTGGCAGCTCTCCAAGCCTGATAAGGTCTGTGGTTGTAAATCCTCCCTTGAAAGACTGTTTGCTGGATGTGAATGAGCAGAATTCACATTAGCTTAATAAAAAGGGGTTTTGTCGGGACAAGGAGTCTGCTTCATGCTCTTGGGAAGCCTAAGTCAGAGCAGGCGTCCCTTTCTCCCTCTGCCTTCCATTTTTTTCCCCAACATCATGGTCTCTTCCCATTTGTATCTGAGCTTCAGCATCTCTCCTTGGTGTTACTTCAATTGAATTAATAAATTAATGTAGCTGTTCCTCATATGCTTAGTTATTAAGGCTTATTTTGAGCCACGTGCAGGCCTCTGGCCTTGAGGTTATGGGTAAGAAACCTAATGAAAGAGCTTTTGTAAAGAGAAATGTAGATCACGGAAGGGGGGGGGAAACATAACACAGTCTTTTCTTTTCAGAAAAGTACCTCTTGTGCATGAGGAAAAATAAAATGCCTCCCAGCATTACAAAGAAGGAATGGGACGTACGCTGGGGAGAATAATGTAGCTGTTTCAACCCAGTTTTGCTGAATTACAAGCAGAATTACAGTCTGCACCTGCCCCTTTACAAAATTCCAGAATAATCTATTCTGTAATTCTGTTCTGTTTTGCTCTATTCAATTCTACTTTCTATTTCTATTCTACTCTATAGAATAGAAATAGAAAGTAGAATAGAACAGAATAGAATAGAAAAAGGAACAGAACAGAACAGAACAAAATAGACAGATTTGGAAGGGATCTTGGAGGTCATCTACTCCAATCCCCTGCTCAAGTAGGAAATCCCATACCATCTTTTTTGTTACTTGTTAACATATAACTAACCTATTTATGCTAACATACCTTTTGGCTGTTAGACTGGTAATAACAAACCTAAGACAGGTGTGTGACAGCACAGGTGATACCTGTTTTTATTTTGGGGGATACATCAGGCCTCTCTAGACTTTCTGGATCACAACAGAGAGCCTGATCTCCTGCACAAAAATCGGGCCTGTTTCCTACTCTTTTTAGCGTATTTCAGCCATGCAGGAGCATTCTCCCAAATTTCCAGGTCTCTTGCAACCTGGAGATGCCTCAGAGAGGCACTTGGGGAAAAAAATATATTCACAGTTACGGAAGTTTTTTTATTTATTCACTAATAAACTTAAATACTTTTTAAAAAAATTCAACATAGTATTGTTATGAATTGTTTGTCAGAAGGAGGGTTTGTATTGTACATTGGGAGATGTAAGTTAGGCGTTTTCTGAATTTTTGACCCACTGAGCCCAAAAGCTTCACCATCATTCTGAGATAGTAGATTGTTTGACTGCTTGTGTCACTGCACATCACTTATATATAAGTCAAGAAATTCAACTGGGCGGTGAAAATCACACATGTCCTTGATGTTCTCTGAGCTTGGTGCTTTTTTTTTTTTTTTGCAGTTGTTTCATTCACTAGTGCACTGATGTTGTTACCTAGTTTGGTAATGAAACCTCTGCAAGAAAACCATCCAGATCAAAGAGCACCAGGGACCCTACAGTTCTACTCTGAGCTACAAATACTCTCTGCTATCAGTAGTCCTGTTTGTGTCCTTGAGTAATACAGTGGGGTTATTTTTTTTTTCCTATTTAAATACAAATTGTGTATATTTCTGACAAATGCGCGATGTATATGAGGTCGTGCCTGCTTGTTCTGCATCACCTGATGGGAAAAAGATATCTTAATTTTGAACAACACCTGATTGATTCATATTGCTTTTTTTTTTATCAGCATACGGAAAGTTTGGCAGAGAAGAAAATGCACAGTTAAAAATGGCATCTTGACCATTTCCCATGCAACTGTGAGTAGTCCTTTTATATTGTAAATGTAAACAGCTCCCTACCCTGTGAAGTGAAGTGAATGTGAAGGCATTTGGTGATTAGAACAGATCAGATCAATTTCATTTGTGGCTGAATAGCAGTAGAACCATACAGTTATCTTCAACTGACAAACCCAATTGGGACTCGTCATACGTTGAGGTACCCATGTGGCCAGAAGTGATTTTAAGACTTTTTTTTGCTATGGTCCTTAAATGAATATAGTGATTATAAGTGTGAATCCAATATTTCAAATGGGCATATATATAAATATATATTTGCTGGAAGCTGGCTTCTCCATTGACTCTGCTTGTCAGAAAGTCACAAAATATTGTTGTGGCCCGTCAGCGAGCAGCAGAGCTGGCAGCAGAATCGGACAGTGAGAGGTTGGGGAGGAACATGGGCCAGTCCTGGAGTCTGGGGAAGGCTCTGATGAGAGCTCTGTGTCGGAGGCAGAGATAGGGCCAGGGCCGTATGCCAGTTATCAACTGCCTTCAGAGTTGGAGATCAGTGAGGCAGACGAACAGCTGGAGCCTGTTCCCAGTGTGCGCATGCGCAGAGGAAGGGAACAGCTAAAGAACAGGGATCGACTTGGGAGTAAGGCCACAGGTGGATGATGAATGGCCCCTAGTGTACAGTGAAGATGGCATTCAATTTCGTTGTACGAGGTGCAATGACAATAAACTAAACTAAATAATAGTATTACGTAGATCAACAAATCTATTGTCCATGTAATTAATTTAAATGTACTCCATTTAAGAGGTTTGGTATTAGGAATCTTCCTTGTTATTAGCTCCCATAATACTTAATAGCTATCCTAGCCAGAAGTTCACTTCAAGCCTATGGAAGGCACGCGCCAGGGAAATTTAGCATTTGAAAACAATTTTTGATAGTTCGATGTGTCCCATTATATAAAAGAAATTCAAAATTGAGGAGGTTTGCAATTCTGCACGATCACTTAATGACCATCATTAGGAGAAATAGCTTCATTGGTTTCAGTGACTTAAAATAGAGCGTTTAAAATGTTAAATCATGTTTGAGCCAAAGTTGCTTCTAAGAGGTTAGAAATAGCAAGGAAAAATTCCAGTCTGATTCATTAATTGTCAGCCGAATAGCGCCCCCTTGTGTTCGACCCATTTCCCAAACATTCTTAGTCTCTGGAAAATGAGGCTGAATTTGGTGCAGGTAGTCCTCGACTTACAACAGTTCGTTTAGTGACCGTTTGAAGTTACAACAGCACTGAAAAATGTGCCTTATGACCGTTTTTCACAGTTACGACCTTTGCAGCTTCCCCCATGATCATGTGATGAAAATTTAGATGCTTGACAACTGGTTCAAATTTATGACGGTTGCAGTGTCCCCGGGGTGACCTTCTGACAAGCAAAGTCAATGGGGAAGCCAGATTCACTTAACAACTGTGTTACTAAGTTATCAACTGCGGTGATTCACTTAATAACTGTGGCAAGAAAGGTTGGAAAATGGGGCAAAACTCACTTAGCAAACATCTCGTTTAACAACAGAAATGTTGGGCTCAATTGTGGTTGTAAGTCGAGGAGTGCCTGAATTCAAGGACAAGCTGTCATCAGTAATTGGGGGATAGTTTCTATTCAATCCATTTCCTAATGGATTGGGGAAGAAATAGTTTTTTCTCAGTATTTCACCTGAACAGGTATAGCTGCAAAATGATATGTCTTCATCCATGTCTGGCCAAATTCATATAGTAGAACTTTATTTTTGGAAATCATTAATAACCAAGCCCATTTTGATTTTAAAAAGTTAAACTAATGATGGCTGTTTTTCTTTATGAATATTTCTGTTTCTTTTTTCTAACAATGCACTTCGTGGAGCCTTTAGAGTACCGTAAACAAGTAATGGAGAGCAATATTAGTGTAGTGATGAAGGCACCAGGTTATAAACCAGGAGACAGTGAGTTCTAGTCCTGCCTTGGCCCTGAAAGCCAGGTTGTTGACTTTGGAGTAATCACTAGGAGACTGAAAGTTCAAGTCCCACCTTAGCCATGAAAGCCAGGTCAACGAGTTTGGACCAATCGCCAGGAAACTGGGAATTCTAGTCCCGCCTTAGGCTTCAAAGCCTGCTGGGTGACTTTGGACCGATCACCAGGAGATGGGGAATTCTAGTCCCACCTTAGGCACAAAGCTAGCTGAGTGACTCTGGCCCAGTGTCTCTCTGAGCCCTAGGAAAGAGGCAATGGCAAACCACTTCTGAAAAACCTTCCCAAGAAAATTACAGAGAAATCTATCCAGACAGTCTCTAAGAATCAGACGCCATTGAACAGAAGAAAAGAAAATGAATATGCCTCCCGCCATCTCATGAAAAAAATCAATTTCAGTCTCCCAAACATTCTAACGTTTCTCAGTAATGACTTGCAGATAAGATGAAAATGTTTATTTCTGTTAATGCACCCTTGTTAGCCACCAAGGCCTATTGATGTATATGAAAATGTCAACACATTTAGCAATGGACAAGGGAGGAAAAAATACAGCGTCTGTGCGGGAATGATCTTTCAGTTAAAAATCTAACAAAACAAACATTAAGCAAAGTGAAATTGTGTTTTTCTTATGCTTAAGTCAAACAGGCAACCTGCTAAGTTAAATCTGCTTACATGCCAAGTGAAACCAAACGCCGAAGACAAGAAGTCATTTGACCTGATATCACGTATGTCTTTAAAGTTAATTACTTGCATGTTAAATGGTTGCTTAGGATTGGGGCTATCTTGAACAGTTGTTGGAAGATATACATGTTAAGCAGGAAAAGGGGCAATCAAGAGTGTGAGGCACTTCAGATGAGTATAAAGACTTAGCTTAAGCTTGCTACAAGAATCTGACCAACTAACAGTCAAGGGAGATAAGAAAAGCATTCAAAATGAGCTACATATAAATTTCTTGTGGGTGCACAAGGACTTGAGACTAACGATGCATTTGACTCCTCCCTCGGGCTCAGTCTAATCATTTCCTACAATATATCGATTTAGAAAACTGACCTAGGCACTTCAAATGAGTATAAAGACTTAGTTTAAGCTTGCTACAAGAATCTGACCAACTAACAGTCAAGGGAGATAAGAAAAGCATTCAAAATGAGCTACATATAAATTTCTTGTGGGTGCACAGGGACTTGAGACTAATGATGCATTTGACTCCTCCCTCGGGCTCAGCCTAATCATCTCCTACAATATATCTATTTAGAACTGACCTAGGCACTTCAAATGAGTATAAAGACTTAGCGCAAGCTTAAGCTTGCTACAAGAATCTGACCAACTAACAGTCAAGAGTAATGAGCGGGAGATAAGAAAAGCATTCAAGATGGGCTACATATAAATTTCTTGCGGGTGCACAAGGGCTTGAGACTTACGATGCATTTGACTCCTCCCTCAGGCTCAGCCTAGTCATCTCCTACAATGTATCTATTTAGAACTGACCTAGGCATTTTATAGCGCCTGTATCAGGCCTGGAAGCCATCTTTTACATTGGGCCACTCAATTGGGCTTTCCACCTGCCACGTTTAATGCTGTGGGAAATTGGGAGCGGGGAATCATATGAGTGGGATAGATATAGTCAAAATAACATTCCTTTCTCAGAGAGTCAAGGACGTCTTGCCCTGCACCTGGAGTAGTGTGACTGGGAGGCATCACCAGTGGGGATGGTGCTTGATTGGGCCATGTGACGGACATGTGAGTGCTAGGCAGGGACTTGGACTTTCATTTGAGTGGGGAAAACCTGGAAGCTTTCAGATTCGGGTTTTCCCACATGTGCCAATATGATATCCTTAATAAAATGGAACTTTGAGGAACTTACAAGTCTCAGGGTCTTCTTTTGTTGGGGGTGTTATTTGGAACCCTGACATATCTTGGATCTTGGGACATATCTGGACTCTGGATGGTTCCAATCAGGCCCACGGTATTGGCGGTTTGGGTGGGGCATCGGCAGAGTTGGCGGCAGAGGTCAGGTACAGTGGTGGCATTGGGGGGGGGCAGAGGCAGGAGGGGGGCAGTGTCAGCCCTCCATAACAATCCCAGTTTCTCATGCAGCCCCTTGGGAAAAATAATTGCCCATCTCTGATTTAGAACTATTCAATAATAATACAATAGCAGAGTTGGAAGGGACCTTGGAGGTCTTCTAGTCCAACCCCCTGCCTAGGCAGGAAACCCTACATTGTTTCAGACAAATGTCTGTCCAACATCTTCTTAAAGACTTCCAGTGTTGGGACATTCACAACTTCTGGAGGCAAGCTATTCTTGCTTGGATATTTTTGTAAGAGCAAGTTAGCTCTTTTTTAAAAATAAAAATAAATGTGAACAAAATGTTTTCCACTGAAAATAGAACTTCTGAAGGTTCCCTGACTCATTTCAGCATATGTGCTTAGTTACTAAATGTTGACTTTTAAGTCTGTAAATAATTTTTTTTCCCCTCTAAGAATGCAATTAATACGTTCATTATTTTGAAAGATTTGCATGTTTATGTTCCAGATAACAGAACATACCACTTTCAGGCAGAAGATGAGCAAGATTATGTCGCGTAAGGACATTTTCATTCCTGGAATATTTTTTTTTTAGAAAAGTTCGTTTTTGTCCAATAATAAACAAGATTGATGTTGGCTGGCAAAATGGGTGTATATTTTAGCACTTCACACAATGTGTGAATGCCTCATTGTCTCTTTCCAGGTTATTTTCACACTAGCATGTTATTCTAGACCAGTGATGGGTAACCTTTTTGTCGTTGCGTGGCAAAAACACACGCACCCACATACATAATGCAATGCCCGTGTGACAACCCCCCCATTAGTCCTGCCCCCTGCACATGCACGCGTGACCCCCCTCCCCCTGTGCATGCACACATGACCCCCTGTACTCCCCCTGTCCATGCACGTGTGCCCCCCCCCGTGCCCCGTTTTGGTCCTAGTAGATCAAAATTCAGATGCTTTGGCAACTGGCATGTACTTAGGACGGTTGCAGTGCCCCAGGGTGATGTGATCACCTCTTGTGACCTTCTGACAAGCCAAGTCAATGTGGAAGCCAGATTCATTTATGTACTGTGTTACTAACTTAACCATCAGAGGGATTCACTTTACAACTGTGGCAAAAAAAAAAGTTCATAAAATGGGACATAACTCATTTAACAGCTGTCTTGCTTAGCCACGGAAACTTTGGGTAATAGGTCAAGGACTATCTGCATGGTGTCATGTCTTTTAGACTTTTTTGTTTCACCTCCTTCAAAGTTTGAAGGCGATGGAATAACATAAGGATATAGAGCAATTTTCCTATTTTGTTCCTTTCCTGTTGTGTTTCTTTTGTAGTTTCTTGCGTTGGGTAAATTATGTTGTGATCATTTCTGTCTTGTTTTAGGTGGATATCAGTGCTGACCAATAGCAAAGAAGAAGCTTTAAATATGGCCTTCCGTGGAGAACAGAGCACGGGGGAGAACAGTCTAGAAGATCTTACAAAAGCCATCATTGATGACGTCCAGAGATTGGCTGGAAATGATATCTGTTGTGACTGCGGATCACCAGGTACTTGGGTGTACATTAACAATAACTTGCTTAGGAAGTGTGTTTGTTTATTGCAAGATCCAATCTGGGTCACCAGGACCAGAGGTTTAGTCTTCCGAGCTTTTGGACTCATGCTGGAGTCCATCCTCAGGGAACTTCTGTCCCTGCAGAATGTGTCCTTTGGGATATTCCATTGTGTCTGTCTTTTTGTTCATTGATTGGGGTGTTGATGGCCAAGTATTAAGCCATTGGCTGTGTCAAAGTTCCAAGTAATACACCCATAGCAAACATAACCCTGAGGCAGGTAGATCCAGCAGTGTTGTTTCCTAGGGCTCTTAAGTACCTGATAAGCCAATGATATATAAGCATTCCTGTTGACTGATAAAGGGCCTCTTTCCAAGGCTTCAACCATTTCCCTGGCTATTTTTGTACCTGCTCTGCCAACAATCTTAGTAGCTGTGAAATTGAATGGATGTCCTTGTTCATTGCAAGGTGAATCTACCAATGAGTTCAGGTGCCCTCGTCTGACCGCTTGTGTTCTTGCAATCTGGTGATCAGCTTCCTCCCCATCTGTCCGACATGATCACAGAGGCAGTCCATGAAGGAGATCTGGTAGATTACATAAGAAATATCTTCCACCTCCAAACGATCTTTGCAATAAACGATTCGCCCTTATATGGTAGTCTCCGGGTTGTGCGCAATGCCCACTTGAAGGTCTTGGAAGTTGCATTATACTGCTTCTGAAATATTTTGATATATGCCAGGGTGTGCCATGTAGTTGGTCTTGTATCTTTCTTTCTATTTATTGAAAAAAAATGGCTTCCCAACTCACAGAGGCCAGCAGGTCGTCAGAACTACCGGCTCCTCAAACTGGATGTAAAATTAATATCCAGTTCTCTCGAACCAGCAAGAACCGGCTGAATCCCACTGCTGGATACACAGTCTAAAGTTTAACAGACGCATCAAGAAGCATTTGGTATTTGCAATTACAATAAACTATACATAGTCTTGAACTTACAGCCATTCATTTAGTGACCGTTCGAAGTTACAGCAGCAATAAAAAAAGTGACTTATGACCATTTTTCACATTTACGACCGCTGCAGCATCCTCAGGGTCACATGATCAAAAATCAGGCTCTTGACAGCTAGCTCATATTTATGATGGGTTGCAGCATCCTGGGGTCACCTGATCCCCTTTTGTGACCTTCTCGCAAGCAAAGTCAACGGGGAAGCCAAATTCGCTTTACAACTGTGTTACCAACTTAACTACAGTCATTCACTTAATAACGAGAAAGGTCATAAAACGGGGCAAAACCACCTTAACAAATATCTCGCTTAGCAATGGAAATGTCATATCCATTGGTCATAAGTCGAGGACAATCTGTACCCAAAGTCGTCATTGTCATTGAAGATATTTTTTTAAAAAAGATTTGCAATGTTATTCTTACCTATTTTTCATTTTCTTCAGATCCAACTTGGCTTTCCACTAACCTGGGCATTTTAACCTGTATAGAATGTTCCGGAATACACAGAGAAATGGGTGTTCATATTTCTCGGATCCAATCTTTAGAACTGGACAAATTGGGAACATCCGAACTCTTGGTAAACAGCTTTATGAAATATGTATTATGCACTTGCTGTAATTATAAGGGAAAAAGTTGTCAGACTAGCATTTATGTTCCACCTTTATTATTGTTATAAGTAACTCAAGGCAGCAAACAAACCTATTACTCTCTACTCCTTTTATTTTCCCCAAAACAACCACCCTAATTATATCTACACACACACACACACACACACACACACACACACACACACAAACACGGCAAAACCAGGCAATCAATCAATCTTCAACTCTTAACACAGAAGCACACAGGGAGAGAGAAACCACCCTCCCAAGGCCTCTCTTATATAAACAGCCTCTTAAAGTGATAACTGCTGACTCATTCTCATTGCAGCATCTCAGTTTACAGCCTTACAGCAGCCGGTCAGCTATTAAATCATCATTACCTCAGCAGAGTTATCACTTTAAGAGAATGTCTAAATAAGAGAGGCCCTGTGAGGGTGGTTTCTCTCTCCCTGTGTGCTTCCGTTTTATAGTTGAAGATAGATGATAGATAGATAGATAGATGATAGATAGATAGATAGATAGATAGATAGATAGATAGATAGATAGATAGATAGATAGATAGATAGATGATAGATAGATGATAGATAGATAGATAGATAGATAGATAGATAGATAGATGATAGATAGATAGATAGATAGATAGATGATAGATAGATAGATAGATAGATAGATAGATAGATAGATGATAGATAGATAGATAGATAGATGATAGATAGATGATAGATAGATAGATAGATAGATAGATAGATAGATAGATGATAGATAGATGATAGATAGATAGATAGATAGATAGATAGATAGATGATAGATAGATAGATAGATAGATAGATAGATAGATAGATAGATAGATAGATAGATAGTTGATAGACAGACAGACAGACAGACAGACCTTGTAGATAAACCACTGTTTGAAAGACAAAACCTCTGTGTACTGTATTTTGCTCCTGGCTTGTCTCAAAATTGTAGTCACACTGTGTATACTCTTGACACTAATGAGGTGAGTTGGGCTGAGACATAGAGTGATTGGTCCAAAGTCACTCACCCTTTTGTGAACTCACGGTCTAGCCTGATGTCTTAACCACTAGACCAAGGATATTCAAACTTGACAACTTTTATGATCTGTGGGCTTTTAACTCCCAAAATTCCTCATCCAGCATGACTGGCTGGAGAATTCTGGGAGTTGAAGTCCACATGTCTTAAAATGAGCATGTGATCAAACCGTCTGCACTAGATCGAACCGTCTCTTCCACTAGACCAAACTGACTCTGCACTGATAATTCTTCAGAAATCTATGTTCATTCTGGAGTTGAGGCAGTTTGGGGTGTTCCAGGGAATTCTGGTCCTGAAACAGATTGGTTTTGTCTGCAACACCATATCCAAGATACCCGGAGTCTCTTCCTATATAGAAGACTAGCCAATAACCCGGGTATTTATTTATAGGGGGAAAATGTCCAGACCAAACTAATGTTAGATTTTCCCCCTTACCAGAGGGATCCCCCTTGTGGAGTACTGTGAAGCTGCTGCTATGGCAACTCCACTGCGCTGTACAGTAGAAGCCATTTTAAAGCACAACAGGCTGTATCTTAACAGAACACACAGCCCGAGGGATGCTAGGGGTTGAATATATATAGCTCGGGCTGTGTGTTCTGTTAAGATACAGCCTGTTGTGCTTTAAAACTAATATAATGTGGTTTTTAAGAGATTGGGCCTTCTCAGGAAGTTTCCATGAAGTTCAGAGCATGCTCAGATCAGAAATGGGTTGAGGAAAGCCTATTGAATTGAATCCAGACAAGGCAAATCAAATAGCAAATGTGTTATCGCTAAACATGAAACTAGAGTCAGGAACTGAGGTTAATCCTGTTTTTGGGAGGTTGCAGTCCTCCTGACAGCAGATTTGCAGTTGAGGATTATTCTATGATCAACTCCTACTAACTTGCAGGTGGCAGCTGAGAGGAGGAGAACTTTGCTGACCAGCAGGCCAGCTGTGACTGACTATTCTTGCACTGATCAAATTTAAGAGTGATTATCCGGGGCTTGATTAAATTACTGCTTTGACAGTTTGCAACATGCTCTCTGCAGAAATACTTTTGAAAAGTGACCAGAAGTTGTAATTAGTGTGTAGGAGTGTTAACTCAATTGCCTGACCATATGTCACCTGTACCAAAATATCTTAGCACTTTTCCAGTTGTTTGGGAGGTACAATTTAATGTGCTGAATGTTGGTGGAGATTGTCAGTGCTTTTTTTCGAGAGGCAGCTGTTTTTCTTTGAAGACCTTTTGCTTCTCATCCAAGAAGCTTCTTCAGCTCTTTAATCTGCTGCCTCCTTAATTGCTTAGGGCAGGGTGTCCAAACTTGGGAACTTTAAGACTTGTGGACTTCAACTCCCAGAATTCCCCAGCCAGCTGCTGGCTGGGGAATTCTGGAAGTTGAAGTCCACAAGTCTTAAAGTTCCCAAGTTTGGACACCCCTGGCTTAGGGCATTAACAACGCAAGGGAACATATCTCCCTTTACAAATCTTTTTGGCTTTTAAGATCTGCAGAAGGCACCTTTGGACCACACTTGGACCATACTTCTGTTGTCAGAGATTAAATGTCTATGGTAGTGGTGGGTTGCAGGCGGAACGCCCCGGTATGGGGGTACCGGAGCCTGCCAGGAGCACCTGGTACCGTTCCGGTACGGTGCTCCGGAGGGCCCATCCTTACCTGTATTTTGAGCTCTTCGGTGTTTACTGCACACGGAGTGTACAGTGCCAGTGCGATGCTCCACCAACAGCTGGAGCATCGTGGAGGCGTCGCAGGAGGTAAGGACGCATCCGTGTGCTGTGTGCATTCATGTGGTAGACGTCGGGCCCCGTTGCACTGTACCGTTTGCAACGGAATCCAGAACCCACCACTGGTTTATGGAGACACTGAGTCATCCAGGTCACGGTTGTCCCAAAGGTACTTTTTTTCCAAAGGCAACTGGACTTTCCTTTTTCCTTGAAGACATTTCACTTCTCACCCAAGAAGCTTCTCCAAGAAGAATGGTGGGAGCCTGGAAGGATTTATACTCCTTGCAGTCATCTGCTCGTTAGCATTCTTCCTGAGAGTGGACAAGATTCAGCAGTCTATCTGCATTTGAAAGACACGGGGCACTATTTTGAAGACAGCAACGTCCACATCCTGGACAGAGAGGGCCGATGCTTTGAAAGAGGGGTCAGAGAGACCATCTACATTACGATTGAACAGCCCTCTCTCAACAGAGGGGGGGAATACAGCACCACCAATATCTGTGATGGGGAACCTGTGGTGCGCAGAGCCAGCTCAGCTCCACCGCGCATGCAGCCGTGCCTCCCACTGGCCAGCTGATTTTTGGGTCTCTGCCGCGCATATGCGGGGAGGGGTGCATGTGGGAGACACAGATGCATGCGTGGCAGAGGTGAGGGGGTTGTGTGTGCATGTGGGGGGGGTGCCCTCCCAGGGCGCCGTTTTTGGTCCCAGGAGGCTACAGGGAGGCCTACTAGACCCAAAATGGGGCATTGGGTGGGTGGGTCACACGTGCATTGCATTATACTTTTGACACAAAACGACAAAAAGTTAGCCATCACGAATGGAAAATTATTGCTGGAGTTGAATATGTTACACTATAAGTATTCTATGGTTGATTGGTGACATTGTGGTTAATTGAAAGTAATGATTTACAATATGAGTCGATGGGAAATCTTTTTTCTTTCTTTTTTTAATATTACTATTTTTATTTTTTGTAAGACCAATAGATAGAGATACGTGATTTTATAATTTTATAAAGATTTATTGTTGCTTAATAGATAATTAAGGATTTAAGGAAATAAGGTTTTTTAGAAATGAAGGATTAGTAATGGTAACCTGAACACAGGATGCTCAATGATAGTGATGTATTTAGTCATGTTTGATTTTATTTCAGTGATTTTATTTCTAATTGTAAAAATTGATGCACAAAAACCTGTAACCAAACGACATGCTTATATATAAAAGATTAGCCATCACTAACCTATCTCCTGTTTACGATACAGTCCTTTCAGCAGTTCCAAGAAGGTTCCACACCCATTTGCGCTATACAGGTGACCCTGAGGGAATAGATAATCCTTCAAGTGGCCTCAATGACTCTCAGAAAGAACAAATCCTTCCATTCCCCCATCATTCGATCAGAGCTGAAGAAGTTTCTTGAATGAGAAGCGAAATAACTTCATGGGAAAAAACAATGTCCAGTTGCCTTTTGAACAAAACACCTTTGGGTTGTCAGAGGCTGAATTTTCTGACCACCAAAGCAGGTCATCTTCTGCAAAGCTCCTGGGCTGTTGAGGTGGCACACAGAGTCCTCTCTATGGGCATGTGTGCCATCGCCAGCTGCTCTTCTGACGGAGCGCTGGAAAACGCCCCCCCAAAATAGGCCATTTTCCAGCTATTTTTCAGTCATTTTTGAGGCATTTTTTTGGACTGAAAATGGCCAGAAAAATGGTCCCAAAACAGGCATGCACGCACCGGCCAGCTGGTCTTCAGGTTTCCAGTCCAGTGCGCGTGCATGCATGCGCATTCCGATTTGGGCACTGTGCCGAAAAGGATCTCCATCACTAACATAGACAATGGAAGTCTTGCATTTGCTTTTCAGCCTCTCAGTATTTATGAAATTGTGTGGAAGGATAGTTTTTGAACATCAAATAGGCTTAAAATACAATATAGTGTATATTGTGGTTGAAAAGCCTTAGATTAATGGCATATGTTTAATGGCATGCTCTTTTTTCCTTTTTGTTTCCTTCTTAGCTGGCCAAGAATATAGGAAATAATAGTTTTAATGACATTATGGAGGGAAACTTACCGACTCCGTCTCCAAAACCCACTCCATCAAGCGATATGTAAGTAACCCAAAAAAGCACAATTTGCAGCTATTAGGCTTGTTCAAATCATCAAAGACTTCATTTGGGAATGACATGTTCCTCTGATGCTCTTCTGAAAGCTGCAAAATTGGAGGGTGGGGGCTGCTTCAGGACCCTTCTGTAGATGTTTTTGTTTATTTGATTTCTGTAGCTGGCCATCTCAACTTACTCTGGGTGATGTATAGCAGGGGTGTCAAACTCAAGGCCCAGAGGCCGGAACCGGCCCGCAGGGTGCTTAGATTTGGCCCACAGAGCCGCCCTGGAAACAGTGAAGGACCAGCCCGAGGTGCCTCTGCCAGTGAAAAACGGAGCTTGGGAAGGCTACTGCCCTCCCGAACTCCGTTTTCACTGGCAGAGCCCCTCCCAGCCAAAAACGGAGCTTGGGAATCTGTTTTCGCTGACAGAGCTCTCGGGCCACCACAGGCACCCCCCAACATGCTCACCCAGGTCCCCCAAGGTCAAACACAACCCTGATGTGGCCCTCAGTGAAATCGAGCTTGACACCCCTGTCATAAAGCATAAAAACCAAGACAGTTTTTATTATTTAGTTATCAAATTTATCTGAGTGTTGTACATCAGCGGCCCCCAACCTTTCGGGCACCAGGGAGCGGTTACGCGGAGAGAGGTTTTTCCGCAGACCGGTGCTGGCGTGATTTTGTGTGCGATCTGCATCTCATCGATGGGGCTTTGCTTGTTTCCATGAGCCATGATTTCTGGCAGACTAGAAGACTGCAGCCCAGGGGTCGGGGAGCCACTGGTGCACATCATAAGAACAAAGACAATTTTTAATTCTCAAATTTATCTCGCCGTTCGAGCAATTGAAACTGTTAAAACAGTTCAAAACAAATGCATATCACGCCACGTAAAACTGTTACTCTGGATGTTAATACAGCTAGGGAATGGGGCCCTTAATACACTCGGAGCCACAGACACAGGCGTCTTCACGGACTTGTGAAATGCCCACAGGTTGAATTTATCCTGGGAGCTATGATGGAGTGGTGGTTAAGAGTGCAGTATCGCAGGCTAATTCTGCCGACTGCCAGCAGTTCGAATCCTACCAGGCTCAAGGTTGACTCAGCCTTTCATCCTTCCGAAGTCGGTAAAATGAGGACTCAGATTGTTGGGGGGGAAGAAGCCGACTCTGTAAACTGCTTAGAGAGGGCTGTAAAAGCACGGTGAAGCGGTATATAAGTCCAAATGCAGCTGCTGTCTTCCTACCTGAAGGGAGAATATTCCAGAGGTAAATGGCAGGGAAGGCACGTCTCCCAATTGTTGCCAGCTGGCATTCCCCGGCTGATGGCACCCACAGCATGCCCATCCTGTCTGCCTGACTAGGATAGGTGGAAACAACTGGGAGAAGGTGGTCCCTTAGGTAAACCCAGCCCCAAGTCATGAGAAGCTTTACAGGTGATTAGCAGCACCTTGAATTGCATTCAGAAACACATTGGCAAGCAGTTCAATAAAGCGGTGGTGTTACCTGTATCAAACACCTGATGCTTTTTACTGCCCATTCAGCCTCATTCTCCACTAGTGGAAGGTCCTGAATGCTCTTCAAGACTAAACCCATGTAGAGTGCCTTGCAGTAGTCCAGACATGAGCTCAGGCATGACTATGAGTATAACCTCCCTAGCTGTGTGTAGCAGTGGTGAGTTCCGGATCCCAGTGCAACTGGTGTGGTGCAACGGGGCCCAGCGTCCCCCATATTCACATGGGCAGTACGTGCATGCATGCGTCCTTACCTCCACGATGCCTCCACAACGCTCCAGCTGCTCGGCGGAGCGTTGTGCAGGCGCCGTACGCCTCATGCACGGAAGCGCCGAAGAGCTCAAATACAAGTAAGGAGCTTGGCGCTGGCGGGTGGGCCCTCCAGAGCACCGTACCAGAACAGTACCCAGTGCTCTCAGCAGGCACCGGTACGCCTGCACCGGGGCATACCACCTGCAACTCACCACGTGTGTGTAGGTACAGCTGCCCCAAAAGCTGACGAGGAGCTTGCTGATTTTCCACACTCCCCAACTGAAGCATCTCACTAGTAGACCATTATGGATTATGGCAGGGGTCCTCAAACGTTTTAAACAGGGGTCCGATTCACGGTCCCTCAGACTGCTGGGGGGGACGGACTGGCTGGGGGGGGCGTGGTTAGGTGGTCATGTGACTGGATGGGGGTGGCCAATTTAACAGTCCATTTTGCCTTTGTCCTTGCTGTACTTGCCCCTCCCCTACTCACCTGAAGGGCTGCTTTAAAAGCGTTTTTAAAGACTTTTAAAGCACTACTTTACAAGCCGGCAGCAGCCCCTCCTCTATTCACCCACCGGCCCTGGATCACGTGGCTGCACTGGGGAGATCACCCCCCAGTCAGCTGGCCCTCCCCCGCACCCTTCGGCCTTACCTTCGGCAGCAGCCGTGGGATCAGAAGTGCAGCTCAACCGGTGAAATAACGAACCAGAAGTGCAGCTGGAGTGGATTGTGGCTGGAAGATAAGGCCAACGATGAGGGGCAGGAAGAGGAGAGGGGCTGAATCCCACCACTCCGTGGGCCGGATACTTTGAATTGGCGGGCCATATCCGGTCCGCGGGCCATAGTTTGAGGATCTGTGGAATATGGAGACTAGATGAACCAAGATGACCAATTGCTTCTTCAATTTTCTCCATGTTTTCTCCATCAAACTGAAGGGTTGGTCTGAAATGTAACTTTGAACTGGGTCATTTCTGTTAAAAAAAAGCAGTCTGTTAATGTTTTTGCTTTGTTTGGTTTTTCAGGACTGCCCGCAAAGAATTTATTACTGCTAAATATGTCGATCATAAGTACTCCAGAAAGACCTGCGTGTCGGCAGCAGCTAAGCTGAACGAACTACTAGAGGCTGTTCGATCCAGGGATTTACTTGCACTACTTCAAGTCTATGCAGAAGGAGTCGAGCTAATGGAACCACTCTTAGATCCTGGACAGGTGAGATCTCTGACTAAGGATCTGAATTTACATACATTTAAGAGATACGCATACGCACAAACAAAAGCGAAATAAAAAAAGAACGAGGATCGCATCATAGTCATAATATTTTAATCAGAATAAAGCTGGAAGAGGCCTTGGGGGTCTTCTAGTCCAGCCCTCTACTCAAGGAGGAGACCCTATACCGTTTCATACAGGTGGCTGTGCAGTCTTTTCTTAAAAACCTCCAGGGATGAAGCACCTACAACTTCTGAAGGCAACCTCTGTTCCACTGGTTAATTGTCCTCACTGTTAGTTTTTCCTTAATTCCAGGTTGCTTCTCTCCTTGATTAGTGTCCATTCATTTTTTTCTTGTCCTGTCCTCTGCTGCTTTGGAAAATAAATTGACCCCCTCCTCTTTGTGGCAGCCCCTCGAATACTGAAATGCCGCTACCATGTGCCCCCCTAGTCCTTCTTTTCTCTAGACTAGGCAAACCCAAATCCTGCAAACGTTCTTCATATGTTTTTGTCTCCAGGCCTTCGATCGTCTTAGTTGCTCTTTTTCTGCACTTTTTCCAAAGTCTCAACGTCTTTTTTGTAATGTGGTTTTGTAATCCGAGGTGGTATTCAGCCGGTTCAAACCGGTTTGGGCGAACTGGTAGCGGAAATTTTGAGTAGTTCGGGGAACCGGCAAGTACCACGTCTTTTTGGCCCCGCCCTCCTCCCACCCCCGCCGTTCCACATCCTCTATTCCCTTGTTTTTTAGTTCAGCTGATTCGCACAACAGAGTGGATTGTCCCTCCGGGGAGAGGGGGCGGTCTAGAAATTTAATAAATTATTATTATTATTATTATTATTATTATTATTATTATTATTATTATTATTATTATTATTATTATTATTATTATTATTATTATTGCATCAACAGAATTGTATCACAGCGGCCAGTTGTTTCGCCGGATTTGGCATTGATTACTAGTCGGGCCCCACCCAGGGGCCTAGGACGTCGTAACGTATTTTCGTAATATGTGTGCGGATCCAAGCAGTGCGGCCTTTTGCATTTGACTGATGGTGATTTTGTCAATTTTTAACTGTTTTAAATGTAATTCCAGTGCTTTTGGAATAGCACCCAGTGTGCCAATTACCACTGGAATTACCACTGCTGGTTTGTGCCATAATCGTTGAATTTCAATTTTTAAGTCCTGGTATTTTGCGATTTTTTCATATTCCTTCTCGGCGACCCTGCTATCACCTGGTATTGCGATGTCTATGATTGTAACCTTCTTTTTCTCAACCAGTGTGATGTCTGGTGTATTATGCGCCAGTATTTTATCCGTTTGTATGCGAAAATCCCACAAGATCTTGACCATCTGACCCTCGACGACTTTTTCAGGCTTATGTTCCCACCAGTTTGTTGCTGTTTTAATGTTATAATTTTTGCACAAATTCCAGTGGATCATTTGTGCCACTGAATTGTGCCGCATTTTATAGTCAGTCTGCGCAATTTTTTTACAGCAGCTGAGTATGTGGTCAACAGTTTCATCAGCCTCTTTGCAAAGTCTACATTTGGCATCATCAGAGGATTTTTCGATTTTGGTCTTAATGGCATTTGTGCGGATAGCTTGTTCTTGCGCAGCCAGGACTAGTGACTCTGTTTCTTTCTTTAACGTACCTGCTGTTAACCATAACCAAGTTTTTTCACTGTCCACTTTATCTTTTATTTTTTCCAGAAATTGGCCATGCAATGCTTTGTTCTGCCAACTCTCCATTCTTAATTTTATCACATCTTTTTTGTATTCTTGTTTCGTCTGTTGGGCCTTCAATAGATTTTTGTTCTTTACTTCGATTAATAGATGTTCTTGACTTTCTTTTAAATAATCAGCCAGTGCATGTTTTTCTTCTTCAACTATTTGCTTCACTTGTAATAATCCTCTGCCACCTGATTTCCGGGGTAGGTATAGTCTATCAATATCACCACGTGGATGTAAACTGTAGTGCATTGTCATTAGTTTCCTGGTTTTTCGGTCTAAAATGTCCAAATCAGCTTGTGTCCAGTTAACAATACCAGCTGTGTATCTTATAACTGGTATTGCCCAGGTGTTTATGGCCTTGATTGTATTTCCACCATTCAATTTAGATTTCAAAATTTTCCTAACTCTGTTGGTGTACTCTCTCCTGACAATATTTTTTACTTCTCCATGCTTGATGTTATCCAACTGCAGAATGCCTAAGTATTTGTAGGCTTCATTTTCATTGCATTTAATTAGTTGGCCATTGGGCATTTCAATTCCCTCACAGTGATTTTGCCTCTTTTTATGGATACAGTGGCACATTTTTCCATGCCAAACTTCATTGAAATATCGGTGCTGAATACTCGGACTGTGTTTGTCAATGATTGGATTTCTATTTCTGACTTTCCATAGAGTTTCAAATCATCCATATATAATAAATGCGAATTTTTTTTGGCTTCTTTGCCTGTTTGGTAGCCTAATTTCATTTTTTTTAAGATTACTGATAGTGGGATCATCGCGATGATGAAGAGAAGAGGTGAAAGTGAATCACCCTGGAAAATTCCTCGCTTGATATTAACCATTCCATAGTTCTCATTCCCTACTGCCAACTCGGTTCTCCATTGTTTCATCGCCTTTTCAGTAAAGGATGTAATATTTTTGCTAATGCCAGTTGTTTCTAAGCATTTTATGATCCAACTATGCGGCAATGAGTCAAATGCCTTTTTGTAATCAATCCAGACCATATTCAAGTTCGTTTTTCTGTTCTTATAATTTTCTAATATCATTTTATCAATTAGGAGCTGATCTTTTGTGCCCCTGCTCCTTCTTTTGTTGCCTTTCTGCTCTACTGGCAAGATGTTGTTTGTTTCCAAATAATCCATAATGTTATCTGCAATAATGCCTGTGAGTAATTTGAAGGTTGTTGGCAAGCATGTTATTGGTCTGTAGTTTTCAGGTATTGTTCCTTTAGTTGCATCTTTCTGAATCAAGTATGTTTTTCCAGTTGTCAACCATTCATCAATTTGGCCATTTTGTAAAATCTCATTCAGTTGCCTGGCCAATATTGCATGTAAACTGGTCAGATATTTGAGCCAGAAACCATGTAATTGGTCCTTTCCAGGTGATGTCCAATTCTTTACTTTTTTTACTCGATTTTTGACCATCTCAGTTGTTATTTCTAATACTTGCATTTGTTTGTTGCCAATGCTTTTCTCAAAGTCATGTATCCATTTTTCTTCCTTATTGTAGTCCTTTGCATTTTCCCACAATTCTTTCCAGAATTCAACTGTGGCCTGCTTTTCTGGTTTTTGACTTTTGGTGTCATCATTCACATTAAGACTTTGATAAAAACGCCGTTGGTCTGATCGAAATTGCTGATTTTATTTATACTGGATGATTCGTGCCTCATATCTTTCAATTTTCCTAGCTGTTGCTGTTATCTGCTGTTTTACAATCTCTACAGCTTCATTGATGTTTCTTGTATCCAATCTATACCTTCTGATTAGCTGATCTATAATTTTGTTGTTTCTAAGTCGTTGCTCACGCATGTTCTTCAATTTGCTAGCATCTGCCCTTAATTTTTTGACTTTTTGTTCCAATCGGATTTTCCACTTTGGCTTTGATGCTTTTTCTGTTGTGTAACTAGGTGCTTTGATTTTAATGCCTAGTTCATTAGTGACTATTGCGGCTGCGCTGTACATTAACTGGTTCGTTTCCAAGATGGATCCCGATTCAATTGTTGAAAGCACTGCATTAACCATTTTCATGATAGGGGCCAAAATTTTCTTAGGCACAGTTTTTAATGATGGTAAACGTTGCCGTTCCTTATTAAGCAGAAAATGCTCCATGATCTTGTCCTTCAATTCTTTTTGTTTCTGAGTTAGTTCATCAGTTGGTTCAGTGATAACTGGTTCTGGTGATAGTGTTGTTATTTCCTCCCCGACAGCTTCTTCTGGGAGTTCTACTACAATGCCTTTAGGTGTGTCTTGAGTATCAGTTATTTCTGCTTGTGATGTTGTTTTCTCAGTTTTGCAATTTGCTTGAATTTCCTCAAGTTCAACTTCACTAAACACTTTATTCCGTGTAATAAATCGCCTTTGATCTGCAAGTCGTTGTTCACTAACATTTGAATCTGGATGTTGTTGTTTCCATAATTCATACATTCGCTTTAAATAACCTCTTTTCCCAGGCTCTGAGTTGTAATAACAGGCCATTATGGCACGGTTTTCATCGGCACTATATTTTTGTCGTTTTGTTGGCTGGTCCACTTGTAGCCCACTTGTCGACGGATGTCCAGGGACCTCAACATCCGCCGCGGCCCTTGTTAACCCGTGCGACGACCGATGCGGTATAGAATTTTTATTTGTTTCTTTCACCATGTTATATGGGTTGGCGGGTTTTTTTATGGGGCCAGGTTGCCAACCTGACCTCAACCCTCCTCCTTTCTCATCCGGGCTTGGGACCGGCAACGGCAGAGTTGTTGTTGTTGTTGTTGTTGTTGTTGTTATTATTATTATTATTATTATTATTATTATTATTATTATTATTGCACCTCAGCTGAGCTAAGAACAGCTCAGCTCACCAGCGCTGACACTGAGGGCAGTCTTTGAGTGTTGCATGTGTGCAGTTAGGGCTCTCTCATACAACCGGTAGGAAAACATCTGGAATCCCACCATTGTTTGTAATATATAATTTGTAGCAGTGAATGTGCACGCATGCGTGTAGAAGTGAGTATTGAAATAGGTCTATGATTCACTTGTTGGACTCCGTTCTGGGTTAACCAAACACTGGAATCTTGGAGTCCTAGTGGACAACCATTTAAATATGAGCCAGCAGTGTGCAGCAGCTGCCCAAAAAGCCAACACAGTTCTAGGCTGCATCAACAGAGGGATAGAATCAAGATCATGTGAAGTGTTAATACCACTTTATAATGCCTTGGTAAGGCCACACTTGGAATATTGCATTCAGTTCTGGTCGCCACGATGTAAAAAAGATGTGGAGACTCTAGAAAGAGTGCAGAGAAGAGCAACAAAGATGATTAGGGGACTGGAGGCTAAAACGTATGAAGAACGGTTGCAGGAACTGGGTATGTCTAGTTTAATGAAAAGAAGGACTAGGGGAGACATGATAGCAGTGTTCCAATATCTCAGGGGTTGCTACAAAGAAGAGGGAGTCAAACTATTCTCCAAGGCACCTGAGGACAGGACAAGAAGCAATGGGTGGAAACTAATCAAGGAGAGAAGCAACTTAGAACTGAGGAGAAACTTCCTGACAGTTAGAATAATTAATCAGTGGAACAGCTTGCCTCCAGAGGTTGTGAATGCCCCAACACTGGAAGTCTTTAAGAAGATGTTGGATAGCCATTTGTCTGGAACCATATAGGGTTTCCTGCCTAGGCAGGGGGTTGGACTAGCAGACCTCCAAGGTCCCTTCCAACTCTGCATTTCCATTGTCTTACTTCTTGCTCGGTGCTGAGACATTTGCTAAACATTTGTCTTTCCTTCCATTATGTTTCACTCTTATCTCCCTCAGCAGCCAAACTTCGACTGGCTAATCAAACACTAATGCAAAAAAGAGGGTTATTATAATTTGTTTTTCACACACACACATTTCAATGATGATCTTGAAAGCAAAAATACGATTAGCATCTCTCCTCTGCTCAGCATAGGACTGCACTGTCCTTTTCATCTGTCTTCTGCGCTCAGAATTGTGCAGAACGGTTTTCAGGAAGTTGGACGAAAGAAACACCTCTGGAATACTTTCATTATTTTGCTACCAACGATGCTCTTTTCAAGAGGCAACTGGACTTTCTTGTTTTTCTTTGAAGGCGTTTTGCTTTCCACCCAAGAAGCTTCTTCAGCTCTAGGTGGATGGTAGGGAATAGAAGGATTGATGCTCCTTGTAGACAGCTGGTCATTTGCATTCTTTTTATAGAGACGTTGAGACCACTTGGAGGTTTATCTGTATCCTCAAGACCACCCGAGTGGTGCAGATGGGTGTGGAGCCTTCTTGTAACTGTTGAAAGGACGGTGTTGTAGTCTGGAGACACATGATGGCGTATCCCTTACCCTCCGTTGAGAGAGGCCTGTTAATTTTGACATAGATTGCCTCTTTAATCCTTCTTTCAAACCAGCGATCCTCTCTACCCAAAATGTGGACTTTGCTTTCTTCAAAAGAGCGGCCTTTGTCGTTTAAATGCAGATGGACTGCTAAATCTTCTCCTGATGGGGTTTGTTCTCCTGTGTTGTGCCACGCATTTGTGAAGTGGCTGTTTTGTTTCCCCAAGGTAGAGATCTGCCCGTGGCTCCTCCCTGCGTTGTACTGCATGCAATGTTGCTCCGTTTCTGTCTTGATTGTTTTGTCCTTGGGGTGGACAAGCTTAATGTATTCTTGGGTTTAAAGTGCGCACGTATGTTGTGTTGGCTGAAGATTCTCCTGAAAAAAGCACCTTTTGGGACAACCGTGACCTGGATGATTGAGAATCTTCATAGACGTTTGCCTCACCTTGTGTTTGACCTCATTGTTCCCGGCCTAGATGTTTCTTCACACATACATACATTAAACAAACCTCACATCCACTTCGTTAGCGAAGTAAGCTCCTATTGTGTGACACATGTCCAGTTACATCCGCAGCCTTGATTGTTAACATTAATAATTTTTTTTTGAAAAACATTTTTGATAGTAATCCTTGACTTATGACTGCAGTTACGATGGGCACCTCGGTTGCTAAGTGAGGCAGTTGCTAAGGGAGACGCACCTGAATTTATGAGGTTTTTTTCCCCATGGTTGTTAAGTGAGTCACCCCAGTTGTTAAAGGACACACAAGGCCATTAAGTGAATCCAGCTTCCCCCATTGAGTTTGCTAGTTGGAAGCCAGCTGGGAAGGTCACAAACGAGGATCACCTGACCCCAGGATGCTGCAACAGTCGTAAGTGTGAGGACTGGCCGTAACTCGTTTTTTATCAGTTCTGCTGTAACTTTATCACTGGAGATTGGACAATCATTTGTCTGAAATGGTACTATAGGGTTTCCTGCCTGAGCAGGGGGTTGGACTAGAGGACCTCTGAGGTCTCTTTCAAGTCTGTTATTCTGTGAGGACACAAACGTTCCCAGAAGCTGCTAATTTTCATCTTTTCTTTCTCTCTTTAGGAGTCAGGCGAAACTGCTCTTCATTTTGCAGTCCGGACTGCTGATCACACCACACTCCATCTGATCGACTTCCTTGTACAAAACTGGTAACAGCTCTTTGTTTTTACGGTGGCATATAAGCATAAAAATACGACCTCCCTGACTTGTACGGTGTAATCACATGCATAGCTCAGGGCTCACTCTCTCCTCTCCCCTGACCTTGGTGGGGTAGACCCTTCCGTAAGTGAGTCAAAACATGGGTCTGTCCCCTTCATTGGGCAAGCAGATAAGAAGACAGCCATGGGGCTGATTAGCACCCTCAAAATTCTCCCCTCATCGTTTCTGGCCTCTTTTCAATTTTACATGCTGTTTTTTATGCTTTCGATATTTATTGTTCATCATCCAGCGTCCCTCTGTGAAGGAGATGGTCAGTTCTTAAAAATGATAGTTAGTTAGAATGGTAGATAGAAAGAGATAGAATGACAGATTAGACAGATATAGATAGACAGATGATAGATAGATGATAGATAGATAGATAGATAGATAGATAGATAGATAGATAGATAGATGATAGATAGATAGATAGATAGATAGATAGATAGATAGATAGATAGATGATAGATAGATAGATAGATAGATAGATAGATAGATAGATAGATAGATAGATAGATAGATAGATAGATAGATAGATAGATAGATAGATAGATAGATAGATAGATAGACAGACAGACAGACAGACAAGAGAGAGAAAGAGATGACAGATGATATGACATAGATATATAGACAGACGAGAGAGAGAGAGATGACAGACAGATATGATATGACATAGACAGACAGACGAGAGAGAGAGATGACAGACAGATGTGATTTGACATAGACAGACAGATGAGAGAGAGAGAGAGAGAGAGAGAGAGAGAGAGAGAGAGATGACAGACAGATATGATGACATAGATAGATAGAGATAGATAGACAGACAGACGAGAGAGAGAGAAAGAGATAACAGACAGATATGATATGACATGATAGATAGATAGATAGTAGGTGGGTAGATAGGTAGGTAGGTGGATGGATAGATAGATAGATAGATAGATAGATAGATAGATAGATAGATAGATAGATAGATAAAAATAAGATGATAGATAGTAGATGATAGATAGATTTAGATAGATATAGATAATAGATAGAAGATAGATAGATAGTAGATAGATAGATGATAGATAGATGACAGATATGATAATAGAGAGAGAGAGAAAGAGAGGACAGACTGATATGACATGATAGATGATGATAGATAGATAGATAGATAGATAGATAGATAGATAGATAGATAGATAGATAGATAGATGATAGATAGATATACATACAGATATGATAAGAGAGAGAGAGTCAGCTGGGGGTGAGGGCTTCTTGGCTCTTGATGTTGAATAGGTAGCTGGTTCTCGACTTACCATTACAATTGAGCCCCAAATTCCTGTTGCTATGCAAGACAGTTTTAAAGTGAATTTTGCCCCACTGTGCCACCTTTCTTGCCACAGTTAAGTGAATTACTGCAGTTGTTAAGAACCCAGGGGTTAAGAGAAACTGGCTTCTCCCATTGACTTTGCTTGTCAAAATGTCGCAAAAAATGATCACAAGACTCCAGGACACTGCAACTGTCATAAATACATGCCAGTTGCCAAGCTTCCAAATTTTGATCACGTGACCATGGGGATGCTGCAAAGATCGTGAAAATGTGAGAGATGGCAATAAATCCCCTTTTTTCATTGCAACTTTGAATAGTCACTGAATGAATGGTTGTAAGCCAAGGACTACCTGAAGAGTCTCCACATTTCATAGTCATAGTGGTTCGCGTCTATTATACACTTTTTACAGAATGAAATGAATTCACGGATATGTACTGCATATCCCAAAGGTTAAATCCATGATTAGGCATGAAAATGAATATAGGATTTTTTTTTCTCCTTTATTTTTCTAGTGGAAACCTGGATAAGCAAACAGTGTTGGGGAATACCGTTCTACATTATTGCAGTATATATAACAAGCCAGAGTGTTTGAAGTTGGTTTTGAAGGGGAAGCCAACTTTGCATATAGGTGAGTATGTTCTCTTCACTATTAGTCAATTAAAAAGTACTGGAAGTATATATTCACAGATACACATACATCTGTGTGTGTCTGTGAATATATACTTTAAAAATTCTCTCTCTTTCCCTCCCTCCCTCCCTCTGTGTATGTACGTATGTACAGTATGTATGTATGTATGTATGTATGTATGTATGTATGTATGTATGTATATAAAGGCTTTGTGTGTGTGTGTGTTCCAGCTTAACTAGGTACACAGATGACTTACTATCTGGAAACAAATATTGTGGGGGTAAGACACCCCTAAAACCCCTTGGGGTGTGAGCTCTGTTAAGATACAGCCTGTTGCGCCTTAAAATGGCTTCTACTGTACCTGCCGTAAAAATAGCTTCCACTGTACAGCGCAATGGACTTGCCATGGTAACAGCTTCACAGTACTCCACAAGGGGGCTCCCTTTGGTAAGAGGGAAAATCCAACATTAGAAATTACGTTTGGTCTGGACATTTTGCCCTTATAAATAAATACCAGGGCAATGCCAGGTTGTCGGCTAGTTCACTATAAAATAGGCACAGTTGACTGGAAGTAATTATCAATATTCCTCTAGTAATTACCCTAAAAAGCTTTTCCCACTGTGCAATCTCTGATGATTCTCAATTTGCATTTTGTTCATATTTCAGTTAGGCCTTTGATGATTTACCAAAGCTGTCACTGCTTTTGAAGCTAACTTGTTAAAATAAGATGCCCTTGATCAAAGGGTTGAATAATGAACAATTTTCAAGTGTGGTCCCAACATTCATAAATGAAATATAATATGGGAAGGACCATAATTTGCTATTCTGTTTCTTTGATTCCCCTATCTAGTTTTTACACCGGTAATCAAGAACCCAGTTTGTGCCTATTTCCTCACGTGGTCAAAAGCAAAACATGATTTTCGTTTTGCCAATTTGCCATCTTCGAAAAATATCTTGTATTTTTCTTCTGAAGTGCAGTCTATCTGACTCACATATAAATTTCCATGTATTCTAATTGCAGGTAGTCCTCAACTTACCACCACAATTAAGCCCAGAATTATGGTTGTAAGCAGGGGTGAAATGCTACCGGTTCGGGCCGGTTTGCCCGAACCGGTAGCAAAAAAATGCTTAAAAAGAAAGAAACATGTGCATGCACGCGCAAGCAAACCAGTAGCAGACTTCAGAGAATTTCACTGGTTGTAAGTTGTGATGGTTGTTAAGGGAGGTACTCATATGATCGCATTTTAATGACTACTGGCCCTGTTGCAGTAGTCTAGTGACCTCATGGGTTGTTAAACGGAGCATGGGGTGTGCACAGGAGCGGGGACACCCTTGGAAGCTTGACACAGGCCTCAGCCTGCATTGCAGCACCTCCCCATCTGCCATGTGGCCCTGCCCTGAGCTCCTCCACCCCATGAGGCACTACATGCTCCACTCCCTGGGTCTCAAACACTGGGGCCTCTCCCCTCCTGGTCATGCCTCAGTCCACTTACTTTTTCTGGAGGTCTTTTTTAGAAAGGAGAAGCAACCAATTCACAGTGCCTCCTTCCTGTAGTTTTATATATATACATATTACTTATTTGGCCAAGTGTGGTTAGACATAGAAGGAATTTGCCTTACAAGAAGAATAGAATACAATAATACAAAAGCAGAGTTGGAAGGGACTTTGGAGGTCTTCTAGTCCAACCCCCTGCCTAGGAAGGAAACCCTATACTGTTTCAGACAAATGGCTATCCAACCTCTTCTTAAAGACTTCCAGTGTTGGGGCATTCACAACTTCTAGAGGCAAGCTGTTCCATTGATTAATTGTTCTAACTGTCAGGAAATTTCTCCTCAGTTCTAAGTTGCTTCTCTCCTTGATTAGTTTCCACCCATTGCTTCTTGTTCTACCCTCAGATGCCTTGGAAAATAGTTTGACTCCCTCTTCTTTGTGGCAACCCCTGAGATATTGGAACACTGCTATCATGTCTCCCCTGCTCCTTCTTTCTATTAAGCTAGACATACCCAGTTCCTGCAACCGTTCTTCATATGTTTTAGTCTCCAGTCCCCTAATCATCTTTGTTGCTCTTCTCTGCACTCTTTCTAGAGTCTCCACATCTTTTTTACATCGTGGCGATATATTTAGATAGAGATAAGAACAAAATGGCAACTGATAACAGGAGTTGCACAGAAATATTTGTACCCAGATGACACACTGCTCAAGGAGAGATAAAATGTTTATATTTTTTTAAAAAATGGAAAATGAATAAAAAACTTTTTTTAAGGAGAGATGAAATGTTTATATATATTTTTAAATGGAAAATAACTTTTTTAAAAAAAACCTTTTTTAGAAAAGAAAAGAAGGAATTTGTACAATTTTCGTTGCATTTTTTCTTTTAACGGTGAATGAATATTGAACTTTATTGCAACGTTTGATAGTTTCATTTTATCCTGACAATTTGCAGTAAATCAAGCTGGCGAAACTGCCCTGGACACGGCAAAGAGACAGAAAGCTATCCAGTGTGAAGATTTGGTAAGAAAATCATGCTTGTTTACCATTGAAAGATGAGAAGGGGAAATTTGCGTGAAAATTTGTTTCTCCCTCCCTCCCTCTGTCTTTTGCACATGTAGAATGGGATGAATTGGCTACAAACAGAGACTCCAGACTGATATTTTGTTCTTTTTCAGCCTTAAAAGACTCTGCTTGCTCCATTCATTTGCCCAGTCTCCACCCCGCAAGGGAGTATGGGTTCGTTAAAAGATGATGATGAAAGCATGAACCCTTGCATTAGAAAGTTTACCAGGCTTTATTTCTTAATTTAGTAGGGACACGGTGGCTCAGTGGCTAAGACACTGAGCTTGTCGATCAGAAAGGTCGGCAGTTCGAATCCCTAACACCACGTAATGGAGTGAGCTCCCGTTACATGTCCCAGCTTCTGCCAACCTAGCAATTCGAAAGCATGTAAAAATGCAAGTAGAAAAATAGGGACCATTTTTGGTGGGAAGGTAACAGCGTTCCGTGCGCCTTCGGCGTCTAGTCATGCCGGCCACATGACCACGGAGACGTCTTCGGGCAGCGCTGGCTCTTCGGCTTTGAAAGGGAGATGAGCACCGCCCCCTAGAGTCAAGAACAACTAGCACATATGTGCAAAGGGAACCTTTACCTTATTTCTTAATTTCTTTTACAATCACAAAGGATTTTCATCAGTCAGAACAAAGCCAGGCATTTCAGTATAGTACAAAATGTCTCTGCCAAGAAGCGAACATGCTTTTCACAAGCACAAAAGGCGAACGTTTCAGAATTACCTGTTGTTTCAGCTTTCCCAGGCCAAAGTGGGGAAACTAAATCCCCACGTTCACGTCGAATACGAGTGGAACCTTCGGCAGGAAGAAATGGATGAAAGTGACGATGACCTCGATGACAAGGTAAAGAAGAATGGGGGGGGGGGGTTTACAGGTAGTCCTCGGTTTGCAACAGTCCACTTAGCGGCCCTTCAAAGTTGCAACGACACTGAAAAAAAGTGACTTACGACCATTTTTCACACTTATGCCCGTTGCAGCATCCTCATGGTCACGTAATGAAAATTTGGACCCTGGGCAACTGGGCAACTGGGCAACTGACTCATATTCGTGATGGTTGCCGTGTCCTGGGTCATGTGATCTTGTGATCAATGGGGATTCACTTAAGAACTGTTTCTGGAGATTCTCAGTTATCCAGGTCATAGTTGTCCCAAAGGTCCTTTTTTCAAGAGGCAACTGGACTTTCTGGTTTTTCTTTGAAGATGTTTCACTTCTAATCTAAGAGGCTTCTTCAGCTCTGACTGGGTGGTGAGGAATGGAAGGAGTGGAACAGAACTGTCTACTCAACACAGTCCTTTCAGCAGCTACAAGAAAGCTCCTCCCCATTTGTACTAAGGTGACCCTGAAGACACAAATAAACCTCCCAGTAGCCTCAACGACTCTCTTAAAATAATGCAAATGACCAGCTGTCTGCAAGGAGTATAAAATCCTTCCATCCCCCACCACCCAGTCAGAGCTGAAGAAGCATCTTGGATGAGAAGCGAAACATCTTCCAAAGAAAAACCAGAAAGTCCAGTTGCCTCTTGAAAAAAGCACCTTTGGGGCTTAACAACTAGTTATGCATAGATTGTAAGGTATAATAAATGTGTTACTAACTTAACAACTGCAGGGATTCACCTAACAATTGTGGCAGGAAAGATCTAAAAATGGGACAAAACTCACTTAACAACTATCTCACTTAACAACAAAAACTTGGGGCTTAAATTTTGGTTGTAAGTCAAGGGCTACCTGAATTAGTTTTCAGTTTCAATGCACCAATCACAGGGACCGTCCTCCCATGAGCCTCCCAAAAAGAGGGGAAAAGCAGAGCAGCTGGCCACACAGCTGTTGGCTTCGGGGAAACTGCTCAACAAGCAGAAGCACTGCACTCAGAAAGAGGAGGGCAAAAGCGGGATTTGTGCTGCCCCCCCCCCCCCGTGGCACCACACATGCTGCTCACGCCTATCCCCCCCCCGGGCTTATTTTCAGGATTGGGGTACTATTAGGCCCACCCTCAAAAAATTAGGGTTGGGCTGCTTTTTGGGGTAGGTCGTGTTTTCGGAGAAACATGGTAGATGGTAGTAAAGTTACTGACTTGTTCATAAGTTAGTTCTGGTTACTTGCACCTGACAATAATGAAATATATTTAGAAACTACAGTATATGTCCATGTATACCGTGTTTTTCGAAGTATAAGACGGACATTTTCCTCCCAAAAAAGAGGGTGAAAATCTGGGGGCATCTTATACACTGAATACAGCATTTTTGGCCTACTGAACCCCCCCCTTCTCAAAAATGGATGTGCAGAGGGTTTGGGAGGCCTGCAAAGTGCTCCTTGGGGCTGGGGAGGGCAAAAATGAGCAAACAAATGGGCCATTTCTTGCTCCGTTTTGCCCCAGCCCCCAGAGCACCCTACAAGCCTCCCAAAGCCTATGCATGCCCAGTTTATTTGCCAAAAAAAAGGCAATTTTTTGCTCGTTTTTGTCCTCCCTCAGTCCCCAGGAGCACTTTGCAGGCCTCTTTAAACTCTCTGCATGCCCCATAAAAACGAGGTGTGCAGAGAGTTTGAGAGGCCTGCAGAGTGCAAAATCTTTTTTTTTTTTATTTACCTCTTCAAAATCTTGGTGCGTCTTATACTCCAGTGCGTCTTATATTCTGAAAAATATGGTAATTCATTAACCTAGTTTCTTGCCTTTTACACTTCTAAGATTCATGGGGGAGTTTAGAAGAGTTCCTGAGCTTTCCATGAGCTCAAGAACGTCTTTTTTGCAGTAGATTTTTTCTCTCTCTCACGAGATGTATAATGCAAAATTGTACCCGTCGCTGAAATAAATAAGGAAACTTCATATGACAAAACTGAAAATCACTGTTCATGCCTCGGTAGTTTACCCAGCAACATCATTTCCTGTCCTTCAGCTGGAAAGTTTTGACTTTTACTAGTTAAATAGAGAGGGTACCTTGAAATAAAAGTGTTGTTGTTTTTTGTCCCCACAGCCTAGTCCGATTAAGAAAGAACGTTCTCCGAGACCCCAGAGTTTTTGTCATTCTTCCAGTATTTCCCCTCAAGACAAAATGGCTCTCCCAGGTCTTAGCACTCCACGAGACAAACAGAGGCTCTCCTACGGTGCCTTCCCACATCAGATTTTTGTCTCTGGCAGCATCGACTCTGCCACTTCACCAACAATTGTGGATGGGCCCCCGCTTCCTCCAAGAAATGCTGGAAAAGGTATTTGTTCGGCGCTGTTGTGAGTGTTGCGGGAATGGGGTGTGATTTCTGTTTTGCCCCCAATCCTATAGAAACCTAACTGTTTAATTTTAGCTTTCTGGAAGAAGAGGATTTTCAAATGGTGTGGTGAACCCTGGTGATGAGTAGCATATTTATAGAAATGTGAACAACTTATTTCTCTTTTATGTATTATACAAAGCTGAGTAACATTTTTAAAGGGCATTGCACCGAGGCTATAAATTCCAAAATTTCTGGACAGTGACTTATATAGCACTTATAGCAATAGCGCTTAGACTTATATACCGCTTCATGGTGCTTTACAGCCTCTCTAAGCAGTTTTCAGACTCAGCATCTTGCCCTCAACAGTCTGGGTCCTCATTTTACTCACTTCAGAAAGATGGAAGGGTGAGTCAACCTTGAGCTGGTGAGATTTGAACTGCCGAACTGCAGCTAGCAGTCAGGTGAATTAGCCTGCAGTACTGCAATCTAACCACTGCGCCACCTCGGCTCTTATATAGGCAGGCATTAATGTTTTGCAATTATATAACTATAAAACTATGCTTTTTTCCCCATAGAGTAGCATGTAGAATTAAAAACCCCAGAAAAAGAGCCTGTTTATAATCAGAGATGACAGATTTAAAAAACCTTGCTGAGTGAAATTTTCATGCAATACTTTTAAATTCTTCTAGTTATTCTGTTAACGTATGTCAGCCTTTTTCAAAATGCCATTTTAAGATTTCAAACTCACAGAATTCTTCAGCCAGCAATAACTCAAATAAATGTTTTGAGCACAGATCGCCCCAAAACGAGCAGGGCGGCTCCTGCGTTAAGAAGGCTGGGCTGACAATTGGCAGCCTCGCGCTCGAGACTCGTTTGCTGCTGCGGGACGCGTTGAACTCCTGTCCCACGCTCTGGCTCCAGCTAACCCAGCAGTACGAAAGCTTCTTGGTGATGCGAAAGGAGCCTCCAACTGGATCTCCCCTGGGCAATGATGACGTCACTGGCAAATCCTTTCACCACCGGAAGCCCTTTGATGCTTCCAACATGGGTGTATTAATATTAGTACCCTAAAAGAGCTACTTTTGTGCATACCTACTAAAGGTGTAATGAACAGGTAGCAGATTATTTGTCCAAGCAATTAAGTGACTCCATTCTTTTTCCTTCCAAGAAGATACAAGGAAATTCAGATCAGTGGTGGAATTTGCCTGAACTGGTAGCTCTGACTATCATCTGGGAGTGAACCGGTTCGCTCCCAAGATCAAGTGGGCCTGCCCGCCCACCCCCACGTTTTACCTACTTTTATCTCAGATGAGTCGTGTGGCAGAGTGGTTTGCAACACCTCCGCTGTTTTCCTTCCCAAGCAGTAATCCGTAAGGTCGGCACGAAGTGGGCACGAAGCACCCGCTCAGTGAACTGGTTGTTAAACTGGTAGGATCCCACCCGATTCAGATCCTTGGCAACCAGCATGACATTTGTATAATTCCGGGGTCATGTTATCGCCATTTATAACCTTCCCAGCCAGTTTCTGACAAGCCAAGTCAAAACTGGATTTGCTTAAGGCAGGGGTGTCCAAACTTGGGAACTTTAAGACTTGTGGACTTCAACTCCCAGAATTCCCCAGCCAGCATGGCTGGCTGGGGAATTCTGGGAGTTGAAGTCCACAAGTCTTAAAGTTCCCAAGTTTGGACACTCCTGCCTTAAGGACTGCATCGTTCAATTCATAATTGCAGTGAGACACTTGGCATGCACTGCACACCCAAAAAGTTGTGAACATTGGGTACCATGTTCACTTAACAGCAATAGAAATTCTACTCTTAATTGTGGTCATAAATTGGGGAATAACTACCGTATTTTTCGGAGTATAAGACACACCTTTTCGCCCCAGAAAAGAGGGTGAAAATCTGGGTTATACACTGAATACAGCATTCTTGGCTTCCCAAAACCCCGCCCCCTTTACAAAAATGGACGTGCAGAGGGTTTGGGAGGCCTGCAAAGTACTCCTGGGGGCTGGGGAGGGCAAAAATGAGCAAAACCCGGGCTCATTCCCTCTCCCCCCCCCCCCCCCGGTTCCCAGGAGCACTCTACAAGCCTCCTAAAGGCTATGCATGCCCTTTTTTGGTGAAAAACGGGCTGTTTTTTGCTTGTTTTTGCCCCCCCCCCAGCCCACAGGAGCACTTTGCAGACCTCTCAAACTCTGCATGCCCCGTTTTTCACAACAACTTTTTTTAAAAAAATCTACCTCTTCAAAATCTTGGGGTGTCTTATACTCTGGTGCATCTTATACTCCGAAAAAAATGGTGCATAATTTTTTTAGGCATAGATCCCTTCTCTGGAATTGCTATTCTCACCTGACAAATCAGAATGGGAAAAGGGCCACTGTCACAGACAAATATATTGATGCAATAAAGGACAAGGGACACACTTAATTCTTTGTTTTAGTGGTTGCAGTAGTCCATGCAGACTACACTCAGGGGAATCGTTCTGCTGACACTGAATTCAAAGCATTCTTGAAATGCTTTGAATTTAGTCAGAGACCGCATAACTTTGGCTAGCAAAGTTGAAGCCTAGGCTTGGGTTCGAAAGAACCTTTGCAGACACATTTTTATCTGAAGGAATCTTTATTGTAATCAAGGAGGAAGAACTTCGTTGATTGCCTTTGCACATCCTACTATACCCATGGTGATTTGAACCCATAGCTTTCCATCCTTTTCATAAATGAACTACCGTATTTTTCGGAGTGTAAGATGCACCTTTTTCCCTCAAAAAAGAGGGTGAAAATCTGGGTGCGTCTTATACACTAAATACAGCATTTTGGGCCTACCGAAACCCTGTTCCCTTTGCAAAAACAAGGCATGCAGGGGGTTTGGGAGGCTTGCAGAGTGCAAAAACGGTTTTTTAAAAAAATTATCTGTTCAAAATCATGGTGCGTCTTACACTCCAGTGCGTCTTATAGTCTGAAAAATAAGGTATCTTGCTTTATAGTGCTTGATGGCTCTGAAGTGTCTACATAAGGTTAATTGTAGTCATGTCCAACTATGACAGACACCTAAAAGAGGTGAAAACCCCCTTATCAATTGATACATTCTCCCTCTCGAGCAATGGACACAGATTTAATCTGATTTAATTCTTCTGTAATTCAGGTGATATACATTGCCTTGTTCCAAATAAAATGGTTTAATTGACAATGCAAAGAAGCTGGTGATTACGGTTAATAAACCATTGCAGCTTAGCCTGACTTGCACTTCTTTATCAGGATGCTAATCAAGCTTAATAGAATGAAGGAAGGTACTGTATATGCCCGTGATGGCGAACCTATGGCACGCATGCCACAGGTGGCACGCGGAGCCATTTCTTAGGGCACGCGAGGGGTTGCCCTGTCAGCTCCAGTGCGCATGCGCACTAGCCAGCTGACTTTGGCCTTCATTTTTGGCCATTTTTCGCCCGCCTCCGGAGGGCAAAAAACAACCCAACACAGAAACCGGAACTTCGGGAACGAAGTTTGCATGTTGGGTTGTGCTTTGCAACAGCCGTGGGGTCGGAGGGAGTTTGCTCAGGAGCGATGCCGGCAGCGTCAGAGGGAGGGGTAGCCCAAGCTTTCTGGGATGAGTAAACAAGTGTGGGGAGGCGAAGGGGAGATAGAAGAGAGAGCGCTGGTCAGGAGCCACAGGAGGGGTAAAGCGGCAGCTGAGGGGGTGAGGAGATCCCGGTTTGCACACAGGAGCGAGGGCACCTTTAAGCTTGCGGCTTTCTCAGCGCTGTTGCAAACCACGGCGGCCCCAATGCCCAGCACCTTCCATCCACAGCAGCTGCACCCCGCCGCCTTTGGAGGCAGCCGCTTTTCTTGGTGGGGTAGCTTGTGAAACCCCCCCCCCCCTCTGCTGGGCCAAGAGCAGCTGACCTGTGAGGGTGCCGTTCTCACCATCATTTGCGGGGCTAAAAAGCTCATGAAACAGTCTCTCCCACCCCGCATCGCCTGTCTCTTTAATTCACGTCTCTTTGTCTCCCCCTGAAATGACCTCATCCTCAGTAGAAAGCAATTGGGAAAGGTTTGTGTGTGTTTTGGGCTGGGGGAAATAAGGTAAGGAGGAAGGACAGAGGCTTCTCGGCTCACTCTCACCTCCCGGATAGCAGAGGTTCCTGTGTTGGGATGCCCTGCCTTTTCCTCCCTGAACTGGTGCTGGAGGGTGGGAATCTGATGTCTGTCCGGAGGCTGATGAGCCCAGGAGCAGCACACCCATGAAGCCCAGCTGGGCGGAGGGACACAGAGTCCGGGAGGCGAGCAAAAATGCCTCCGTTCTTCCTCCTTGTCTTATTCTCCTCCACCCACCCACCGTCTCTCTCTCTATCTCTCACTCACACACACACACAAATCCTTTCCCAATTGCTTTGTCCCGGCACTTTAGGCAAAGAGGTGCGATTTAAAGAGACAGGCGAGCTGGAGGGGGGGGGGAAGGAAGCAGCAATCGCCCCGGCACATATTCCTCCTCGCCCATCGTGGCTGCCAGGGCTTCTCCTTCATAATGGGTTGCAGGAGGAGGAGGGAACCCCATCTCCCCCATTGGGAACTCTGCCAGAAAAGCCATCCGGGAGGCGAGAGTGAGCGCACACACTCCCTCCCTTTTTCTCAAGTCCACGGAGGGAGATTTCCTTCAGAATCAAAACGGCTGGTGGGACACCTCAGCGCAGCGCTGCTCCTTCCATGGACTTGAGGGGAAAGAAAGCCCCCTTTCCCCCTTCTCAAATTGCAGTATGCCTGGACAGAGAGGCAGGGAGGGAGGAAGAGCACATGCCACCTCCAATTAGTTATCCAAGCTCAGTTTCCTGCTGCCAAGGCCAGCGCTCTAAAGGCGGCAGGGTGCAGCAGGTCCTGCGGGTGTGAGTGGAACGTGCTGGAAGCCTCCGGAGGGCCTGCGTGGGGGCGTTTTCACCCTCCCCAGGCCCTAGAAATCCTCTGGAGCCTGGGAAGGGTAAAAAAACGGGACCATCACGTAACAAAAGTAAGGGGGAGGGCGGGGGTCGCACGCGCATGCCCGGGGGGTGGTGGTAGTTACATGCACATGCGCATTGGGGTCTGCACGCATAGGATTATGGGTTTGGCACGCATGGCCATGACCCCCCCTTCCCTCCCACCCTTTTGGCACGCAAAGCCAAAAAGGTTCGCCATCACTGGTATATGCTGTGTTGTTGCTTAGTATGCACACCACCCAAAAATGAATAGTTGGATTAAATCTATTTCATTAATGTGTTTGCTTGAATGGTATGGTGGCCTAGAGGTGGAGCTCCCACCTCACAATTAGGAGGCTGTGAGTTTGATCCTAGGTAGAGGTAGATGTTTCTCTCTCTGGGCACAATGAGAATATCTCTGCTGTGAACTCTACATTGGTGTCAGGAAGGGCATCCGGCTAGTAATCACTCCGCTCCATTCAGTTGCCATGATTCCATCCCGATACATGCGATTACGGGGTCATTAAAATAGTAGTAGTAGTAGTAGTAGTAGTAGTAGTAGTAGTAGTAGTAGTAGTAATGTATTTGCGTATAATCCTACATCCAGTTATTTTCTAGAGGAAGAATGAATCAAAGCAAAAATATAAATAATCTGAAATTAATATAAAAACAAACAACAGATATAACAGTGTTGAAACGTATCTATTCCAAGACTAGATCTTGCTGAATCCATTTGTTAAAGATACGTAATTCAATTCAAATGACATTCAACATAGTTAAATGCATAATCAAGAATAGTCTATTTCACAATGATAAATCATTGTTCTCCTTGGCTTGTTAGTGTTTTGAACTTGGGGCCTTTACTGTATTAAATCTATACTTTTGGCTGTCGACGCTATTCTTTTAGATTTAACCTTAGATATAATAAGTTAAATTATTGCTTAGATTTACTCATACCAATGTTGATGAATATTTTTATTGGAAAACAGTGAGTCAGATCTAGTCTTAATCACCAACTTTGATGAATGAGATTTACAATAGTAACTAACTTATTCTATTTTTAAGACTCAACATAGTGCAGATAATTTTTATGGGACATAATCACCATTTAAATAATAACACTCTTTGCATTAGCTCTTTTACCAAAATGTAAGGTTGAGACCAGAGATGATTTTTTGTTTTAATATTTGTATTCTTAAATGTATTTATATATTGCACCCAGTTATTCTTAAGTACATCCGCTGAAATAATGGGTTTAATATTCTAATGAATGTTGTTATGAAATATCTTTGAATACTAATATTGAAAGACATTTCATAATGGGTTTAATATAAGCCATTGGGACATGGTGGCTCAGTGGCTGAGCTTGTCAATCAGAATGGTCACCAGTTCGGTGGTTCAAATCCCTAGCACTGCATAATGGAGTGAACTCCCGTTCCTTGTCCCAGCTTCTGCCAACCTAGCAGTTCGAAAGCGTGTAAAAATGCAAGTAGAAAAATAGGAACCACCTTTGGTGGGAAGGTAACAGCGTTCTGTGTGCCTTCGGCATTGAGTCATGCCGGCCACATGACCACGGAGACGTCTTCAGACAGTGCTGGCTCTTCGGCTTTCAAACGGAGATGAACACCGCCCCCTAGAGTCAGGAATGACTAGCACATATGTGCGAGGGGAACCTTTCCCTTTACGTAAGCCTGTTGATTTACGAATGAAGACAAATATACATGTCCCTGAATAATGTTGCAGGATCCAATCCGGGTCGGTTTCTGGACCAGAGGTTTTGTAATCTGAGCTTTTGGACTCATGCTGGAGTCCACCCAAAGGGAGCGTCTCTCACACAAGAATGCATGAGACCCATTCTGGTGAGAGAGAAGTTCTCTGAGGATGGGTTCCAGCATGAATCTGAAAGCTCCGAAGATTAAATCTCTAGTCCCCATGACCGACCTAGATTGGATTCAGTGGATTTACTTGGTATTATATGTAAACTACTCTTCCTGCATCTTAATATCTTAAATTTCTTTGTGTTACCTTCTCTCTGAAACCATGTGTATGTCTCTACCACATGTACCTGCTTCTCCCTTCACAGTAATTGCTGGAAAAGTTAATAGTAGGAAAATAATTTTGCATTTTTTTGGAATGTCCAATTGTTGTTCTTTCCCCCTAGTCCTTTGCTGTATTTTCCTGTTGTCCGATTTTTGAGTTTCCTGTGTGCTGTATTGGTGTTAACCCATCTTTGTGTTGATAAGAAGATATTTGTTTATCTCCACAGGTCCAACATGCCCTCCTTCAACTCTCCCATTAAGCACTCCAGCCTCTAGTGGCAGCTCCACCCTGTCTAAGAAGAAGCCCCCTCCCCCACCCCCTGGACACAAAAGAACCCTATCAGACCCACCCAGCCCACAACCACATGGGCCCCAGAATAAGGCCCAAATGTCTTGGGGTGAGTTATAATAATATTCATACTGATTCAGTTTCAACACTTATAGGAGAAGAACAGGGAGCGCCTGGGGATGGAGTCAAGAGAGGAACCAGCCTGGAATCATTACGTTCCCACAAATGATCAAAATCCAGATCCCCCTTGAATTCCATTAAGTCTTTCCTAATGCCAATGTAATGCTGACTGTTAGTTGATTAGATCCACATTATGATTTACTGTAGTGGGAGATTAAATTGCCAGCTCGTAGGCGATCCCAGTCCTAACTGGTGTCCCGTGTTATGGTTTGATCTTTCGGAAATATGATTCCCACTGTTGGCTTGGTGTGAAGTCTTGACAAATCTTATGTTACTGTGTGTCTGGTGTCCTTCTACGTGAAAGAATATAAAAACAAATTCAAAATGGAAACAGGTTAAAAAAATAGTCTTAACATTTGAAAGTTTAAGCCGTGGTTGCAATTCTCTACAACTTTAGAACCAACTATGATTGGATATGATGTTTTAATCGAGCTGGAACCACTGATTTTAAATTAGATGCTCCTGCTGACATTTTAGAGTTAACCCAAAATGTTGTACCATGTTTTCCCCAAAATAAGACGGGGTCTTATTTTCTTTTTGCCCCCAAAATAAGCACTTGGCCTTATTTTCAGGGAGGTCTTATTATTTTGAGGTGCAGGAGGCAGTGAGCATGGTTACCTCATGGCTGCTGCTGTGTTGCAATATTTTTGGGGAGGGGTTATTTTGGGGGGAGGGCTTTTTTTAGTGCATGCGCTCAAAAGCCCAATTAATACAATAGCAGAGTTGGAAGGGACCTTGGAGGTCTTCTAGTCCAACCCGCTACCTAGGCAGGAAACCCAATACTGTTTCAGACAAATGGCTATCCAACATCTTCTTAAAGACTTCCAGTGTTGGGGCATTCACAACTTCTGGAGGCAAGCTGTTCCACTGATTAATTGTTCTAACTGTCAGGAAATTTCTCCTCAGTTCTAAGTTGCTTCTGTCCTTGATTAGTTTCCACCCATTGCTTCTTGTCCTGCCCTCAGGAGCTTTGGAGAATAGTTTGACTCCCGCTTCTTTGTGGCAACCCTGATATATTGGAACGCTGCTATCATGTCTCCCCTAGTCCTTCTTTCTACTATCTTTCCTTCTTTCTATCTCCAATTGGGCTTATTATCCAGGGAGATCTGATTTTCGAGGAAACAGGGTAGCTCATTGGGTTTTTTCTGAAACTTGTCATAGATAGAAATTTATGACCTCCTTTATAAGCCAGGAAGTTTGTTAGAATAACAGTCTTTAAATTAGTGTATATTTTGTGTTGGGAGACGAGTTGACAGTAAGTTTTGAAACATCCTAGGAAACCTATTGTCATCCAACTGTTGACCTACTCTAACACATGAATTTACTGTTGTGTGGAAAATGGTTTAAATTAGAATTTTATAATGCTAAAAAGCAATTAATAAAAACAGGTTGTTTCAGTTATAGTTTCAGAACATTCCAGAGGCCTTAAACTTTTACTTGATTAGGTTGTTATGATTCTGTGCATTAAGTTATCTGTTTTTAATTTTAGCTCTAAAAAAGGGTCTAAGGATTGTTAGAACCACATACTGTATTATGAATGGTTTTGAGTCTAACAGCATAAAGATTAGTGAACTGAAAAACTTAGCAGTTGATTTATGTTCAATATTTTAAAAACTGTTTCTAAAAGACTACTGAAATTTAATAGAAATGGAACATTGATTCATAACTTAGTGGAGGCTGTCATATTTAATCACTGGTGCTCTAGATGAGTGGACTTTATATCAGATTAACAATCAAATTAATCTCTTTATAAGGTTATCAGCAGTTGCTACATATTCAAGTCTCTTATACATCAGTGCAAATGACATATAATGATAGCCAGATATATTTCTAGATTTATACAAAATGTAGTTCTTCTCTGAAGCGCAAAACAGCTGAACAGGAATCTGTTGAATTATATATTCATATATATATATATATATATATATATATATATATATATATATATATATATATATATATATATATATATATATATATATATATATATATACATACATACATACATACATACATACATACATACATACATACATATATATATATATATATATGATAGATAGATAGATGATAGATGATAGATAGATAGATAGATAGATAGATAGATAGATAGATAGATAGATAGATAGATAGATAGATAGATAGATAGATCAGGAAGGACGCGATGGCTCAGTGGCTAAGATACTGAGCTTGTTGAACAGAAAGGTCAGCGGTTCGAATCCCTAGTGCGGCATAACGGAGTGTGCTCCCATTACTTGTCCCAGCTTCTGCCAACAAAAGCATGTAAAAATGCAAGTAGAAAAATAGGGACCAGTTTGGTGGGAAGGTAACAACATTCCATGAGCCTTAGGCATTTAGGAGGTGTCTTCGGGCAACGCTGGCTCTTCGGCCTTGAAATGGAGATGAGCCCCACCCCGCCCCCTAGAGTCGGGGGAGGACTAGCACATATATGCAAGGGGAACCTTTACCTTCATATATAGCAGTCTTCCCATATCTCAGGGGTTGCCACAAAGAAGAAGGAATCAAGTTATTCTCCAAAGCACCTGAGGGCAAGACAAGAAGCAATGGGTGGAAACTAATCAAAGAGAGAAACAATTTAGAACTAAGGATAAATTTTCTGACAGATAGAACAATTAATCAGTGGAACAACTTTCCTTCAGAAGTTGTGAATGCTCCAACACTGGAAGTTTTTAAGAAGATGTTGGATAGCCATTTGTTTTAAGTGGTGTAACGTTTCCAGCCTAAGCAGGGGGTTGGATTAGAAGACCTTCAAGGTCCCTTCCCACTATGTTATTTTATTCTATATTGTTTTGACTACCAAATTATGTTTTATTTATATCCCTTTATTATTTTTTTTAAAATAACTCAAGGTGGTTAATATGCTTAAAACTCCTCCTCCCATTTTTCCCACAACAACAACCCTGTGAGGTGAGTTGGGCTGAGAGAGAGAGTGATTGGCCCAAAGTCACCCAGCTGGCTTTCATGCGTAAGGTGGGACTAGAATTCCCTGTCTCCTGGTAATTGGCTCACAGTCACCTAGCTGGCTTTCATGAGTAAGGTGGGATTTGAGCTCATGGTCTCCCACTTTCTAGCTAGCCTAGTGCCTTAGCCACTAGATCAGGGGTGTCCAAACTTGGGAACTTTAAGACTTGTGGACTTCAACTCCCAGAATGTTGAAGTCCACAAGTCTTAAAGTTCCCAAGTTTGGACACCCCTGCACTAGATCAAACCTGAACATAATTAAACAGCAGAAGACAGATAAAAAATAAAATTAACTATAAATTACAAGTCAGCTTCTGAATCTGTAGTAAGAGTGAAAGGTGAGGGGAAGAACGGAATTTGTAGACCCTGTATTGTGCATTGTTTTTGGTGTTAGCGTATCTGCAGTTTTCATGTGATGAATGTATTTTGTCTGTTTTTATTACCTCAGTTGTTTTGCAATTTTTGGTGTACGTTTTGAATTTTAAGTAAACTTTTCATTAGAAATGGAGGAATGAGTATGTACAAAATGAGTTTCAACACCCCCTACAGTTTTAAACCCTTTTAAATGTGTGCATAATTTCAATATTTGTACATAAACATGAGCTAAAACATTATCTATTCTCCACACACGTCCAAAAACTAGATAAAGAAAATACAAATATGTAGCTTTGGATCATCTTCCAATAAATAAATTAAAATACAATGTTTTTAACGGATTGGTATAAAATTGTTCTCTTCTTTTAGGACTCGGGTGGAGAACAAATCAAGGGAAGCCATATTTAGTTTTATGTCGTATTCATAAAAAATAAAAATAAAAAAATTGAGAATTCAAAAGGGTGCACAACCTTTTAAGCACCAGTATCAGTGGTGGGTTCCTCCTGGATCGCACCGGATCGCGCGCGCTCCCTTTCAGCGCTCCACCTGGCTTGCGCGCTCCCTTTCAGCGCTCCACCTGGCTTGCGCGCTCCCTTTCAGCGCTCCACCTGGCTTGCGCGCTCCCTTTCAGCGCTCCACCTGGCTTGCGCGCTCCCTTTCAGCGCTCCACCTGGCTTGCGCGCTCCCTTTCAGCGCTCCACCTGGCTCTCGCGCTCCCTTCCGGCGCTGAAACCGGAAGTACAGTTTTGCCCGGCCCTGGCGAAGCAACGACGCCTGTCTGCGCTCCACCAGCTCGGCTGGGAACGGAGATGTTTCCTCAGCGGAGCGGAGCGCCTGAAAAGTCTTTTCAGGCGCTCCGCTCCGCTGAGGAAACATCTCCGTTCCCAGCCGAGCTGGTGGAGCGCAGGCAGGCGTCGTTGCTTCGCCAGGGGCGGGGCAAGACTGTACTTCCGGTTTCAGCGCCGGAAGGGAGCGCGAGAGCCAGGTGGAGCGCTGAAAGGGAGCGCGCAAGCCAGGTGGAGCGCTGAAAGGGAGCGCGGGCGATCCGGTGCGATCCAGCAGGAACCCACCACTGACCAGTATATACCGTATTTTTGGAGTATAAGATGCACTTTCCCCCCACCCCAAAAAGTGGGTGGAAATCTCTGTGTGTCTTATAGAGCGAATGTTGCCGAAGCCCCGCCCATCTGCTGGCCCCCACCCTTTGGCCTCTGCCTTCCAACAATTCGCCTCCTTGCAGCAAACAGCAAACAGACTGGTCAGCTTCAGCACAGTCTGATTCAGCATGAGTAGCTGATTGGTGGTTGGATCTGCCTCCCGCAATACCTCCTATCAGCTGTTCCAGGCTACGGGGATCACTGCCGCCCATCACTGCTGCCACCTCTTGGTGCCTCCACGTGCCCCATTTTTGGCCTCCGCACATCCCATTTTCAGCCTCCATTTGCCTCATTTTTCGTTTCTGCGCATCCCTTTTTTGGCCCATTCCAGGCAGCGGGAATAGGCGGCTGGAACGGGCTAAAAATGGGATGTGTAGCCACTGCTTAGTGAAAGAAAAATACAAAAGAAGTTTCTTATACTTTTTAAAAATATCTATCCATCCATCATTACATAAATAGTGATCTCCGTATCTGGACAAATTTTGACAAAGTTGAAAGCAAGTGTGAGGTCAAATTTTAATTTCTTCTTCAATCTCCTGCCTAGCTTCTTAGCCACAAACAATGTAGAGCCGGGGTGTCAAACTCATGTCATCACAGCGGCGTCACGTGACGTATCGGAACTTCCCCCCCCCTTTGCTAAAACAGGCACGGGCGTGGCCAGCGTGTGACGCACCTGGCCTTGACAGCCCTGGTGTAGCGGGAATGGATGTGCACAAAAAAGTTGGGGTTGATCTGTTTTTTTTTGTAGATTCTGGCTAAGCCAGTTGCCTTGGGGCCCGGGGGGGGGTAACAGCACAGTGGTTGATCGAGTAACAACAGGTCCCACCTGCCCCCATTCTCCCCCTCCCTCTCTACCTTCCCCACATGTCCTTAGATTTTAATATTTGGTTTTAATTTATGTTTTAATGTAGATATATATTTTTATGACTGTAAGAAACCTAGAGTTACCTTGTGGTAAGATGGGCAGCCAACTAATTTTATAGATAGACAAATTGGATGGGTGGGTGGCTGCATGGGTAGATGGATAATGATAGACAGACAGACAAATATGATATAGATATATAGAGATGGATAGATACATGTGATAGGTAGGTAGGTAGATAAAGAGAGCGAGAGAGATGGATGGATGAATGATAGATATTAGGTAGGTAGGTAGGTAGGTAGGTAGGTAGGTAGGTAGGTAGGTAGGTAGGTAGGTAGATAGATGATGATAGATAGATAGATAGATAGATAGATAGATAGATAGATAGATAGATAGATAGATAGATAGATAGATAGATAGATAGATAGATAGAAAGAAAGAAAGAAAGGGATGGATGGATGGATGGATGGATGGATGGATGGATGGATGGATGGATGGATGGATGGATGGATGATAGATATTATGTTTCCCTGAAAAATATGACCAAACCGAAAAATAAGCCTTAGCATGATTTTTCAGGATGCGCATAATATAAGCCCTATCCCCAAAATAAGCCCCCATTAAGATTGTCAACTGGACGTACACATTTTAGTGCTGTATTTCTCCAAAAATAAGCCTTAATGTGTCTTTCTGAGCAAACCTTAATATAAGACCCTGTCTTATTTGGGGGGAAACACGATTGATGATAGAGATAGAGATATAGGCATGATAGACAGACAGACTCCGAGATGCAGTCAGTGTTGAACGATGTAAATCAGGGGTGTTGAACAAGCGGCCCGCAGGCCAGGTGTGTCACGCGCAGGCTACATCCACCCCAGCTCTGTGAAGGGGGAAAACATTGCGGGAAGTCACATGACGCCAACGTCATATCGCGAGGTTGTCACCCGTAATGTAGATGAAATAAGAGTTTGACATTAGGTTGAATTAAGTGTTTCATTTTGAATATTCTTTTGCCACTAGCAGCCTGGTTTTTCTTGTCTCAAATTACAGATAGTCCTCAACTTACAACCCTTTTTAAGTGACAAGTTCAAAGTTACAGCGGCACAAAAAAAAAGTGACTTATGACCGTCTTTCACATTTATGATTGTTGTAGCATCCCTACGGTTACATGCTCAAAATTCTGACACTTGGCGAACGGTTCATATTTATGACGTTTGCAATTGTCCCGGGGTCATGTAATTCCCCTTTTTGCGACCTTCTGACAAGCAAACTCCATGGGGTTCACTTAACAACCAGGTTATTAACTTAACAGCTGCAGTGATTTACTTAACAACTGTGACAAAAAAAGTCATAAAAAGGGGCCAAAACTCCCTTAACTGTCTTACTTGACAACATAAATGTTGGGCTTCCATTGTGGTCGTAAGTTGAGGACTACCTATAATGTGTTGGAAAGCAATGCATCTTTTGCTTTAAGTCATTATAAATAAGAATATATATCCAAATCTTTATACCGCATCTAGTAAGGATTCTATTCATTTCATGTCAGGGCTGCTGCATTTAAAATATTTAATGGTTCAATTTTCTTACTTTTAGGTAATGATTTGGGTCCACCAGCCACCAAAACGGCAAACAAATTTGAAGGGATGTCTCAACAGTCAGGGTGAGATATTTATGTGTTGATGTTACTTTTTATACTTCCTGTCATCGCACAAACTGTGTAAAAGTAGATATAATTGTCATGTTGTAAAGGAGTTTACAGACACACACACAAAGACACACACACAAACACACACACACACATTGCTATCCCCTTTTTCTTAGCTTCTTCTAGCCCAGGGGGTCACAAACCCGCAGCTCTGGAGCCACATGTGGCTCTTTCATCCCTTTGCTGTGGCTCCTTGTTGCTGGTCGGCTCCACAATTGATAGGGCTTTCAGTTGAGGAAAAGAATGCCGTGCTAGGAGGGGACTCTATGGTGGAAGAACTGGATTTCCAGTTGGCTCCAGAATTGAACGGGGGGGGGGGCTTCCAGTTAGGACCTTGGTGGCTCTTTGTTTAAGGTTGCCAACCCCTGTTCTAGCCAATGGTAATCCTCGACTTAACAATCATTCATTTAATGATGGCTGACAGTTACGATGCTCTTGGAAAAAGTGGTTTATGATCCATCCTTGGAAGTTACAATTAGTAATACAATAATACAATAGCAGAGTTGGAAGGGACCTTGGAGGTCTTCTAGTCCAACCCCCTGCCTAGGCAGGAAACCCTATACCGTTTCAGACAAATGGCTATCCAACATCTTCTTAAAGACTTCCAGTGTTGGGTCATTCACAACTTCTGGAGGCAACTTCTGTTCCACTGATTAATTGTTCTAACTGTCAGGAAATTTCTCCTCAGTTCTAAGTTGGTTCTCTCCTTGATTAGTTTCCAATTGGTGCCCCTTTCTCCACAGTCACACCGCAATCAGGGCCCTTGGCAACCGACCCACATTTACAAAGTTTTCAGCATCTTGCGATCTCACAACCGGCATTTGTGACCTTCCTTAACTGACTCCCAACAAGCGAAGTCAATCAGGGAAGCTGAGTTCACTTAAAGACCTCAGGGTTTGCTTAGTAAGCGTGTTAAAAATGATAATAAATGCCACTGTTAAGATTTTCAGTCTGAATATGTTTATGTTGGCCATGTTGGTGGATGCCTCTATTCCAGATATGGGGCTTTTTAAAAATATTACTAGCTGATAACCCGGTGTTGCCCAAGTATTTATTTGTAGGGGGGAAATGTCCAGATGAAACGTAATTTTTAATTTTGGCTTTTCCCCCTTACCAGAGGGAGCCCCTTTATGGAGTACTGTGTAGCCGTTACCACGGCAACTCCACTGCTGTACAGTAGAAGCCATTTTAAGGCAGTACAGCAGAAGCCATGTTAAGGCACAACAGGCTGTATCTTAACAGAACACACACCCCGGGGTTTTTTAGGGGCGTCTTACCCCCACAGTATTTGTTTCCAGAGAGTAAGTCATCTGTGTACCAAGTTGGGTTGAAATTGCTCTAGGCATTCCAGAGTTATGCTGGAGCCCACGCACACACAGAGATGGATGGATGTATAATTAATTACGGAATTTAAACCCTTGTGTATTTCTTCATCAGCACCGGGACTGCTAAGACTGCCCTGGGCCCAAGAGTGCTTCCCAAACTACCTCAGAAAGGTAAGTCTGATCATGAAACAAGCTAAGCAGGGTCAGACAAGGTTAGCTTTGGAATGGGAAACCGCAAGAATATCTCAGAGCTGTAAGTGAAATGAGAGCTTGAGGCAGGGAGGGGAAAAACCATGAAAGAATTTCATTATTAAGAACTGTTGAAGTTGACTCAAGGGGGATTTTATGTGAGCGTGTATTATGCTGAGTGGTTTTCACTTCCAAAAAAGAAAACCCTGGACAATCTGAGTGTTGTGGCCCGCCAGTGGAGTTGGCAGCAGATTCGGACAGTGGGGAGGTTGGGGAGGAACATGGGCCAGTCCTGGAGTCTGAGGAAGGCTCTGATGAGGGCTCTGGGTCAGAGGCAGAGATGGGGCCAGAACTGTATGCCAGTTATCAGATGCCTTCAGAGTCAGACATCAGTGAGGCAGACGAACAGCTGGAGCCTGTTCCCAGTGTGCGCATGTGCAGAGTTGCCAGACGAAGGGAACAGCTAAGGAACAAGGGACGACTTGGGAGTAAGGCCACAGGTGGACGATGAATGGCCCCTCCCAGAGGAAATAAAAGAGGAGCAAAAGGGGAGTGGAGTTTGCAGGACACAATTAGTTCTCTTAATTGGCTCGTGATTCTCTGAGACTCCTTGCCAAGATTTGCAGATATCGGCCTGGCAGCTCTCCAAGCCAGATAAGGTCTATGACTGTAAATCCTCACTTGAAAGACTTTGCTGGATGGGAATGAGCAGAATTCTCAGTAAATTAATAAAATGGGTGTTTGTCAGGACAAGGAGTTTGCTTCAGGCTCTTGGGAAGCCATTGTCAGAATAGTATCTTTGCAAGAAAAAAATAAATAAAACATGGTGCTGTAGCAAAAAATTGCGTTTGGGCTTTTGAGATTGCATGCTTATCATTTCTTCTTCTGCTGTCAGCAGGTCCCAGTATAAATCAATGTATTCTGCTCAATAGATTCGCAGTTTTTAAAATGGCATTGGAGACAGATGGGGTTTGTTTTAACGAAAACAGGAAGGAAAAGAAGAAAGGTTTCATCTGAAATTCTCACATTGTTTTTGCTTTCTGTTTTAGTGGCATTACGAAAAATAGAAACAATTCACCTTCCTTCACTAGACAAATCCAGCCACCACTCTGAAATCTTTCAAAAGTCGGCCTCTCTTTGCATCGATCTGCCCCAGAAGCCCCAGCCTGCAGATTTAGCCCCCAAGCCAGGGGAATTACCCCCCAAACCCCAACTGGGGGACCTGCCCCCCAAACCCCAGCTAGCCGACTTACCTCCAAAACCCCAAATGAAGGACCTCCCTCCAAAGCCACAACTAGGAGAAACTTTGGCAAAATCTCCTGGTGGGGAACAATCCCCCAGATCTCAGCCTCCCGAGGCCAATCAGAAATCGCCCAATATGGATCTTTCCCCAAAGATACAATCGAAAGAGATGGTCCAGAAACAAACATCTGAAGACTCTGGAGATACGACCCCGGGGTCAGCTGAAACCCCTGTGCCACTTCCGAGAAAAATAAACGTGGTAGGTAGATAGCTTCTGCTTTTGATGTTGTCGCCCATGCTGTTGTGATGACGATGATGTCAATTCAGTCACGTCCAACTCTTAATGATTCTGTGGGTTAGGTCCAGTGGTGGGTTCTGGATCCCATTCCAACCGGTATGGTTGGAACGGGGCCCGGCGGCATTCACATGGAACACATGCATCTTAGCGCCTCCGCGACGCTCTAGCTGCTCCACGGAGTGTCGCGCAGGCACTGTACGCCTTAAAAGACAGGTAAGGAGCTTGGGCCGGTGGGCGGGCCCTCCAGAGCACCGTACCGGAACGGTATCCAGTGCTCCAGGCAGACTCTGGCACACTCGTACCGGGGCGTACCGCTTGCAACCCACCACTAGTTAGGTCGGTCTCTGTCTTTCACTATTGCACTACTTCTGTGAAGTGTTCTATGGTGCCCTATAGCTAGTCCTTGACTTACAACCATTCATTTAGTGAACATTAGAAGTTACAACAGCACTGAAAAAAGTGACATGGTCGTTTTTCACACTTACAACCACTGTAGCATCCCCATGGTCCAGGGATCAAAATTTGGACGCTTGGCAACCGGTTCATATTTATGACAGCTGTAGTGTCCCGGGGTCATGTGATCCCATTTTATGACCTGACAAACAAAGTCAAGAGCGAAAACCAGGTTCACATAACAGTGAACTGTGGCAAGAAAGGTTTTGTACAATGGAGTCAAATTAACTGTTTCACTTAGCAACAGAAGTTTTGGACTCTGTTGTGGTCTCAAGGCAAGCACTACCTGTAATCCTAAAACAAATAGGCAAGCAGATGCTAAGCAGGACTTAATTATTCTCCAAATTTGTATAATCTCCAGGCACAGGTATGTTGGTTGGTTGATCAGAATTATTGGCATATGTATGAATTCAGCATTTCAGAAATACACCTGCACGACGGGATAAATTATACCTATAAAATGTGATGGCTTTGAGAGCAAGAAATCTTTAGTTTTCTAGATGATCAGTAAAGCAAGGATTGCTATGCATGTTCCGAAAGAGACAATTGCATCATCAAGTGGAAAGATTTTGCCACAAGAGGACGAGCCTCAGCTCAGTGGCACAGAAACCTGCCCTAGATTTTCTGGCTGCATCTGAATAGGCTCATTGGTCTTACAATTGGATCTATGACAAGTCCAGCTTTGGTCACCACACTATAAAAAAGATGTTGAGACACTCAAAAGAGTGCAGAGAAGAGCGACCAGGATTATTAGGAGTCTGGAGGCTAAAACATACGATGAACGGTTGCAGGAACTGGGCATGGCTAGTCTAGTGAAGAGAAGGACCAGGGGCGACATGATAGCAGCCTTCCAATATTTGAGGGGCTGCCACAGAGAGGAAGGTATCAGGTTATTCTCCAAAGCACCTGAAGGCCAGACAAGGAATAATGGATGGAAACTGAACAAGGAGAGATTCAACTTAGAAATAAAGAGGAACTTTCTGACAGGTAGAGCAATCAACCAATGGAACAGAAGTTGCCTTCAGAAGTTGTAGGAGCTTCATCACTGGAGGCTTTCAAGAAAGGACTGGATTGCCACTTGTCAGAAATGGTGTAGGATCTCCTGCTTGGACAGGGGGTTGGACTAGATGACCTACAAGGTCCCTTCAAGCTCTGTTAATCTGTTAATTCGCTACAGCCAACTTACCCTGGCAAACTCACTGCAGGACAAGAGTTACACTAACAGAAATGGAATAGAAATAGAAATAGAATCATTCAAGAAAGGATGCAGAAGGAGGGACAGAATAAAATGTGCATGGCAAAACTTAAAATATGTTTTTATTTATTTTAAGTAACCAAATAGAATTGTTAAATTGTCCCACAGGGAGTTACCCGGCGCTGCACTGGCTGTGGCAACTTGGCTGTGGTAGGTTGTCCCATTCCGCTTACAATTAGCAACCGAACAAATAACAATTTTTGTTCCATCTTCGCTAAAATGTTACCCCGTTTCCTTTTGTTACTCAGGGAAAGAATAAAGTCAGGAGAGTGAAGACAATCTACGATTGCCAAGCAGATAACGACGACGAGCTTACGTTTGTGGAAGGTGAAATTATTATTGTAACAGGAGAGGAGGATCAAGAGTGGTGGGTAAGTGTTTCCCCTCTACTTTTAACAGTTAAATAAAATAAACTTTTGAGGATACAATACAGAACAGTATACAACAGGGACGCGGTGGCTAAGACGCTGAGCTTGTTGATCAGAAAGGTTGGCAGTTCGGCGGCTCGAATCCCTAGCGCCACATAACGGAGTGAGCTCCTGTTACTTGTCCCAGCTTCTGCCAACCTAGCAGTTCGAAAGCAATGTAAAAAATGCAAGTAGAAAAATAGGGACCACCTTTGGTGGGAAGGTAACAGCGTTCCATGCGCCTTCGGCGTTTAGTCATGCCGGCCACATGACCATGTAGACATCTTCAGACAGCGCTGGCTCTTCAGCTTTGAAATGGAGATGAGCACTGCCTCCTAGAGTCGGGAACGACGAGCACCTATGTGCGAGGGGAACCTTTACTAAGTGGTCCTCAATAAACAGCAATAATTGGGACTGGCATTTCCATCACTAAGGGATATAGTAGAAAGTGCAACATCGCATGACCACCATGGAAATTCTGCCACTTTGGGCTGCTGTCGTTAAGTAAACTATGGTGGGTCATTAAGGGAGGATGTCACATGATCACTATTTTTGACCTCTCGCTGGTTTCCCTACTGATTTGCTTGTAGGGAGATGTCAGGGCAGGTCAGAACTGACAATGGGTAGCAATAGACTTATATACCGCTTCACAGCCCTCTCTAAGCGGTTAACGGAGTCAGCCTCTCGCCCCCAACAATCTGGGGATTGTTTTTACCCACCTCGGAAGGAGGGAAGGCTGAGTCTACCTTGAGCCTGGTGAGATTCGATCTGCCAAATTGCAGGCAGCCGGCTGGCAGCAGAAGTAGCCTGCAGTACTGCACTCCAACCACTGAGCCACGTGGACACTGCGATGTTGTTGTTAAGTACAAGGCCTCATACAACCGTAATTGGCTGTTTTTACATTATTGCATCTGGAAAAAGAAACCTAAGGTTGGTTTCTTTTGGCCCCTGGAAATTTGACCTCAAACCAGTGGTGGATTACGACCGATACACCCCAGTACAGGCGTACCGGTGCCTGCGTGAGCACCGGGTACCGTTCTGGTGCGGTGCTCCGGAGGGCTCGTCTGCCTGCCCACGCTCCTTACTGGTATGTGAGCTCTTTGGCACTTCCAAGCATGCTCACGGAGCATACGGAGCCTGCGCAACGCTCCGCCAAATAGCTGGAGCGTCGCAAGCGGTAAGTACGCATGCGCACCTTGTCTGTGTACTGCACGCATGGTGGATGCTGGGCCCCATTGCACTGTACCAGTTGCATCGGATTCCGGAACCCACCACTGCCTGCACCCCGTTATCAATATCTATGTCATCCAGGTCCTGGTTGTTCCAGAGGTGCTTTTTTTTTTTAAGAGATAACTGGACTTTCTGGTTTTTCTTTGAAGAAGTTTCACTTCTCATCCAAGAAGCTTCTTCAGCTCTGACTGGATGGCGGGGGTCCTTCCTTCCTTGCAGACAGGAAATGGAAAGATTTATATTCCTCACAGATGGGAAGTGGAAGGATTTATATTCCTTGTAGACAGAAATGACCAGCTTGTCTGCAAAGAATATAAATCCTGCCATTCCCCGCCATCCAGTCAGAGCTGAAGCAGCTTCTTGGATGAGCAGTGAAAAGTCTTCAAGGAAAAAAGCACCTTTGGGACACCCGTTTTCCATACAATTTGTAATGTTTATGTTTGCCAAGCCTTGTAATTCCTGAACAGCTATGGCAAGACAGATTGTGCAACGGGGCATAATCCACTTGACAACTTGTTCTCGCTTAGCAACAGAAATGTTGCACAGACTTGTGGTCGTAAGTCGAGGACTACCTGTGCACAACGGTAGATGCCTCTCAAACGCTACCTCCTCGCTTTTGTGGCTTATCGGCCACCAACCCCTCCAGCAGCCTAATCAGAGGAGGAGGTGTGGGAGTCCAGGGTCAGCATCAAGGCCACTTGAGAGCTCTTAAGGGGGAAGAGGGAATGGAGCTGGCAGAGAGAGAGAGAAACAGAGGTGGAGCCTGGGCCATCTGTCAGCACTCAGATGGAGAGTCAACAGCCCCCAGGTGTGGAGGTGGTTGATGAGAAAGAGGAGGAATAGCTGGATCCAGTGCCAGATGTGCTGAAGGCAGAGGAGAGGAGAGCAGTGGAAATCCATGGGCCGATCCTTGGGCCAGAAGAACCACTGCTGCTAATGAAGCCCCACCCTAGTTCTGGGGATAGAAGGCAGGGGGCGGAGATGAACATATGAGGCAGACAATTATTCGTCTCCATGCCGGATGGGCTTGTTGGCCTGAATTGAGAGAGAAACCTGGCTGGGGCTGCTGGGGCTCCTTATAAAAGAATCTTTGAATTAACATCAGAGGATTTGTCGTGTTTGGGAAGCTGGGTCAGAACACGAGCAAGAGCACCTCCTGCCAAATTACACCTCACACTCTTGGGTCTTTATTTGCAGATTGGCCACATTGAAGGAAAGCCGGAACGGAAAGGCGTCTTCCCCGTCTCCTTTGTCCACATTTTGTCAGACTAACTCCAGCCAGAAACCTTTGAGCATTGCACATCATTCCTGCGAGTCAGGCTTTAAAGCACGAAGCGAGACAGCTGCTGCATCCCTGTAATTCTGTGCATAATTGTGGATATCGATGTATATATATATAAAACTGCTGTTAACCAGACGAGAAGTCGGTCCTGCCCATGCGAAGGGCTCGTCATACCTGCAATTGTATATAGAAGGTGTTCCTTTGCCATTGCCAGTATTATGGTCATTGTCGGAGCTGGCATGCCTTATTGGGTTGCTCAAGCCATTCTTGGCATCAAGCACTTAAGAAAACAAAAAATCCGTCTGTGTGTATGAACTGCCAGCTTTCTAAATAAACTGTTCGTCCCATTCACTCCCGTTCAGCTGTACAGAATTTACCGCCCTTAATAATACATCAGTATTCTCGGAAGTAGCTAGCTAGCGCCGTTCCTTTCCCCCCCCCCCCCCCAAAGGAACGGCCGATGTCCGTCGACGGCTACCCCACCTGCACCGTGGACAGCTTGTGAAATCCCCTTCCTTGGTATTCATTAAGAAATATATATATATGTATGTGTGTGTGCGTATGTGTGTGTCCGATGTATCCATCTAACAAACAGAAATAGGCACTAATGCTACAGGTAAAACCGGTAGGGTTTTGTTAACGGTGCGTAGGCCACCTGTTCATGTTTGTATTCTGTAACTTTGGTCTTTTACCTCACCGGGCTCCCTCGCAAAGTCTCCCAATAAAAACGATTCCCTTCTCGCAAAGGAAACCACCGCAAGATTCCTGGCTGAAGCATTTGCTACAAAGTACATTCCTGCCTGCATGGCTGCTGCTTCGAATCCCTGCTTATCGTCTCAGTTCAGGCGGGAACTTAAAACATTTATCAGCTGTTGTCTTTTGGCTTCAAGCAGGGCAGTTTCGGGGGCAATGATCTCTTTACCACCCAGATTGAAATATCAGCCGGTGTGCTGGCTAACTACCATATTATTTGGGCTATAAGACGCACCGGAGTATAAGACGCAACAAGATTTTGAAGAGATAATTTTTTTTAAAAAAAAATGTTTTTGCACTCTGCGTGCCTGCCAAACCCTCTGCAGGCCTCGTTTTTTACAAGGAACAGGGCACGCATAGGCTTTGGGAGGTTTCCAGAGTGCTCCTGGAGGCTGGTGGGGCAAAAACGAGCAAAAAACTGCCTGTTTTCTGCTCGTTTTTGCCCTCTACAGCCCCCAGGAGCACTCTACAAGCCTCCCGAACCCTCTGCACATCCACTTTCGCAAAGGGGGTTTCAGAAGGCCAAAAATGCTCTATTCAGTGTATCAGACACATCCAGATTTTCACCCTCTTTTTGGTGAGAAAAAGGTGCATCTTATACTCTGAAAAATACGGTAATTTGTTCATGAAGCTATTAGAAGATTTCAGCCTTCCTTACACCTAAGCCGGGAGTGTCAAGCTCAATGTCGTTGAGGGCCGCATCAGGGTTACGTTTGACCTCGGGGGGGGGGGCGTGCCATGTTGGGCGTGGCCAGCTTGACATCACTTGTGTCGGGGGCACCTGTGGTGGCCCAAGTGCTTTGCCAGCAAAAACAGGCTCCCGAGCTCCTTTTTTTGCAACAACCCTCTGCCAGTGAAAACGGAACTCGGGAGGACTCGTGTGTGGCCCTCCCGAGCTCCGTTTTCGCTGGCAGAGGCACCGCGGGCCAGATCACTGTTTCCAGGGTGGCCAGATGTAAGCACCTTGCAGGCCAGATTCGGCTCCCGGGCCTTGAGTTTGACACCCCTGACCCAAGCCATGCTGTGCTTGAGTCACAATATCGTTCTCGTATTACTGCCTGGAGAAATCAAAATCGTTAGCGAAACAATTATAAAAATTACCCTTTCCTGAAAAATAGCAGCTGGGAAGAGAAGCGCCGAGAACATCTGGAAGTAGTTTTCTTTCCTGAATTGAAGAGTGCCAAGAGTCTGGCCGCCACAAAGTTAATAATAATAATATAGGGAGGACCATTTTGGACCCGTGATTATTAGACTGCTAAATATCATGACTGACTGCAGCTTCAATTCGAGTTGTTTTTTTTTTTCCAATCAAAGTAGTAAGGGGATAATCCTTTTAGCTACATATTTATTTGTTAAGATCGTGCATGCTTCAAACAAGATTTGGCTTTTGCGCAATGGCCACTCTCTGCTACACAATCAGGTTGTCTCTGAGATTTCTGCAAGACCCTGGAAAAAAAGTGCCACTCCTTGCAATTGAAGGAGCTGGTCCCTTAAAGCGACAGTACATTTTTTAAAAAATTATTTGTACAGATTTGCATGGATGCCTACAAAAAATGTCTGATAAACAGCAGAGAATTGCTGGGCCAAAGGACTTCTTCCTAAACGTTTTCAGAAGAGATAAATATGCCTTTTGGAAGGGAGAAATGAGTAGAGCTAGTGTTTCCTTACACATTTTGCCGTTTCATTGGGCAGAAACTGGTTAAAAAAGCTATTTTGCCAAAAGACCCAAAGTTTCATTTCCTCTAACACAGTCTGTTGAAATTCCATCTCAAAACAATGCATTTCACTCCAAGCACGAGCTCCAATTAATTGCATGTTAAAATCAAATAAATATTAAGTAAGAGTTTTTGCAAACCATCCGTAGCCAAAGCCATATGTCCTTTTAAAAACAAAAACAAAAAAAACAACCAATGTTTATTTGGTTACGCAAAAAAAAATATATATACAATCAGTTTAAGAACTCTTTAACATGAAAGAAAGCAAAGCAATTATTAGCTCTTATTGGAAAGTGGTTTTTCAAAACATCGAATTCCAGGTCATGGACATTTTGTTCAAAGGTATAAGATGAATGAGTGAGCCTGCTTGCTAATGTCAAGTGTTTTTAATAAATTAAATCACGTTTAATAAACTTAATGCTGTTTATACAAACGCTAGAACAAAAACAAGTTAGCACTCCATATTACTTGTTAAACGTCCCTCCAGTGCATTGAAGGGGAAAACTCATCCGCTTTCTCAATTGTCTTTTAAAAACAAACTCAACATCCACGTTTTAAAAAAAAACCACACAGATAAAAGCGAACCTATACAGATGTGTAAAATGATGTAGAGTCAAATGTCTATTATTTTGTAAGCTTTTTGAAGTAGCATATGGATTTTTTAAACATAAAATGAGTTCCATCGGGAACCCAAGAGCTGACTATTTGATTTAGAGTCCATAGGATAATTAAGATGCAATGTATGATATATAAGCTTGAGTTTTAAGTACAAGGTTCTATTTAAGCTCAAAAGCCACTATCTGCAATTTTGTACATTTCATGATATATTTGGAAAGCCTGCTTGCTGTTGAGTTTTGTTTGGTTTTTTTCCCCCCAGGGAGGGAAGTATGTTCTGGAAACGATGTGTTATCTTACTGTTGAACAGCAATTGCTATTTATTTTTTTATGACATACTGCAACCACCTGTAGAAGAAAAAACAGATCTTACTGTACTCTAGACGATACTGAAATCTCTTTTGAATGTTACACTCCTCCTCTTCCATCAGTACACTTGTTTCCTTATGTGTTTAATGTGACCGTTGGAGTACTGTATGTGTTAATTTCTACTTTTTTAATATTTAAAATTGCTTTTAAATAAATGTATTCCGTTGATCCCAGACCTCTCGATGGCCTTTCTATCAAACCGTGTCTTTCTGCAATCAGAAATAGATAGGAATTAAGTTGCAATAGAAGACCTCTGCGTAGGGCTTCCGGGTACAAATAACAGAATAACTGTGATGGAAGGGACTTTGGAGGTCTTCTATCCAGCAGTCACCAACCAGTGGTCTGTGGACCATTGGTAGCCCGCGAGAAAATTTTGGCGGACCATAGAAAAAATATTTGCATTTGTTATATTGCACTAAATCAGGGGTCCTCAAACTACGGCCCCTGGGCCGGATACGTGCAATGAATGTTTGTGTTGCTGCAGAAAGTCTCCCCCTTTGGGGTCTTTTTGTGCGGGGCAGAAATTCCGACTTGGGGTCTCCTTCAGCCTCCAGGTGTGGGGCTTTTGGCGAAGGCTGGAGGGAAGCGCCACTGATAATGAAGAGCCGGGGGGCCTCGTTCCAGTGGGATTGCATCATGGCCTGGAACTAGCTGACCATCTCAAGATCCGCTGAGCCTCCAAGATCCGATACCTGGCCTTGTACTCCTGCAGGTCTGCTTGGAAAGCCTAGGCTCGTAGTCCTCAGTGAGGTGCTTCTGCTGAGTCTCCTCCTTGGTCAGATCCAATTTGAACTGAGCCAGCTGTTTTGCCAACTCTTTCTCGTGATGGCTGCTTAGCTCCAACAGCTGCTTCCTGTTGGGACCCTAAGGAGTCTGGAAGGGGAGGCGAGGAGTGGCTGGGAGGGGAGGGGCAAGTAGAGGCCATCAAGGTGCCCCTCGATGTGAGTGACAACCATTTGGCCATGCCCACCCAGTCACATGACCACCTAGCTACGCCCACCCAGCTGATCATTAGGCAGATCATGTTAGTAGTCTGTGGGATTTAAAATTATGAATTGAGTGATCCCTGAGGTCCAAAAGGTTGATGGCCCCTGTTCTAGTCCAACCCCCTGCTCAAGCAGGAGTCCCTATACCAGGGGTGTCCAAACTTGGGAACTTTAAGACTTGTGGACTTCAACTCCCAGAATTCCCCAGCCAGCATGGCTGGCTGGGGAATTCTGGGAGTTGAAGTCCACAAGTCTTAAAGTTCCCAAGTTTGGACACCCCTGCCCTATACCATTTCAGACAGGTGACTGTCCAGTCTCTTCTTAAAATCCTCCAGGGATGGAGCACCCAAGTTTTCTGGAGGCAACTTCTGTTCCACTGCTTAATTGTCCTCACTGTTAGGAAGTTTCTCCTTCATTCCAGGTTGCTTCTCTCCTCGATTAGTTTCCATCCATTGTTTCTTGTCTTGCCTTCTGGTGCTATGGAAAATAATTCAACCCTCTCTTCTTTGTGGGAGTAGCTTCTTTGTAGATTCGAATCTGTGTGTTTTTTTTTTTAAACATCTGGCAACTGCCGGAACTAGTCTTTGTAGTTTTCTTGGCAAGAGTTTTTGAGGGAGGGAAGAGTAGCTTACCATTGTCTCCTTCTAGGGCTAAGCGAGAGTGACTGGCCACAGATCACCCAGCTGGATTTGTGCCTCATCCACAGGACTAGAATTCTTAAGTCTCGCGGTTTCTAGAGCCTGCCTCCTTTACACCACTAACCAAACTGGCTCTGCAAGTATAATATTCTTTATTGTTTGCCTGCTCCCATTTCAGAAGACCTTGGGCGACTAAAAATCAAGACTGTCAAAATAAACCTACCCAAAATATAAGCCAAGCTGGAAACATCAAAATAACAAGCAGGCAAAGTGGAATATTCTAACCTTCACTCACAACATGCTCTTCCCCTCCTGTACTAAAGGGACCCACCAAATCTTAACTCTACAGACATCTGGATCAAAAAGAACAGAGCAGACCTCTGTGGGGAATAACAGAATGTCAGAGTAGGAAGGGATCTTGGAGGTCTTCTAGTCCACCCCCCCCTCTGCTCAAGCAAGAGACCGTATACCTGTGATGGCAAACCTATGGCATGCGTGCCAGAGGTGGCAACCAGCTCCATCTCTGTGGGCGCCTGAGCCACTGCCCCAGCTCAGCCCTGCCGTGAATGCGTGCATGCCTCCCGCCAGCCAGCTGGTTTTCGGGTCTCTGCCCTGCATGCGCTGGAGCCGTGATGCATGCAGGGAGCCGCTCCCACATGTGCAGGTGAGTGGGGTGCATGCACATGTGGGGGCCAGGCCATCCCAGGGAGGGAGGACGCATGCAAGGCTATGCACATGCACAGGGTGGGGCACATGACGGGGGTGAAGCACGCATGTGTGAGGTGTGGGGCGTATGCTGGGGATCCACACATGCATGCATAGGGGCGGGCGCATATGCGGGCCCATGCACATATTGCATTTTTGAGCTTCAGCACACACATGGGCTCTCTGGCCACTCAGTCCGGAAAAAGCTAGACAACACTGCCGTATGCCATTCCTTAAAAGGCTTCAGTGATTGAGGACTCACAACCTTTGAAGGCAAGTTGTGCCACTGGTTAATTGTTCTCACTTGTTAGGAAGTTTCCCCTTAGTTCCTGTTTTGGAAGGTCCAGCGGTGGGATTCAGCCGGTTCGCACCCCTTCCGGAGAACCGCTCGTTAACTTTCTGAGCAGTTTGGCGAAGTGGTTGTTGAAAGAAACCATTAGGGCAGAGAATCAATTGTTAAATGACTTGAATCCCACCTCTGGGAAGGACTGTTTTTGTATTTTGGAAGGATTCCTCCTTTAACCCCATATTTTGGAAAGAAATCCAAAATATGGGTCCAGCAAACGCTAAGGCTTCCCAGGTCTGTCACATGACCACCTCAAATAGATGCCGCCTGTTCACTCGGACGAAGAGTCTGCAGATACATTGGGGAGAAGGTAGCTCCTTAGAGAACCTCGTCCTGTGCCATGTAGGACCTTTGAAATGGTCCTGCATTTTGGATCACACCAGGAGCCGAGGTGGGCATGGCCAGCTCAAAATCAGGGGCACCTGTGTTGGTCTGAGCCAGCAAAAATGAGCTTCTGAGCTCCGTTGTTGCTGTCAGAGGCACTGAGGGCCAGTCCTTCCCTGTTTCCAGGGTGGCCCCACAGGCCTGATGTAAGCATCCTGTGGGCCAGATCTGGCCCTGGGGCCTTGAGTTTGACATCCCTGTGTTCAGAGGTGGTATTCAGCCAGTGCTGACAGTTCTGGAGCAGAGGTGGGTTGCTAATTTTTTTCACTACTGGTTTGGATGAGCTCCTGTGCATGCTCCCATGTGCACACAACGCTTCTGTGCATGCGCAGAAGCGTCTGGACAGAGCCTCCTGCCGCCACTACTACCGGTTCAGCTGATCCGGGCCGAACCGGGAGCAACCCACCTCTGCTCTGGAGAACCGGTAGCAGAAATTTTGAATAGTTCAGAGAACCGGCAAATAGGCTGGCCCCGCCCCTGCTGCCTCCCAGCTGATCTTCTTTTGTTGCCCTGAACAGGAGAACGGAGCTGGAAAGCAGGTTAATAGGATAGGGAGGGAACGGGGATTTTGTAGTATCCTTCCCCTGCCAGAAGGCCACACCCACAAAGCCACACCATGCCCACCAAGCCACGCTAGTAGTAAAAAAAAATTGAATCCCGCCACAGCCTGTGTTACAGTAAACCAAGTAGGAGGAGATTAATTCAGAAATGGCTGCCATAGGTGCCTAATCTATAAGTGTACAAAAGCCACATCTGGCCACAGCTGCCTTCTGCCTGAGCTGGTGCTCTTGAGTCTGGAAGAACCTCCAAATTGCAAAACTAGAGTCCACAAAATTTCCCCCAGACCCATAAGATTCTGATTTGAGGGAGCTGCACCTCCCCATCCAGACCGTAGCCGCATCCAGACACTGGCTCAGCACTACAGCTGCGCTGCCTGCCTCTTGCCAGAGGCCAAGATGTCAGAACTGGGTAGCATCAACTTACTGAGGATACCAGATCTCATGGCAACTAATGACCTCACCAGTCATTTCATACAAATCTTCAAAAGAAGTGGACAGAGCAAAGAGCCCCAAGGCCCTGCACCACGTAGACATCCCTCCTCCCCAATCCAGGACCGGAATCCTGTTTAGTGTCTAGGTTGTTCCTTCGAGGAGGAGGAGGAGCAGGAGGAGGAGCAGGAGGAGATGGGTTGGGTTGGGTTGAGATGGGATGGGATAAGTTGGGTTGGGTTGCAGGAAAGGTTGCAAAATGAGGCAAAACTCACATAACAAATGTCCCACTGAACAGCAGAAATTTGGGGACTCAATTGTGGTTGTAAGTCCAGGACTACCTGTACACAGGTTTCAAAAATGCAATGTCCCTCATTGGGCTGTTCTATGTTATTCATAATTGAGCAAGAATAGGACAATATCCATCTCAAATATATTTGTTTATAAAATTTGCTGGCTCCCGATCTTTCCTCAGAGTAACTCTGGGCAGTTTACAATCATAACAGATAAAAAAGCATCACTGAGAATACCTGTACTGTTAATAAATCCGGGTTTCAGAAGCTCATTAGGAGCACTAGAGGGCAGCAAAGAGTACCAGGACTTTGGCCCCCTAGTGGTCATCTGTATTCTTGCAAGGTAGATCCGATAGCCCCAATTCTAGAAATAGCATTCACACTGCATGTTTCATCAGATCAACTAAAAACCCAACTTTGATTGACGCTAATCTCAGAGCGCTGACTGGAGAATCCTGGGAATTGAAGTCCAACTATCTTTAAATTGCTAAGGTTTAAAAACATTGATCTAGATTCTAGAACAATGCTTGGATTAATTCAGTTGGCTAATGTCTCCGGATCCTTATACCACCACCCCCTTGGCTAGCCTCATACAATAGTAGCCCCTAACCTTTTGGGGCAACCAGGGCCCGGTTCTATGGAGACAGGTTTTTTTGCATGGACTGGAGGGGGCGTGGTTTCGTGTACTTCTCACATGCCAAGGATGGGGCTTCAATTGTTTGCCCAGCCCCGGTTTCTGGCCTGCTATGTCCTGGTGCCAGTCCATGGATTGGGGTTGTCATACAACATACCATATTTTTCGGAGTATAAGACACACCTTTTTCCCTCAAAAAAGAAGGTGAAAATCTGGATGCATCTTATACACTGAATACAGCATTTCTGGTCTCCTGAAACCCCGCCCCCTTTGCAAAAATGGCTGTGCATAGCCTTTAGGAGGCTTCCAGAGTGCTCCTGGGGGCTGGGGAGAGAAAAAATGAGCGAAAAATGGGCCACTTTTTGCTTGTTTTTGCCTCTCCAGCCCCCAGGAGCACTCTATAAGCCCCCTAAAGGCTATGCATGCTCTCTTTTTTGGACAAAAACAGGTCATTTTTGGCTTGTTTCCCCCCCCAGCCCCCAGGAGCACTCTACAAGCCTCCTAAAGGCTATGTATGGCCTTTTTTTTCACAAAAATCGGGCCATTTTGGGGAGGTCTGCAGAGTGCAAAAAACCTTTTTTTTAATTTGCCTCTTCAAAATCTTGGTGCGTCTTATACTCCAAAAAATACAGTACCTACACATACCAACATACCTGTCATGCACACAACATATCTACCCATCAGAGGTGGTATTGAGCAGATTCTGACCAGTACTGCAGAACTGGTAGCGGAAATTTTGAGTAGTTCAGAGAACCAATAAATACCACTTCTGGCTGGCCTCACCTCCATCTATTCTCTGTCTCCGAGTCCCAGCTGATTGGGAGGAAATGGGGATTTTACAGTATCCTTCCCTTGCCACACCCCCAAGCCACACCCACGCGCACAGAACCGGTAGTAAAAAAATTTGAATCCCACCAGTGCTACCTACTCAGATTACTTCAGGTTTCCTAAACAGGTGTGGCAGGTTCTGGAGCTGAACTTTTGAGTAGTTTGGAGAACTGGCGAATACCACCTCTGGATGGCCCCAGAGTGGGGTGGGAATGGGGATTTTGCAATATTCTTCTCCTGCCACGCCCACCAAGCCACGCCCACAGAACCAGTAGTAATTTTTTTTTTAATTTCACCACTGCTCCTAAACCACATTTCAACAACATACTAACATGAGCTCATTCTAATCTTGGCTCCCTATTTCGGATTGTCAGGTGGGAAGACCCTCGGAACCAGCCTCTTGCCAAAAAAAACCTCCCCCTTAGATAAGTGAAATCTAAGCTATGGAGGGGGAAGCTCTTTCTTTCTTTTCGTCTGTCTTTCCTTCCTTCCTTCTTTCTTTCTCTCCCCCCTCTCTCTTTCTTTCAGTTTGTCTGCCTTTCCTTCCCTCTTTCTTTCTCTCCCCCCTCTTTCTTTCTGTTTGTCTGCCTTTCCTTCCTTCCTTCCTTCCTTCCTTCCTTCCTTCCTTCCTTCCTTCCTTCCTTCTCTTCCCCCCTCTTTCTTTCTGTTTGTCTGTCTTTCCTTTCTTCCTTGTCCTTCTTTCTCCCTCGCCCTCTCTTTCGGTTTGCCTGTCTGCCTTTCATTCCTTCCTTCTCTCCCCCTCTCTCGTTCTTTCTGTTTGTCTGTCTTTCCTTCCTTCCCTCCTTCCTTCTTTCTGTCCCCCTCTCTCTTTCTTTCTATTTGTCTGCCACTCCTTCCTTCCTACTTTCTTTCTCTCCCCCCTCTTTCTTTCTTTGTCTGCCATTCCTTCCTTTTCTTTCTCTCTCCCTCTCTTTCTTTCTGTTTGTTGTCTTTCCTTTCTTCCTTGTCTTTCTTTCTCCCTCACCCTCTCTCTTTCTGTTTGCTTGTCTGTCTTTCCTTCCTTCCTTCCTTCTCTCCCCTTTCTTTCTGTTTGTCTGTCTTTCCTTCCCTCGTTCCTTTCTTCCCTCCCTCCTTCCTTCTTTCTCTCCCCGTCTCTTTCTTTCTATTTGTCTGCCATTCCTTCCTTCTTTCTTTCTTTCTCTCTCCCTCTCTTTCTTTCTGTTTGTCTTTCTTTCCTTTCTTCCTTGTCCTTCTTTCTCCCTCGCCCTCTCTTTCGGTTTGCCTGTCTGTCTTTCATTCCTTCCTTCTCTCCCCCTCTCTTTCTTTCTGTTTGTCTGTCTTTCCTTCCTTCCCTCCTCTTCTCCCTCCTTCTTTCTGTCCCCCTCTCTCTTTCTTTCTATTTGTCTGCCACTCCTTCCTTCCTACTTTCTTTCTCTCCCCCTCTTTCTGTCTGTCTGCCATTCCTTCCTTCTTTCTTTCTCTCCCTCTCTTTCTTTCTGTTTGTCTGTCTTTCCTTTCTTCCTTGTCTTTCTTTCTCCCTCACCCTCTCTCTTTCTGTTTGCTTGTCTTTCCTTCCTTCCTTCCTTCTTCTTTCTCTCTCTCCCTTTCACTCTCTCTCTCTCTCTCTCTCTCTCTCTGTCTTTTCTTTCTTTTCTTTCTTTCTATCTGTCTTTTCTTTCCTTCCTTTTTTCCTTCCCTTTCTCTCTCTCTCCCCCCTCCCCATTTTCTTTTCCGCCCTCCCTCCTTTCCCCGATCCCTTCCTTTTATAGCTGTCTCTTTCGCGCGCGCGCCTGTTACTCGCCGCCGCCGCCACCTCTCCCTCGTAAACCTGTAGCAAGTGACGTTGAGCCGTCCACCAACCCGGAAGCTCGGCTGCCTTCGCAAGAGGCTGCAGGAATCTCGTTCCCCTTTTCTTCTTCTTCTCTTTTTGCATTTGGGTTTTGGGGTGTTGTTTTTTTTGTTCCCTCCTGGGGTGGGCGGAGGGGTGTGTGTGTGTGTCGGCGGGGAGGGGGCTCTCCAGCAATAGCCCGCCTGCTTTTTTCGCCCAACCTGGTTGCGAGGGATCGGTGCCCAGCAGCAGCGAACGGTGAGTGGCTTCCCGGCTTTGGGATCCGGGGCTGATCCGATCGAGGGGCTTCCGATGGCTTTGAGGGCGTGGGGGGCTAAGGAGGACGACCCTCGAGGAAACCCACCGCAGTGGGGCGGAGGCGGGGAGAGGGGTTTAATGCCTAGGAGGT